>NC_057813.1:436830485-437130485 GCF_018294505.1 Triticum aestivum | reverse complement strand
TGTGATGGCTGTCAGAAATTTTCAAGGCGTGCTCATGTGCCGGCTCAAGAATTGAGGATGATTCCAATCACTTGGCCGTTTGCAACTTGGGGGCTGGATATGGTCGGACCTTTTAAAAGATCCAAGGATAAGAAAACCCACCTTTTGGTGGCAGTTGACAAATTTACCAAGTGGGTTGAAGCGGAGCCTGTCAGCAAGTGTGATGCAGCTACAGCGGTGCAGTTCATTAAAAAGGTGATTTTCCGGTTTGGCTTTCCACACAGTATCATTACCGACAATGGTACCAATTTATCCAAGGGTGCTATGAAGGGATTCTATGAACGTGAGCACATCCGACTTGACGTATCATCAGTGGCTCACCCTCAGTCCAATGGGCAGGCAGAACGAGCTAATCAAGAGATCTTGCGAGGCATCAAACCCTGGCTTATGGTTCCATTGCAAAGAACACCGGGATGTTGGGTTGAAGAGCTACCATCGGTGCTATGGAGTATCAATACTACGCCCAACAGATCTACAAGATACACGCCGTTTTTATGGTTTACGGAGCGGAGGCGGTTCTCCCTAGTGATATCCGGCACGATTCGCCTCGTGTAGCGGCTTATGTTGAAGCGGACAATGAGACAGCACGACAATACGCTTTGGACCTATTGGATGAGGAGCGTGACATAGCGGCTGCCCGCTCGGCGATTTATCAGCAAGATCTTCGACGCTATCACAGTCGCCGGGTCAGAACCAGAACTTTTCAAGAAGGAGATTTGGTGCTTCGGCTCGTCCAAGACCAGACGGATATGCACAAGTTATCCTCACCTTGGGAGGGACCTTTCGTGGTCAGCAAGAATCTGCACAACGGGTCGTACTATCTGATTGATATTCGAGAGCATAAAGACTCACGCACATCAGAGGAGGAGACCAACAGGCCGTGGAACATAGCTCATCTTCGGCCTTACTACACCTGAGCCATTGGCTCTATCTATGTACATATTATGACAGTGTATATATTATCTTTGATATAATAAAACCGGAGCCTCAGCTAAAGCGGGGTCTCTGTCTTTTCATATCATGCATGGTTACATGGAGTGGTTTTGTTTTAAAGCGGCCTCCAGTTTACCCCTTCAAATTTGCTTTTTTATATCACTTGGGGCCTTGGTCGTATCCGAACCAACGCGACACCTTTTGATAGGCGAAAGCCACCAGATCACTTGGGGACATGGTCAAGTCTGAACCAGTCACTCCTCTTGATCGGCCTAAGGCCACAAAATCACTTGGGGGCTTGGTCGAACCCGAACCATTGCCACGCCTTTTCATTGGCATGTATGCCACGGTTTCATTTGGGGACCTGGCTGACTTGAACCATTGTCACCCCTATTGGGGGCTTGGTCCTATCCGACCATGGTAACACCATCTGATCAGCTCAGTATAGCATGTTTTTTGCAAACGGTTTTTATCATTGCCTTTGCTTCCATATTTATTTTATGGCTATTTCTTAATTTTTTGTTGTGTTTCATTTAAACCAACAACACTTTTTACCGGTTCAGCTGACGGATTTGGTTCATTTTAATCCGGAGAAGTATGCCCGGTTTACCTTTCCTGTTAACATCATGGAGTAACAGGGGGGCTCGTAATGACCCAGCACGGTTTACATGGGAGCTGTTTTCTCCCCTTTGACGGTAATGGTTTATAAAACCTCCGCTTCAAGCCTGGCTAAGCCAACTTCATGCCCAGTGAGGCAGTTCAAATTTTTCTGATTGCAGGAAATATAAATTGAGGTTTTTCAAGCAAAAGCATCAGTACTTATGCACGAAGGCATATTCAAGGCAGAAGTATTAACTATCCTATTACAAGGCAACACGGTGCCCAAATAAGATCATTGTTATTTTGGCGGATCATCGTAAGGCAACTATTTTAAACCAGCTTCCGGTTCAAGCCTGCTCATCGTCCTACGCCGCTTCAGCTTCATCGTCTCTATCCATTGGCTGGAAATCAACAGTGGTCCAGTCGATTCCCATTAAAGCTTGAAAGACAGCCTCTTCATGGATCAGAGAAGACGGTTCAATATCAGGAGCGTAAGTATGCTTACGGATTGGAGGGATCAGATTCTCCTCTTCAAGAGTTGGTGCAGGCCCTCGTTTGTTCTGATCGTTGTATTGGGCTTGATAATGCGACAAGTCTGCCTCTTCAGCCAATTGACAAGCCAGAGGGCGTACTGCACGGTTTATCGCCCTCAAATCATCTTCATTGAACTCGGAGCCATCTTCCTTCAGGCTGGGATAGCCTTGAGCTGCCTCAACAGGGTCGAAATCCGGCACCCATGCTTTTGCCCGGATCAAGGCATTAATGGCTCCGGTTCGAGCAGCAGGTTTTTTCAGCTCTTCAATCCGAGCAGGAAGCATTGACAACCAATTAAGAGTGTCTTGAATTAAAGAGGGAGCCGGATTGTTATGAGAGGCCGTGGTAATGATCCGCTGCGCTCCGGTATACAGCTGTTCAATTAGGGTGTAGGCAGCCTTCAACTTCTTTCGAACATTTGACCCTAAGTGACCAATGCGTGTACCTGCAACAATACAGGAACGATCACAAACCGGATCTATTATAAGCAGGCCAGAGTTATCACAGAAACCAAAAGGATCTTACCAAAGATAGCAGCGGTCATGGAGTGTATTTGCCGCTTTACGGCGATCAGCTCATCTACCACCGGTTTAAGGGCAGCTTCAGCGTTTTCAGCTCTTTTTACTAAAGCGGCCTTTTCAGTGGCCCAATCAGCCCGCTCTTTCTTGAAGCCCTCCTTCAGCTGTTCCGTGATGCTCAAGGCACTGGTCAATTCCTCCCTTGCTTTGTCAGTTTCGGCTTGTTGGGTTTTCAGAGTTTCTTGCAGATCAGTAATCCGGTCTTCTTCGACCCTCAGTTCAGCCTGCATACAGACAGTACTTGGCTTTAAAACAAAACGGCACAAGAATTTGAAGTATCAACCACATAACAAGTTATACGCTTGATACTTGGGGGCTAATGCACCTTCAATTTACATCTATTATTTCACATAGTCCCAAGCTCAATACAGGTATTCAACTTGGCACTTGGGGGCTAATGGCTATTTGCTCAGTTATGTTCTGATGTTAGAATCTTTATGGGAGTCCTGGTTTAACTATGCTAAGTTAAACCGGCCCTTGGGGGCTATATTGACGGATTTCAAAGTACTGAGGATTATATTCAAGTCCCGGTCTGAAGAAGGTTACAAACCGGCCCTTGGGGGCTAGGAGGATTAATACAGTGGTAGTAAGTAAAGAAAGAAGAAGCACAAGGAAGTTACCTCAAATTTGTCTCTCATCATCTTTACCAGGCCAGCTTCACAGTCGTGGCTAGTATATAGCCGGTTCAAGTAACCAGAATGAAGATCTTGGGCACTCAGAGCAGCATATGTTTCCAGTTCTACATCTCATTTGCCTTTGTTCTTGGCAGAAAAATCCTCTTTCATTGTATGCTTGGTTAAAGCGACAGGATTCCCGGGTTCAAAGCGACCTACACTGGTAATCACAACGTCATCATCTTTGGACTCACCGGTTTGCGTTGGCGCGGTCGGTTTATCAGCAGGCTTTGAAGGACCGCGGGATCTTTCAATCTGGACAGAGCTGGCAGGCGGGTCAGCAGGGATTGAAGTACTGATAGGCCTTTCCTCAGGAATAGCATCATCTTGCAAAGGAGGATCATTGGGAATATCTTCATAGACAAACGTTTCAAGATCTGGTGCTTTATCCTGTTCAGGGGCAACATCTTCTTCGGCCGCTTTATCCAGACGGGCCTTCTTGCTCAGTTTGGGTTTAGCCCTGGAAGAGAAACAAGGAGTCAAGGAACAGCATAAGTTATAATATAGTATACCAGAAGCATATGGTCAGTCTAGCTTACCCAAGAACCGTTTTCAGTGGTGGTAGCTGAGTGGCCGAGGATTCACCAGAGGATGAATGAGAAGTAACCTGATAATCGGAATCGGACGGATTAAGAGGTTGACGGAAGAAACCCGCTTTAGGATAAAAATTAATAGAAAGGTCGGAGACCTCTGAGCGGCGTTTTTGAACCGGACTGTTTGGTAAACCGGCGGAGGTAACTACCTGACCGCTGTGCCGGGTTGTGCGGCGAGCCTCATGCTGCTGAGTCTTCATAAGAAATTTGGGATCGAAATAAGCAAGAGGATGAGAAAATTTAACTTTCCAGTTTGCCTGGCGAAATTTTGGCAAAGGCAAAGGATCTGAATCGGAAGAAAGAATAGTTACCTCAGCGACATCAGCATTGCTGGCTTCAGCGTCGTCCTGACAAGTATCATCATCAATAAGGCGTGTAAAAAGTAAGCCTAGTGAATCGAGTTCTACCTCAAGGTCCGAGTTACCCACATCATCATCAACAGCTGGATCAGATGAAGCAGTGGTTTTCCTCTTTTTAGCAGGCTTCTTCATGACCTTGGTCTTTGGCCGGGTTGGCCGTTCTGCTTTTTCCAGTTTGACTTGTGAAAGCTTCTTGCTCCAAAACGGATTATCACCCTGGTTAAGCAGTAATGGATGTCAGACGGAGATAGCGATAACAGGTTCAATAAAAAGTACAATCAAAATCTTACAGCTGGCGGTTTGTTGGTAGTACAGAAGGGGGGCAGGCCGGTTTGAGCGCAGAGGTGTTCCAGTTCATTCAACATTTTCTTCACAGAATCTGTGACTTCATCATCTGAGAGCTGGATTTTGGTGTGTCGGAGTGGGTCATCGACGCTACCAGTATATTTGCACATTAAACCGGAGCGCCGGCTGAGAGGCAGTATGCTCCATGATATCCAGCAGCGTGCAAGATCTATTCCAGTTAAACCGTTGGCCATGAAGGCTCGGAGCTTGGACAATTGCGGAGCATATTTACTTCTCTCCTTGGCACTTAATCTTTGTGGAAAGGGGTGAGTGTTGCTGAGCCGCTCCGGACGAAAGCCAGGTAAAGGATTTTCATTGTCAGGGGAGGTATCTTTGCAGTAGAACCATGTTCCATTCCACTCCTTGGGGTGAGTGTGTAGTTTGACATGGGGATAAGTGATCTCTTTCCTTTTCTGAATGGCCATACCGCCCAATTCGGTATTGGGGCCATCAGTGAATTCTGTGCGGCGGTTTAAGTGAAAGCAGTCTCTAAACAATTCAACTGAAGGTTCCTCTTGAAGGTATACCTCAGAGAGCACTTGGAAGTGACATAGGTTGGTAACAAAATTGGGGCCAATATCTTGCGGACGGAGCTGAAAATTGGCTAGCACATCCCGATAAAATTTAGAACTAGGCGGTTTGAAGCCCTGGGCCAAATGATCTGCAAAGACCACAACCTCGCCCTCTTGAGGTGTGGGAGGACATTCATCACCAGGAACCCTCCAGTGGATAGTATCTTTGCTGTCTAAAGTGCCGATCAGGACTAAATCATCCAGCTGAGTTTTTGTGACGCGAGAAGGAACCCAATTGCACTGATATACTTGTTTGGCCATGGTGAGATCTACAAGAAATAGGTGATTCCGGTTTAAGAATATGTTGGATAAAAGAAGGTGCTGATCTGAACAATGTTAAACCGGAGGCAGTGCCTATAAACCGGATTTCTACGAGGTGGCATCATATGGATTCTGGCGGTTCAACAAGGGGACTAATGGTATATACTGGTTTATTAACTTTTTCTATATTGAGTTAAACTGCCGGATCTAAAATATTGAAGGCAATCGAGGTTGCGGATGGTTAAGTATGCAGAAACAGGTTTCGCAAAGTCTTATTGCAGCAATGGATCTGAAGTAAGTTCAGAAAAATAGAAGATATTCAAAAGGGTAAAGACAGAACGGAAGTAAACCAACGAGTAGATATGTAGATGAGATCTATGGACTTAAGCGTGAAACTACAGGCGGATGCTAAAATGCTACTGCTAATCAGGGCAGGGGTTCACAGATTTATCTGAGAGTTTGGGTACGAGCATGAACAGGCGAGGAACACGGCAAGAACATGAAACCCTAAGAATAGATCTATGTCAAGAAGAGAAGAAGGCTTACTGGAAACGAAGAAGACGCGGAAGGATACCGCAGTGCTCTGGTGCGTTCAGGTTGATGCAGCGGCCCAAGACGATGCAGAGGTCGAAGGTGGCGGTGGAGCTCCGAGGCTGGTGACGTGAGGAAGACGAAGAGGAAGAGACGAAGGGAGAAAAGGAAATGACCCCTCGGTCCTATTTATAAGGCAACAGACGTGGGCCGGGCGCGCGAATCCAGGAGCCAAAATTTTGGAAGTAAAGCTGATGACTTGGATATCACAGATCTATTAGTAAAAGAAGGCTTTATAAATGCTAACTCGTGATGACGTCATGCTGGTTTACAGCAGCCAGAGATGATGACGACATGGCGGTTTATCAATTACCGGAAGATGTCGAAGACAAAGATTTTGTGAAGGATTGACATGAACCAGTTCAAATCAATCTGGGGCCTAATGTTGGGGATATTACCACTGGGCGTGAACCGGCCTACTTGGGCCGGGTTAACTTCATTAGTAGTATAAGCAGATGAAGGCCCAAGGCCTGTAGTCGGTTTAGAACCTGTAGCCGTAAACCGGCCTGATGTATAAACTTGTATTGTAAGTTAGGAATAGAGAGAGACCAACCGGGATACGAATATGAACCGGTATGGGACTCCATGAACCGACGGGCGTCACCCGTGTTTATAAGGGGACGACCCGGTGGCGGTTCAAGACAGAAAACAACAACTCGAGCCTAGGCGAAGCTTGTTTGCTCCCTAGCCATCGAGACCACATCAATTCCATCACAACTAGACGTAGGCTTTTACCTTCATCGAAGGGGCCGAACTAGTATAAACCCTCGTGTCTTTGTGTCCGCTTTAACCCCTTCAAGTTAACCCGTAGCAATGGCTCCACGACTAAGTCCTTTCACTAGGACATCTGCCGTGACAAATCCACGACAATATCCGTATTGCCAAGCTTGCCTTCCACGCCAAGGAAAGTCCCATCCGGACACGGGACGAAGTCTTCAATCTTGTATCTTCATAGTCTTGGAGTCTGGCCGATGATGATAGTTCGGCTATCCGGACACCCCCTAGTCCAGGACTCCCTCGCCCACTATATATAGGCATCCGTCGTGGTATCAACACTTGGACCTCACACGGATCCTGAAGCCCAAAGTCTGTTCGACATGGATCCGAGTCTGTGTAGGATCACATCTGACTCGTGGAGTCAGATCCGGCCTCACAGGTTCCTTCCCTTAAACGCGTGACCCCTTAGGTTCAAGTCGGCTTTGTTGCAGGTCGGATCACCTCCGACTTGCTCGGCTAGTAGTGGCCTCTGGCAAGGTGTGCCGGCCACCAAGTAGACAATGAAGCCGGTTGGCTAACATGTACAACATGTCACACTTCTGTTCCCTTTGCCACACGATATATTTTGTCGAGCTCAAGGTGAGTCTGTCATCATTGTGCTAGCCCGACCTCCTTCTCGTTCCTGTGATGTCGACCACTAACCGAATCATCTCATAATCCTTGTCGCATGACCATGCTTATGTTGTCAGATGACACAAGGGGCCCTGAGTATATCTCTCATAATTGGAGCGGGAGATCTCATCTTGCTCGACCATGTCGCAGGATGGGTCTGGACAAGCCCAAAACCTACCTTTGTAACTACCCAGTCACGGAGTAGTGTTTGGTCGGTCCAAAGCAAGTCTGTCACCATCTCGAGTACATGCACCAGCTCAGGTCTTAGGACATAGAACATATGTTGTACTGGAGACTCATAGATGACATATCGCTGCATCTCATAGTTGGGTCTATCCGACTTGGACCTTATCTAGACTCGGATCTGACTATGTCGAATCCGACCAGATCCTTCTGAGTCCATATTATCTGGCTAGCATCCAATACTACATGGCTAGTGAGACCGAGCCATCCACCGTGTCATATGCTAGTCTAGTCAGCTGCGCATCCACACAGCCATTTCGACTAGGGAAATTTAGGAGGGTCATCATACAATGCATAGTCCCACAAACAAGTCACGTACTTGTTGATACACATCAATGATAATGTCCAAGGACTATCTTTATTTGTAAACACATTGAAAATATCATCATACATGATTGCCTCTAGGGCATATCTCCAATAGCCTGTGCGTCACAGTAAGGTATGATGGCTGGAGCCATGGGATTGCCACTTTAATGTAATAGATGTAGAGTCACCTATAGGTTACAGGTGATGGTGACCAGCTTACACAAAGGACCCCGACATGGAGAAGATGTTGTTGGAAATATGCCCTAGAGGCAATAATAAATTGGTTATTATCATATTTCCTTGTTCATGATAAACTCTATTATCCATGCTAGAATTGTATTGATCGGAAACTCAGATACATGTGTGGATACATAGACAACACTGTGTCCCTAGTGAGCCTGTACTAGACTAGCTCATTGATCAAAAGATGGTTAAGGTTTCCTAACCATAGACATGTTTTGTCACTTGATAACAGGATGACATCATTAGGAGAATGATGTGATGGACAAGACCCAACCGTTAGCATAGCATATGATTGTTCAATTTATTGCTACTGCTTTCTTAATGTCAAATACATGTTTCTTCGACCATGAGATCATGCAACTCATGAACTCTGGAGGAATGCCTTGTGTGCCATCAAACGTCACTACGTAACTAGGTGATCATAAAGGTGCTCTACAGGTATCTCCGAAGGTGTCTATTGAGTTGGCGTGAATCGTAATTGGGATTTGTCACTCCGTATGATGGAGAGGTATCTCTGGGCCCTCTCGGTAATACAACATCACAAGAAGCTTGCAAGCAAAGTTACTAAGGAGTTAGTTACAAGATGATGTATTACAAAATGAGTAAAGAGATGTGCCGGTAACGAGATTGAACTAGGTATGGAGATACCGACAATCGAATCTTGGGCAAGTAACATACCGACAGACAAAGGGAACTACATATGTTGTCATAAAGGTTCGACCCATAAAGATCTTCGTAGAATATGTAGGAACCAATATGGGCATCCAGGTCCCGCTATTGGTTATTGAACGGAGAAGCGTCTCAGTCATGTCTACATCATTCTCGAACCCGTAGGGTCCGCGCACTTAACGTTCATTGACGATATAATATTATATGAGTTATGTATGTTGTTCGGAGTCCCGAATGAGATCAAGGACATGACGAGGAGCTCCAAATGGTTTGGAGGTAAAGATTGATATATGCAATAATAGTGTTTGGTCTCCGAAAGGGTTTCGGAATTCACCGAAAAGGATTTCGGATGTTTCCCAAAATGTTTGGTGCGAGAACACTTTATTTGGGCCAAGGGATAAAGCCCACGGGGCTTTAGAAAAGGTGCAAAAGGCATTTTTGCGGAGACCAAGGGGCCAGATGCCAGGGACCCTGGCGTCTGGGGCTACACGCCAAGGACCATGGCATCTAGGTCCTGGAGTCCGACAAGAACACTTGCCTTGCGAGCTAAACCGACTTTGAGGATGCTCTTTCTCCAAGAAACGACCCTAGAGCTCAACATGTAAATAGAGGGGCAGGGCTAGCACCCAGAACACATCAAGATTCACCAAGCCGTGTGGCGGCAACCCCGCCCCCTCTAGTTTGTCCTCTGTCTAGTTTCCGTTGTGCTTGGCGAACCCCTGCGGAGATTGTTCTTCACCACCACCATCACCACGCTATCGTGCTGTCGAAACTCATCTACTACTTCGCCCCTCTTGCTAGATCAAGAAGGCGAGGACGTCATCAAGCTGAATGTGTGCTGAACACGAAGGTGCCGTACGTTAGGTACTTGGTCGGGATGGATCGTGAAGGTGTACAACTACATCAACTGCGTTGATAAACGCTTTGGTTTAGCGATCTTCAAGGGTATGAAGATGCTCTCCACCTCTCGTAGCTATGCATCTCCATGGATAGATATAGATCTTGCATGTGCATAGAATTTTTTTGTTTTCCATGCAACTTTCCCCAATAGTGGCATCATGAGCTAGGTCTATGCATAGATGATATGCACGAGTAGAACACAAAAAAGTTGTGGGCGGTGATGTTCATACTGCTTACCACCAACGTCTTATTTTGATTCAACGATATTGTGGGATGAAGCGGCCCGAAACAAACTTACATGTCCATGTACATGAGACCTGTTCCACCGACTGATGCAACTTGTTTTGCATGAGGTGGCTGGCGGGTGTCTGTTTCTCTCACTTTAGTTGAATCGAATTTGACTACGGCCGGTCCTTGCAGAAGGTTAAAATAGCAAACTTGATAATCACTATTGTGGTTTTGCGTAGGTAAGCCCATAGCAGCCACATAAAACTTGCAACAACAAAGTAGAAGATGTCTAACTTGTTTTTGCAGGGTTTGTTGTGATGTGATATGGTCAAGACGTGATGTGATATATGAACATGTTTTCTAATATCGACAACCGGTAGGAGCCTTAGGGTTGTTTTCTAATTATTGTATGACCTGTGTGTCAATCATTAAGCGCCATGTAATTGCTTTACTTTATTGCTATGCATTGGCAATAGTTGTAGAAGCAATAGTTGGCGAGACGACCCTGACACAATGATGGAGATCAAGTTGTTGCGCCGATAACGATGGAGATCATGACGTTGATTTGGTGATGGGATCAAAAGCACAAGATAATGATGGCCATATCATGTCACATATTTTGATTGCATGTGATGATTATCCTTTATGCATCTTATTTTGCTTAGAATGATGGTAACACTATAAGATGATCCCTTCACATAATTTCAAGATAAAAGTGTTCTCCCCGAGTATGCACCATTGTTGAAGTTCATCGTTTTGAAGCACCTCGTGATGATCGGGCGTGATAGACTCTACGTTCACATACAATGGGTGTAAGCCAGATTTACACACGCGGAATACTTGGGTTAAACTTGACGAGCCTAGCATGTACAGACATGGTCCCAGAACACTGGATACCAAAAGGTCAAACATGAGTCATATATTAGATATGATCAACATGAAGATGTTCACCATTGATGACTAACCCATCTCACGTGATGATTGATACGTCCATTTTACATCATGTTTTCTTACTATTATTTATGATGTTTTTATGCATAATAATGCTTTTTGGAGTAATTCTAATGCCTTTTCTCTCATAATTTGCAACGTACACACAAAGAGGGAGAATTTCGGCAGCTGGAAATCTGGACCTGAAAAAGCTACGTCAGGCTACCTATTCTGCACAACTCCAGACAAGCTGAAATTTCATGGAGAATTTTTATGGAATATTTGATGAATATTAATTGGAGCAAATAACTACTAGAGGAGGCCCACCAGGTGGGCACAACCCACCTGGGTGCGCTAGGGAGCCCAGGCGCGCCCTGGTGGGTTGTGCTCACCCAGGCCCACCTCCAGTGCCCATCTTCTGGTATATAAGTCATTTTGACATAGAAAAAATAAGGAGAATACTTTTGGGATGGAGCACCGCCGTCTCGAGGTGGAACTTGGGTAGGAGCACTTCTGCCCTCCAACAGAGCGATTCCATCGGGGGAACTTCCCTCCCGGAGGGGGAAATCATCGTCATCATCATCATCACCACCAACAACTCTCCCATATTGGGGAGGAATATCTCCATCATCAACTTCAACAATACAATCTCATCTCAAACCCTAGTTCATCTCTTGTGTTCAATCTTGTTACTGGAACTATAGATTGGTGCTTGTGGGTGACTAGTAGTGTTGATTACTTCTTGTAGTTGATTACCATATGGTTTATTTGGTGGAAGATTATATGTTCAGATCCAATATGCTATTTAATACCCCTCTGATCTTGAGATGATTACCATTTGTGAGTAGTTACTTTTGTTCTTGAGGTCACGGGAGAAATCACGTTGCAAGTAATCATGTGAACTTGATATGTGTTTTATATTTTGATAGTATGTATGTTGTGATTCCCTTTTGTGGTGTAATGTGGACGTCGACTACATGACACTTCAACATATTTGGGCCTAAGGGAATGCATTGTGGAGTAGTAATTAGATGATGGGTTGCGAGAGTGACAGAAGCTTAAACCCTAGTTTATGCGCCATTACGTAAGAAACCTATTGGATCCAAAAGTTTAATGCTATGGTTAGAATTTATTCTTAATACTTTTCTCGTAGTTGTGGATGCTTGAGGGGGGTTAATCATAAGTAGGAGGTTTGTTCAAGTAATAACATCACCAAAGCACCGGTCCACCCACATATCAAATTATCAAAGTAGCGAACACAAACCGAGCCAACATAATGAAAGTGACTAGATTAAATTCCCGTGTACCCTCAAGAACGCTTTGCTCACTATAAGAGACCGTTTTGGCCTTTCCTTTGCCTAAAAAGGATTGGGCTACCTTTCTGCACTTTTGTTACTACTATCATTACTTGCTCGTTACAAATTATCTTGCTATCGAACTACTCTGTTACTTACAGTTTCAGCACTTGCAGACATTACCTTGCTGAAAACCACTTGTCATTTCCTTTTGCTCCTCGTTGGGTTTGACACTCTTACTTATCGAAAAGAGCTACAATTGATCACATATAATTATCGGTCATCAAGGCTATTTTCTGGCACCGTTGCCGGGGAGTGAAGCGCCTTTGGTAAGTGGAATTTGGTAAGGAAACATTTATATAGTGTGCTGAAATTTACCTTCACTTGTTAATGTGGAAAATAATCCTTTGAGGGGTTTGTTCGGGGTATCTTCACCTCGACCGGAACCACAACTATCTACCCCCCACCTACTGCACCTACTGAAAATATTGAATATGAAATTCCTTCGGGTATGATAGAACAACTGCTAGCTAATCCTTATGCAGGAGACAGAACCGAACATCCCGATATGCACTTGATATATGTGGAACAAATTTGTGGATTGTTTAAGCTTGAAGGTTGACCTGGAGATGAAGTTATGAAGAAGGTTTTCCCTTTATCTTTGAAGGGAAAAGCATTGGCATGGTATAGGCTATGCAATGATATTGGAGCTTCGAACTGGAATCGATTGAAATTGGAGTTTCACCAAAAACAATTATCCTATGCATCTAGTTCATTGTGATCGGAATTACATATATAATTTTTGGCCTCGTGAAGGATAAAGTACCGCTCTATCTTGGGGGAGGCTTAAGTCAATGTTATATTCATGCCCCAATCATGAGCTCTCAAGAGAAATTCTTATTCAGAATTTTTATGCTTGGCTTTCTCGTGATGATCAATCCATGCTCGATACTTCTTGTACTGGTTCCTTCATGAAGAAGACTATTGAATTCCGGTGGGATCTTTTGGAAATAATTAAACGCAACACTGAAGACTGGGAACTCGACGAAGGTAAAGAGTCAGGTATTAAGCTTAAGTATGATTCTGTTAAATCTTTTATGAATACCGATGATTTTCAAAAGTTTAGCATTAAATATGGACTTGAGTGTGAGATAGTAGCCTCCTTTTGTGAATCATTTTCTACTCATGTTGATCTTCCTAAGGAGAAGTGGTTAAATATCACCCACCTATTAAAGAAGAAATTAAAGAACCGGTACTAGCTAAAGAAGAAACTATACTTTATAATGTTGATCCAATTGTTCCTACTGCTTATATTGAGAAACCACCTTTCCCTGTTAGGATAAAGGAACATGCTAAAGTTTCAACTGTGGTCAACAAAAGTTATATTAGAACACCTAAACCAGATGAAAAAATTATAGTAGAACCTAGTATTGCTATGGTTAAGGATCTCTTGGAAGAAAATGTAGACATGCATGTTATTTAATTCTGCGAAGAAGCTGCTAGAATTGCCAAACCTGATAAAAAGGATAAACACAGACCTGTTGTTGGCATGCCCGTGGTCTCAGTTAAAATAGGGGATTAATGTTATCATGGTTTATGTAACATAGGTGCTAGCGTGAGTGATATTCCCTACTCCTTATATCAAGAAATTATGAATGACATAGCACCCGCAAAGCTAGAAGACATAGATGTTACTATTAAACTTGCTAATAAAGATACTATATCACCAATTGGAATTGTTGGAGATGTTGAAGTCTTGTGCGGGAAAATAAAATACCCTACTGATTTTCTTGTTCTTGGTTCCCCACAAGATGACTTTTGTCCAATTATCTTTGGTTGACCTTTCTTGAACATCGTTAATGCTAGAATAGATTGTGAGAAACAAACTGTCGGTGTTAGTTTTGGTGATGAGTCTCATGAGTTTAATTTCTCCAAGTTTAGTAGAAAGCTTCATGAAAAAGAATTGCCTACTAAGGATGAAATAATTGGTCTTGCTTCTATTGTTGTGCCCGCTACTGATCCACTAGAACAATATATGCTAGACCATGAAAATGATTTACATATGCATGAAAGAAATGAAATAGATGATATTTTCTTTGAACAACGTCCTCTGCTTAAGCACAATTTGCCTATTGAAACTCTAGGAGGTCCTCCTCCACCTAAAGGTGATCCTATGTTTGAATTAAAACAATTGCCAGACACTTTGAAATATGCTTATCTTGATGAACAGAAGATATATCCTGTTATTATTAGTGCTAACATTTCAGAACATGAAGAAGAAAGATTATTGAAAGTTCTAAGGAAGCACTGAGCTGCTATTGGATATACTCTTGATGATTTAAAGGGCATTAGTACCACTCTATGTCAGCACAAGATTAATATGGAACCTGATGCTAAACCCGTTGTTGATCACCAACATCGGTTAAATCCAAAGATGAAAGAAGTGGTAAGAACAGAAATATTAAAACTTCTGGAAGCAGGTATAATCTATCCTATAGCTGATAGTAGATGGGTAAGTCATGTTCATTGTGTTCCTAAGAAAGGAGGTATTACTGTCGTTCCTAATGATAAGAATGAACTTATTCCACAAAGAATTGTTACAGGGTATAGAATGGTAACTGATTTTTAGAAAATTAAATAAAGCAACTAGAAAAGATAATTACCCTCTGCCTTTTATTGATCAAATGCTAGAAATATTATCTAAGCACATACACTTTTGCTTTCTTGATGGATATTCTGGTATTTTGCAAATACCTGTTTCTCAACCTGATCAAGAAAAGACCACTTTTACGTGTCCCTTTGGAACTTATGCTTATAGACGTATGCCTTTTGGTTTATGCAATGCACGTGCTACCTTTCAAAGATGTATGACTGCTAGATTCCCTGATTTCAGTGAAAAGATTATTGAGGTTTTCATGGACGACTTCTCTGTTTATGGGAAGTCTTTTGATGATTGTTTAAGCAATCTTGACCGAGTTTTGCAGAGATGTGAACAAACAAATCTTGTTTTGAATTGGGAGAAGTGTGATGACCCACAAGTGTAGGGGATCTATCGTAATCCTTTCGATAAGTAAGAGTGTCGAACCCAACGAGGAGCAGAAGGAAATGATAAGCGGTTTTCAGTAAGGTTTTCTCTGCAAGCACTGAAATTGTAGGTAATAGATAGTTTTGTGATAAGATAAATTGTAACGAGTAACAAGTAAATAAAGTAAATAAAGTGCAGCAAGGTGTCCCAATCCTTTTGTAGCAAAGGATAAGCCTGGACAATTTCTTATAATGAGAAAACAACTCCCGAGGACACATGGGAATTATCGTCAAGCTAGTTTTCATCATGCTCATATGATTCGCGTTCGGTACTTTGATAATTTGATATGTGGGTGGACCGGTGCTTGGGTACTGCCCTTACATGGACAAGCATCCTACTTATGATTAACCGCTATTGCAAGCATCCGCAACTACAAAGAAGTATTAAGGTAAACCTAACCACAACATTAAACATATGGATCCAAACCAGCCCCTAACAAAGCAACACATAAACTAGGGTTTAAGATTCTGTCACTCTAGCAACCCATCATCTACTTATTACTTCCCCATGCCTTCCTCTAGGCCCAAATAATGGTGAAGTGTCATGTAGTCGACATTCACATAACACCACTAGAGGAAAAGACAACATACATCTCATCAAAATATCAAACGAATACCAATTTCACATGACTACTAATAGCAAGACTTCACCCATGTCCTCAGGAACAAGCGTAACTACTCACAAAGCATATTCATGTTCATAATCAGAGGAGTAATAATATGCATAAAGCATTTGAACATATGATCTTACACCAAGTAAACCAATTAGCATCAACTACAAGGAGTAATCAACACTACTAGCAACCCACAGGTACCAATTTATGGTTTGGATACAAGATTGGATACAAGAGATGAACTAGGGTTTTGAGAGGAGATGGTGCTGGTGAAGATGTTGATGGAGATTGACCCCCTCCTGACGAGAGGATCGTTGGTGATGACGTTGGTGATGACTTCCCCCTCCCGGAGGGAAGTGTCCCCGGCAGAACAGCTCCGCCGGAGCCCTAGATTGGTTCCGCCAAGGTTCCGCCTCGTGGCGGCGGATTTTCGTCCCGTAAGCTTGCCCACAATTTTTTCCAAGGTAAAAGCCTTCATATAGCAGAAGATGGACATCGGAGGGCCACCAGGGGGCCCAGGAGACAGGGGGCGCGCCCAGTAGGGGTGGGCGCACCCCCACCCTCCTGGCCAGGGTGTGGGCCCCCTGATGTATTTCTTCCGCTCAATAATTCTTATTAATTCCAAAAACAGGTTTTGTGGAGTTTCAGGATTTCTGGAGCAGTGCAGAATAGGTTTCCAATGTTTGCTCCTTTTCCAGCCAGAATTCCAGCTGTCGGCATTCCCCCTCTTCATGGTAAACCTTGTAAAATAGGAGAGAATAGCCATAAGTATTGAGATATAATGTGTAATAACAGCCCATAATGCAATAAATATTGATATAAAAGCATGATGCAAAATGGACGTATCAACTCCCCCAAGCTTAGACCTCGCTTGTCCTCAAGCAGAAGCCGAAATCGAAAAATATGTCCACATGTTTAGAGATAGAGGTGTCGATAAAAATAAAATACGGACATGAGGGCATCATGATCATTCTTATAACAGCACATAAATAGGTTTTATCATATGATTTCTTATGCTCAAGTAATGATCAATTCACAACGTCAAGTATGGTTCAGAAACTTGATTGAGAACTAACAAACTATAATCTCAGTCATTGAAGCAATTGCAATTTATCATAACATTAGAAAGAGTCAACAATAGAGCTTTTCAGCAAGTCCACATACTCAACTATCAAGTAGTCTTCTACAATCGCTAACACTCGCGCAGTACTTGTGGTTATGGAGTTTCAGCCAGACACTGAGAAAGATAGGGGCTTATTGTGTTGCCTCCCAACGTATTCACCTTTAGGTGATGTCAACAATAATAATCCATGCTAACTTACATCCAATTGGATATATATATATATATATATATATATATATATATATCATGATCTTTCAAACATGAGGAGCTTGCCAAAGGATAAAATGAAAAAGGGAAAGGTGAGGATCACCTTGACTCAAGCATAAAGTAAAACATAAAGTAAAAGATAGGCCCTTCGCAGAGGGAAGCAGAGGTTGTCATGTGCATTTAGGGTTGGATGCACAAAATCTTAATGCAAAAGAACATCACTTTATATTGCCCCTTGTATGTGGACCTTTATTATGCAGTCCGTCGCTTTTATTTTTCCACAACAAGATCGTATAAAGCTTATTTTCTTTGCACTAATAAGTCATACATATTTAGATAGCAATTTTTATTGCCCGCAACATGGCAACTTACTTGAAGGATCATACTCAATCCATAGGTAGGTATGGTGGACTCTCATGGCAAAACTGGGTTTAAGGATATTTGGAAGCACAAGTAGTATCGCTACTTGGTGCAAGGAATTTGGCTAGCATGAGGGGGAAAGGCAAGCTCAACATGTTTGGAAGGTCAATGAATATACTTTAACTGAGATGTGCGAAAACATAAACCATTACGTTGTCTTCCTTGTCCAACGTCAACTCTTTTATCATGTCATACTTAATGAGTGCTCCCAATCATAAAAGATGTCCAAGATAATATATTTGTATGTGAACCTCTCTTTCCTTATGACTTCCTATTAATTGCGACGATGACCAAAACTATGTTTATCAACTCTCAACAACTTTTACGCCTCATACTTTCTATGTGTGAAGTCATCAATAACCGTAAGATCAATATGAACTCTTTTATTCTTTCTACTTTCTCAAGATCATAGCAACATAGCAAAGCCCTTGATTCAACACTAATCTTTATTATAGATAGCTCACGGACTCAATTACATAAAGAGATCACAAAGCAAAACTCGAAACTACTTGATATCAAAACTTCAATCTACTAGATCAAAATACTACTAAAAGGATCGAACAAAATAAAACGGTAAATATAGGAGTGTGATGGTGATACGATACCGGGGCACCTCCCCCAAGCTTGGCAGTTGCCAAGGGGAGTGCTCATACCCATGTGATTATGTCCTCGGAGGTGGTGAAGTAGGAGTTGTTGATGATGTAAGCTTGTAGTCCATTTTCTAAGGCATAGGCTCACCATCATAGAAGGATGATCGAGTCTCCGAGATCCTTAAATCTGCAGCCAAACTCATCCTCTTGAATCACAGTTTTGGTTTTGCGGGTCATAGATCTGGGCTTGGAGGTGCTCGATTTTCTCTTGAAGCTTGAAGATGGTCTCCCCAATGACCTTGGCATCTAGCTTGTGGTTGTTGGTGAACTCCGTGATCATCATCTGGTTGGCGTTGAGTCCATGCTCCACCATCCCTTGGCACTTGAAAACTTGCTGCTCTACGGCTTCAAGCTTTGTCTCCACGCTTCCGGTACGCCTTGGTCCCTCCACATAGCGGATGTGCAAAACCCCCTCATGCATCTCAATGGTTTGAGGGTGTTGCAGCACCTCCGCGAGATAGGAGTTGATAACCCTCTCAAAAAACTTGTCCTTGGGAGCGCTTGGAGATGACATGATGCTCTAGATCTGAAACAGAAACAGCTCAAAACGAAAACAGAGGATATTTGCATGATACGGTGGTCAAAACCTTTGGGAGTTTATATAATGAAGTTTTACCGACCAAAATACGTAACATGCAAGAAAACGGAGTCCGGGAGGCACATGATGTGTCCACGAGACAGGGGGGCACGCCCAGTAAGGGTGGGTGCGCCCTCCACTCTCGTGGAAGCCTCGTGTCTCTCTCGGACTACTTCTTTCTTCCTAGAATTCTTAAATATTCCAAAACTGATAAAAATTGCCATTGGAGTTGTTTTGGAGTCGGTTTACTTACCGTACCACATACCTATTCCTTTTCGGAGTCTGGAATGTTCTGGAAAGTGTCCCTTATGTATTCCTCCGGGGTTATGGTTTCAATAATATTAGTTTCAACATTAATAGGATTACCTGAAATATAATGTTTAATTCTTTGACCATTTACCACCCTCGGACTTGTGCCTTCGAAGTTGTTGATTTTTATGGCACCAGAACGATAGACCTCCTCGATAACGTAGGGACCTTCCCATTTAGAGAGAAGTTTTCCTGCAAAAAAATCTTAAACGAGAGTTGAATAATAACACATAATCACCTACGTTAAACTCACGCTTTTGTATCGTTTTATCATGCCAGCGTTTGACTTTTTCTTTGAATAACTTGGCATTCTCATATGCTTGGGTTCTCCATTCATCGAGTGAGCTAATGTCAAACAACCTCTTCTCACCGGCAAGTTTGAAGTCATAGTTGAGCTCTTTAATAGCCCAATATGCTTTATGTTCAAGTTCAAGAGGTAAATGACATGCTTTTCCATAAACCATCTTATATGGAGACATACCCATAGGATTTTTGTATGCAGTTCTATAGGCCCATAATGCATCATCAAGTTTTTTGGACCAATTCTTTCTAGATCTATTCACAGTCTTTTGCAAAATTAATTTGAGCTCTCTATTGCTCAACTCTACTTGACCACTAGACTGCGGATGATAAGGAGATGCGATTCTATGATTAACATCATACTTAGCAAGCATCTTACGGAAAGCACCATGAATAAAATGTGAACCACCATCAGTCATAAGATATCTAGGGACTCCAAACCTCGGAAAAATAACTTCTTTAAGCATTTTAATAGAAGTGTTATGATCAGCACTACTAGTTGGAATAGCTTCTACCCACTTAGTAACGTAATCAACAGCAACTAAAATATGTGTATAACCATTAGAGGCAGGAAAAGGTCCCATATAATCAAAGCCCCAAACATCAAACGGTTCAATAACAAGAGAATAATTCATAGGCATTTCTTGACGTCTACTAATATTACCAATTCTTTGACATTCATCACAAGATAAGACAAACTTACGAGCATCTTTGAAGAGAGTAGGCCAATAAAAACCAGATTGCAGTACCTTGTGTGCAGTTCTATCTCCAGTGCGGTGTCCTCCATAAGATCCAGAGTGACACTTGTGTAGGATCTGTTCCTGTTCATGCTCAGGCACACAACGTCTAATAACACCATCTACTCCTTCTTTATAAAGGTGTGGGTCATCCCAAAAGTAATGTCTTAAATCATAAAAGAACTTTTTCTTTTGCTGGTATGTGAAACTAGGGGTATAAATTTAGCAACAATGTAATTAGCATAATCAGCATACCAAGGAGCAGTACGAGAAGCATTAACGACTGCTAATTATTCATCAGGAAAGATATCATCAATAGGCAGTGGGTCATCAAGAACATTCTCTAACCTAGACAAGTTGTCTGCAATGGGGTTCTCAGCTCCCTTTCTATCAATAATATGCAAATCAAATTCTTAGAGCAAGAGAACCCATCTAATGAGTCTAGGCTTAGCATCTTTCTTTTCCATAAGATATTTAATAGCAGCACAATCAGTGTGAATAGTAACTTTGGAATCAATAATATAGGTCTAAACTTATCACATGCAAACACAACTGCTAAGAACTCTTTTTCAGTAGTAGCATAATTTCTCTGGGCAGTATCAAGAGTGTTACTAGCATACTGGATAACATTGAATTTCTTATCAACTCTTTGCCCTAGAACAGCACCTACAACATAATCACTAGCATCACACATAATTTCAAAGGGTAAATTGCAATCAGGTGGCTGAACAATAGGTGCAGTGATCAAAGCTTTCTTAAGTATTTCAAATGCTTCTACACAATCATCATCAAAGACAATAGGAATATCTTTTTGCAATAAATTAGTCAGAGGCCTAGAGATTTTAGAAAAGTCCTTAATGAACCTCCTATAAAAACCGGCATGACCAAGGAAACTTCTTATACCTTTTATGTCCTTGGGACATGGCATCTTTTCAATAGCATCAACTTTAGCTTTATCAACTTCAATACCTCTCTCGAAAATCTTATGCCCCAAAACAATGCCTTCATTAACCATAAAGTGACACTTTTCCCAATTCAGGATGAGACTAGTGTCTTCGCATCTCTGCAAAACTCGGTCAAGGTTGCTCAAGCAATCATCAAAATAGGATCCATAAACGGAGAAATCATCCATGAATACCTCACAAAGTCAGAGAATATAGCCATCATACATCGTTGAAAGGTAGCAGGTGCATTACATAAACCAAAAGGCATACGTCTATAAGCAAAAGTACCGAAAGGGCAAGTAAAAGTAGTTTTTGATTGATCCCCCGCTGACATAGGTATTTGAGAGAAACCAGAATAACCATCTAGAAAGCAGAAATGTGTGTGTTTGGATAGTCTTTCTAGCATTTGATCAATAAAAGGTAAAGGGTAATGATCTTTCTTAGTAGCTTTATTTAAGTTCCGAAAATCAATTACCATCCTATAACCTGTAATAATTCTTTGCAGGATCAATTCATCTTTATCATTAGGAACAATAGTAATACCTCCCTTTTTAGGAACACAATGGACAGGGCTTACCCAATCACTATTAGCAACGGGATAAATT
Source organism: Triticum aestivum (assembly GCF_018294505.1). NCBI lineage: Eukaryota > Viridiplantae > Streptophyta > Magnoliopsida > Poales > Poaceae > Triticum > Triticum aestivum. The sequence continues at coordinate 437,108,633 of NC_057813.1, read as the reverse complement.
ATACCTGCCTCAAGGAGCTTTAGTATCTCCTTTCTTACCACTTATTTCATCTTGGGATTCATTCGTCGTTGAGGATCTCTAACTGGTTTAGCATCAGCCTCCAAATTAATTTTGTGTAGGCATAACGTGGGACTAATTCCCTTAAGATCATCCAGAGTATATCCAATAGCAGCGCGGTGCTTCTTCAGAGTTTTCAATAATCTTTCTTCTTCTTGATCTGAAAGGTTAGCACTAATAATAACAGGATATATTTTCTTTTCATCAAGATAAGCATACTTAAGATTATCAGGTAATGGTTTGAGCTCAAACACGGGATCACCCTTGGGTGGAGGGGGATCCCCAAGAATTTCAACAGGAAGGTTGTGTTTCAGCATAGGTTCCTGTTTAAGGAACACTTCATCTATTTCCCTTCTTTCCTTCATAAACATTTCGTTTTCATGGTCTAGCAAATATTGTTCTAACGGATCAGTAGGAGGCACGACAATGGAAGCAAGACCAATATTCTCATCCTTACTAGGTGATTCTCTATCACGAGGTTGTCTACGAAACTTAGCAAAATTAAACTCATGAGACATACCCTCTAAGCCAATTGTAACAGTATCCTTTTCACAATCAATCCTAGCACTAGTTGTATTCAAGAAGGGTCTACCAAAAATAATGGGAAAAAAATCATCTTGTGGGGAACCAAGAACAAGAAAATCAGCAGGATATTTAACCTTCCCACACAAGACTTCAACATCTCTAACTATCCCAATTGGTTTAATGGTATCCCTATTAGCAAGCTTAATAGTAACATCAATGTCTTGTAATTCAACAGGTGCAATGTCATGCATAATTTCTTTATATAAGTCATAAGGTATTGGCACTACCACTAGCAACCATATCACATAAGCCATGATAACAATGATCTCCTATTTTAACAGAAATAACAGGCATGCCTACGACAGGTCTATGTATCTTAGTATCTGGTCTAGCAATATTAGCAGTCTCACCACAGAAATAAATAACATGCCCATCTAAATCATCATCCAAGAGATCTTTAACCATAGCAATACTAGGTTCAACTTTGATTTGCTCAGGAGGTGTATAAGTCCTAGTATTACTCTTACGAACAACAGCCGAAGTTTTAGCATGATCCTTTATCCTAACAGGAAAAGGAGGTTTCTCAACATAAGTAGTAGGAACAATAGGATCACTATAAGTGACAGTCTTTTCTTCAACTGTAATAGGTGCAACTACTTTTACTTCAATGGGAGGATTATATTTAAACCACTTCTCCTTAGGGAGATCAACGTGAGTAGCAAAAGATTCACAGAAAGAAGCTACTATCTCAGAGTCAAGTCCATACTTAGTGCTAAATCCACGAAAAGCATCGGTATCCATAAAAGATTTAACACAATCGAACTTAGGTGTCATACCTGACTCCTTACCATCGTCGGAACCCCAATCTTCAGAGTTGCATTTAATTCTTTCCAATAAGTCCCATTTGAAATCAATAGTCTTCAGCATATAAGAACCAACACAGGAAGTATCGAGCAGGTTGCGATCATTGAGAGAAAGCCGAGCATAAAATTTTTGAATAATCATTTCCCGGGAGAGCTCATGATTGGGGCATGAATATAACATTGACTTAAGCCTCCCCCAAGCTTGAGCGATGCTTTCTCCTTCGCGAGGCCAGAAATTATATATGTAATTACGATCACGATGAACAAGATGCATAGGATAGAACTTCTGGTGAAATTCCAACTTCAATCGCTTATAATTCCAAGATCTCGTATCATCACATAGCCTATACCATGTCAATGCATCTCCCTTCAAAGATAAAGGGAAGACCTTCCTTTTGACAACATCATCGGGAATACCTGCAAGCTTAAATAATCCACAAACTTCATCCACAAAGATAAGGTGTAAATCGGGATGCAATGTTCCATCTCCTGCAAATGGATTAGCTAGTAGTTTCTCTATCATACCCGAAGGAATCTCAAAGTAAATATTTTCAAAAAGTTCAGTAGGTTGAGGAGCAACTCTTTGCTCTTCTGGTCGGGGTGAAGATACCCCGAACAAGCCCCTCAAAGGATTAGTTTCCATAGTGACAAGTAACAGAAAATTTCAGCACACTATATAAATGTTTCCTTACCAAGTTCCACTCACCAAAAGCGCTACACTCCCCGGCAACGGCGCCAGAAAAGAGTCTTGATGACCCACAAGTGTAGGGGATCTATCGTAGTCCTTTCGATAAGTAAGAGTGTCGAACTCAACGAGGAGCAGAAGGAAATGATAAACGGTTTTCAGTAAGGTTTTCTCTGCAAGCACTGAAATTGTAGGTAATAGATAGTTTTGTGATAAGATAAATTGTAACGAGTAACAAGTAAATAAAGTAAATAAAGTGCAGCAAGGTGGCCCAATCCTTTTGTAGCAAAGGATAAGCCTGGACAATTTCTTATAATGAGAAAAGAGCTCCCGAGGACACATGGGAATTATCGTCAAGCTAGTTTTCATCACGCTCATATGATTCGCGTTCGGTACTTTGATAATTTGATATGTGGGTGGACCGGTGCTTGGGTACTGCCCTTACTTGGACAAGCATCCCACTTATGATTAACCCCTATTGCAAGCATCCGCAACTACAAAGAAGTATTAAGGTAAACCTAACCACAGCCTTAAACATATGGATCCAAATCAGCCCCTAACGAAGCAACGCATAAACTAGGGTTTAAGCTTCTGTCACTCTAGCAACCCATCATCTACTTATTACTTCCCCATGCCTTCCTCTAGGCCCAAATAATGGTGAAGTGTCATGTAGCCGACATTCACATAACACCACTAGAGGAAAAGACAACATACATCTCATCAAAATATCGAACGAATACCAAATTCACATGACTACTAATAGAAAGACTTCACCCATGTCCTTAGGAATAAACGTAACTACTCACAAAGCATATTCATGTTCATAATCAGAGGAGTAATAATATGCATAAAGGATCTGAACATATGATCTTCCACCAAGTAGACCAATTAGCATCAACTACAAGGACTAATCAACACTACAAGCAACCCACAGGTACCAATTTGTGGTTTGGATACAAGATTGGATACAAGAGATAAACTAGGGTTTTGAGAGGAGATGGTGCTGGTGAAGATGTTGATGGAGATTGACCCCCTCCCGATGAGAGGATCGTTGGTGATGACGTTGGTGATGATTTCCCCCTCCCGAAGGGAAGTGTCCCCGGCAGAACAGCTCCGCCGGAGCCCTAGATTGGTTTCGCCAAGGTTCCGCCTCGTGGTGGCGGAGCTTCGTCCCGTAAGCTTGCCCATGATTTTTTCCAGGGTAAAAGCCTTCATATAGCAGAAGATGGACACCGGGGGGCCACCAGGGGGCCCAGGAGACAGGGGGCGCGCCCAATAGGGGTGGGTGCGCCCCCACCCTCCTGGCCAGGGTGTGGGCCCCCTGATGTATTTCTTCCGCTCAATAATTCTTATTAATTCCAAAAACAGGTTTCATGGAGTGTCAGGATTTTTGGAGCAGTGCAGAATAGGTTTCCAATGTTTGCTCCTTTTCCAGCCAGAATTCCAGCTGCCGGCATTCCCCCTCTTCATGTTAAACCTTGTAAAATAAGAGAGCATAGCCATAAGTATTGAGATATAATATGTAATAACAGCCCATAATGCAATAAATATTGATATAGAAGCATGATGCAAAATGGACGTATCAAAGTGCCACTTTATGGTTAATGAAGGTATTGTCTTGGGTCATAAGATTTCCGAAAAAGGTAATGAAGTGGACAAAGCTAAGGTTGATGCAATTGAGAAAATGCCATGTCCTAAATATATCAAAGGTATTCGTAGTTTCCTAGGTCATGTTGGTTTCTATAGGAGATTTATTAAAGACTTCCCTAAAATTTCTAGGCCTCTTACAAACCTTATGCAAAAGGATGTCCCTTTTGTTTTTGATGATGATTGTTTTGAAGCCTTTGAAACACTCAAGAAATCCTTAATTTCTGCACCTATTGTTCAACCACCTGGTTGGAACTTACCTTTTGAAATTATTTGTGATGCTAGTGACTATGTTGTTGGTGCTGTTCTAGGACAAAGAGTTGATAAGAAACGGAATGTTATTCATTATGCTAGTAAAACTCTAGACAGTGCTCAAAAGAATTATGCTACTACTGAAAAATAATTCCTAGCAGTGGTGTTTGCTTGTGATAAATTTAGATCTTACATTGTTGATTCGAAAGTAATTGTTCACACTAACCATGCTGCTATAAAATATCTTATGGAAAAGAAAGATGCCAAACCTAGACTTATTAGATGGGTTCTCTTGCGACAAGAATTTGATTTGCATACCACGGATAGAAAAGGAGTTGAGAACCTTGTAGTTGATAACTTGTCTAGGCTTGAAAATGTGCTTGATGACCCACTACCTATTGATGATAGTTTTCCTGATGAGCAGTTAGCTGCAGTAAATGTTGCTCATAATACTCCTTAGTTTGCTGACTATGCTAATTACATTTTTAATAAATATTTACGATCTAGCTTTACATACCAACAAAAGAAAAAAAATCTTCTATGATTTAAGACAATACTTTTGGGATGACCCACATCTTTAAAAAAAAGGAGTAGATGGTATTATTAGAAGTTGTGTACCTAAGCATGAACAGGGACAAATCCTTCATAAATGTCACTCTGAAGCATATGGAGGGCATCATGTTGGAGACAGAACTGCTCACAAGATTTTGCAATCTGGATTTTATTGGCCTACTTTGTTCAAGGATGCCCGTAAGTTCGCCTTATCTTGTGATGAATGTCAAAGAATAGGTAATATCGGTAAGCGTCAAGAAATGCCTATGAATTATTCACTTGCTGTTGAACCATTTGATGTTTGGGGATTTGACTACATGGGACCTTTTCCTTCCTCTAATGGCTATATGCATATTTTGATTGTTGTTGATTATGTTAATAAATGGGTAGAAGCTATTCCAACCAGTAGTGCTGATCACAACACCTTTACTAAAATGCTTAAGGAAGTTATATTCCCATGTTTTGGAGTCCCTAGATATTTAATGACTGATGGTGGTTCACATTTTATTCATGGTGCTTTCCGTAAAATGCTTGCCAAGTATGATGTTAACCATATAATTGCATCACCGTATCATCCTCAGTCTAGTGGTCAAGTTGAACTTAGCAATAGAGAAATAAAATTAATTTTGCAAAAGACTGTCGATAGGTCCAGGAAGAGTTGGTCTAAGAAATTAGATGATACACTTTGGGCTTATAGAACATCATATAAAAATCCTATGGGTATGTCTCCTTATAAAATGGTTTATGGAAAAGCTTGTCATTTGCCTCTTGAATTAGAACATAAACCATATTTGGCAATCAAGGAACTCAACTATGATTTCAAACTTGCTGGTGAAAAGAGGGTTATTTGATATTAGCTCATTAGATGAATGGAGAAACCAAGCTTATGAAAATGCCAAGTTGTTTAAAGAAAAAGTTAAAAGATGGCATGATAAAAGAATCCAAAAGCGTGAGTTTAAAGTTGGAGAATATGTTTTTTTGTACAACTCTCGTTTCAGGTTCTTTGCAGGAAAACTCCTCCCAAAATGGGAAGGTGTGACGCCCGGATAATTAAGCTACAGTGATTCCCCGCTAATGATGCCACGTCACCTCGATTATAGTTGCTAATCTCGAGTTAGTTCAAAACGGTTTCGAAATTCAATTCAAAATTATGATGGCGATAAAAGTTTTCAAAAATTAAAACTAAAATGTTCGGGGGTTGTCAAATATTACAAAGTTAATTATGGTGGAGTAAACACATTTTTATAAAATGTCTAAGTTGTTAAAATGAGTTAAAACAGAAAAGGAAAAATAAGAAAAGAAAACAAACAAAACAAATAGAGAGAAAGAAAACCCCCCTGGCCAACTGGGCCAAACGGCCCAGCCGGCCGGCCCAATGGCCCACCCGGCCCCCTCACTCCCCTTAACCCTCGGTCCACACCCGACCGAACCCTAGCCCGCACCCCACTCGCCCCACTCGCCCCCTCCCGCATCGCCCGCTCCTCCCCCCCGATCTGGATCGAGATCGGGGGCTCGACGCCGACGCCGCCCGTTGCTGTCCCGCCGGACGCCGGCGCCCCCACCGCCACACCACGCCGCCCCGTCCTCCCCTCCTCCCCGACCAGTCACCCAGGATGCCGGCGCCCCCTCGCCGCACGCTCGACGCCCCACGTCGCCTCGGATCCGTCCCCGTCTCTCGCCGGGACAACATCGCCGGACCGCCGCCTCCTCGCCCTCCTCCTCGCCGGTCTTCCCCGACCGCCCCCGAGCGAACTGCCCCGTTACCCTACGCGCCCCCCCCCCTTGTGAGCTTCCTCCTTCGCTCCCCCTCTCCCCCTAGGACGCCACCGCGTCAACCTCCCCGCCGGCGGTCGACGCGCTCCGGCGCCACCGTCGCCCGCGCCCTGCCGCGCCGGGCCGTCCCGTCCCCGGCCCCTCCCCACTTCCCCGTGCGGCTCCCCTGCCGCGGCCGCCGCGCCCCGGCGCCCCTGGCCGCGCCTGCGTGCCGTTGCTCACCCACGGAAGCCCCTGCTCGTCGCTCCTACGCGTCCCGCACGCTCGCGCGAGGCCGCACCCGCTCGCACCTCGCCCCCGCGTCGTCTGCCACCCCGCAAGTGCTCGCTGGCTTCCCCGTCGCCGGCGACCTCGCCGCGCCCCAGGGGCCTTCTCCCTGTCGCGCCTGGATGTGGCCTCGGGCATGAACGCTCGCACCCGCGAGCCCCTGTGCCCGGTACCCGCACGCCCGCACCCGGTTTGGCCCTTGGGCCACTGCCCAGTGGCCCCCCATGCCCCTGTTAAAAGGGAAAGGAATTAAAAAAAAGAATTAAAAAATAATAATAATAAATTAATTAATTAACTAAATTAATTAAGTTAATTAATCCTACTTAATTAATCTAATTAACCTGTTAGTCTAACTAAACAGTAATTAGTTTAGCCTAAACGCTAGTTACCTAAATAGAGTATGACAGGTGGGTCCCACGGGACCCACATGTCAGGTTGACCAAGTCAACCCTGCTGACTGCTGACGTCAGCATGACATCATGCTGACGTCATAAATCCATTTTCCGAATTAATTAAATAATTAAATAAATTCCAGAAATTAATAAAATCTTTAGAAAATCATATCTTTTAATCCGTAACTCGGATTAAAATATTTTCAACATGAAAGTTGCTCAGAACGACGAGGTGAACCCGGATACGCAGCCCGTTCGTCCACCACACACCTCTAACATACCAAACACGCAACTTTCCCCCTCCGGTTCATCTGTCCGAAAATGCGAAACACCGGGAATACTTTCCCGGATGTTCCCCCCCCCTTAACCGGTACCACCTCATACCACGTTAGGGCCCACCTAGCATCGTTACTTGTCATGTCATGCATCGATATGCATTTGTTTGCATTGTATTCATTGTTTCTTCCCCCTCTTCTCTCTGGTAGACTACGAGACCGACGCTGCTGCTGCCTAGTTCGACTACGGAGTTGACGACCCCTCTCTCTTGCCAGAGCAACCAGGCAAGCCCCCCCCCCCTTGATCACCAGATATCGCCTATTCTCCTCTATACTGCTTGCATTAGAGTAGTGTAGCATGTTACTGCTTTCCGTTAATCCTATTCTGATGCATAGCCTGTCATTGTTGCTATAGTCATTGATACCTTACCCGCAATCCTAGATGCTTAGTATAGTATGCTAGTTTATCATTATTGGCCCTACATTCTTGTCAGTCTGCCTTGCTATACTATTGGGCCGTGATCACTCGGGAGGTGATCACGGGTATATGCTATACATACATACATACTATACAGATGGTGACTAAAGTCGGGTCAGCTCGATGAGTACCCGCAAGTGATTCTGATGAGGGGGCTGAAAGGACAGGTGGCTCCATCCCGGTAGAGGTGGGCCTGGGTTCCCGACGGCCCGCGACTGTTACTTTGTGGCGGAGCGACAGGGCAGGTTGAGACCACCTAGGAGAGAGGTGGGCCTGGCCCTGTTCGGCGTTCGCGGATATTTAACACGCTTAACGAGATCTTGGTATTTGATCTGAGTTGGCTACGAGCCTATACGCACTAACCATCTACGTGGGAGTAGTTATGGGTATCCCGGCGTCGTGGTATCAGCCGAAGCACTTCAGACGTCAGCGACGGAGCGGCGCGCGCCGGATTGGACTGGAACGCCTACTAGGCTAGGTCTGCTTCCGGCCGCCCTCGCAACATGCAGGTGTGCTATGGGCGATGGGCCCACACCCCTGTGCGCTTAGGTTTAGACCGGCGTGCTGGCCTCTCTGTTTTGCCTAGGTGGGGCTGCGACGTGTTGATCTTCCGAGGCCGAGCATGACCCAGGAAAGTGTGTCCGGCCAAATGGGATCAAGCGTGTTGGGTAAGTTGGTGCACCCCTGCAGGGAAGTTAATCTATTCGAATAGCCGTGATCTTCGGTAACAGGACGACTTGGAGTTGTACCTTGACCTTATGACAACTAGAACCGGATACTTAATAAAACACACCCTTCCAAGTTCCACAGACAACTCGGTGATCGCTTTTCTACAGGGCGACGAGGAGAGGATCGCCGGGTAGGATTATGCTATGCGATGCTTCTTGGAGTTGCTACTTGGAGTTGCTACTTGGAGCTGCTACTTGGAGATGCTACTTGGAGGACTTCAATCTACTCTCTTCTACATGCTGCAAGACGGAGGCTGCCAGAAGCGTAGTCTTCGACAGGATTAGCTATCCCCCTTTTATTCTGGCATTCTGCAGTTCAGTCCACCGATATGGCCCTTTACACATATCCCCATGCATATGTAGTGTAGCTCCTTGCTTGCGAGTACTTTGGATGAGTACTCACGGTTGCTTTTCTCCCTCTTTTCTCCCTTTCCCTTCTACCTGGTTGTCGCAACCAGATGCTGGAGCCCTGGAGCCAGACGCCACCGTCGACGACGACTACTACCCCGGAGGTGCCTACTACTACGTGCAGGCTGCTAACGACGACCAAGAGTAGTTTAGGAGGATCCCAGGCAGGAGGCCTGCGCCTCTTTCGATCTGTATCCTAGTTTGTGCTAGCCTTCTTAAGGCAAACTTGTTTAACTTATGTCTGTACTCAGATATTGTTGCTTCCGCTGACTCGTCTATGATCGAGCACTTGTATTCGAGCCCTCGAGGCCCCTGGCTTGTATTATGATGCTTGTATGACTTATTTATGTTTTAGAGTTGTGTTGTGATATCTTCCCGTGAGTCCCTGATCTTGATCGTACACATTTGCGTGCATGGTTAGTGTACGATTAAATTGGGGGCATCACAAGTTGGTATCAGAGCCGACTGCCTGTAGGAATCCCCCTTCCACACTCCTTGGCCGAAGTCGAGTCTAGACATTGCAAAAACTTTTACTAACTTGGCTGTGTGCCTTACGGGCCCACGTCGCCATCGGGTGGTACTAGGATCTTTTACTCCTCGACCTTTACTCTGGGACTCTGATCTCTCTTCTATTCGGGTTAAATGAATTTTGCTAAATCTAACATTAGGATCTCGTTATCACTTTCACCCGGAGAGCCCCTTATTACTGATGATCGTCTGCTGCACGTGAAGACCCTGAAGATACTTTCCGCTGTTAAGCCGAGAACTTGTGTTCATCGCGTTTGCAATTCCCCTTCCACCGTCAACCCTTATGGGTAACTACTTACAGTTGTTATTCTTATATCATCCCTAGTTGGTCTTGTTATTACAAGATACCCCAAAGTTTTCTCTATTGTTCCGAGAATACTTTGTGCCTACTGCCTAGCAGTTCTTTGCCACATGAATACCCCCTTCAAATAAATTCTTGCACTTATCGAGTATCCGCTCATCACCCAGTTGTTCTTGTGTTTCACAAAAGTCTTCAAAATAATATTAGATCTTCCGAAAACCCTCTGGAGCCTTTGGCTCTTGAAATTCTTGCTTGCTTGCATTATGGTTAATCCCATAAGTCTCGTAGTCTTAATGACATTCATTGTCATTATCATTTTCAGTCTGTTGACTCAATATGTTTGCGAATACACGCAATCATCATTGATCCTTATAAATTACCTTTCCGGCTGAGCTTCCATTCTTTTAACTGGAGTTGGTTCTCGACCAATCCAATTGTCGTTGGTTGTACCCTAAGGCTATTCAACTTATCCATCCCTAATCAGAGCATTGATTTTGATCCCTTGATTTGGAAATCATAATTCCTTTGCATTTGACAATTGAGTTAGTCAGTTGTTTCTATAATCTGATCTCCTTGCATTCTTCTTCCTCTAGTTGAGTACCGATACTCGTATCAGATCCCTTGTGGACCATCAAGTCCTTTGTTGGATTTATCTGACAACGCCCTTCATATTCAATAACCTTGTGAGTCTTTCCTCGGATACATAATGCCTTTGGTAAATTGTATCCTCTGCTTTTCTCAACCATGCTCTGCCATCGAGTTTGTGTTATTTACTCTTGAAACTTGGTATATGTTTCTAAGAAGCCCCTATGGGTTGAACATATGCCTTCTCTAAACCGTGTGAACCCGAAAGTTTTCACGAGTCATACTCTTCTGGTGCTTCACCAGATAAAATTTCAACACTGCAACTTCATCGAATGTGAGAAGTGAATGAAAGGTTATGCATTGGAGAAGTGGGAGTCGACCTTGAACTTGTGTTCATGCCCATGGACACGATGTAGATCTTATCATTAAAGCTTCTTTTAAATAAATTATTCCTTTGGTATAAGTTCATCTTATATCTAGGATCTGGCCTTTTGCAACCGTGGTTCCGACCATGATTGTTCTTCTTTGATCTCATTTCTCGGACAAGTTAAAACAATTGTCTTCTATGGATCAGTACACCAGTCCCACCTTTACTTTGATCTTGTGTCGAGTATTACCCCCCTGGTATCTCGAGATTATCATGGAACTGCATAACTCCTTATGAGTTCTTCATCAAGTGCTACCTTCCCACTGATTACAATTTTTCGCGGGCTCTGAGTTATTGAACACTCAAAAACACCGAAAACTGAACCGAGTCCGCTCTTCGGTTCAACAACTCTTCAGTAAGCTTCTATAAGTACGAGTTTGTACCCGATCACGCCATTCCTAGCCTGTTTGGCTATATCATTGTCGTGACGATTCTAACTGTGCTACCTGGTCCTTATTCTCGGAGCACCAATTTTCGACGATGAACTAACCTTATGTCGATCCTCATCGTCATATCATTTCACCTTGAACAACAAGCTTGGGTTCGAGTTCGTGTCGTAACTGTGGTTCCAATAACCTCTTGCTTCATCATTCCTTTGACTTGATGTCGTCGCTGATTGATTACATCTTCATGAATTCTCTTGACAAATGTGTCATGATCAACATCAACATTTTGATGCTCTTCGAAGATATCTATTGAATTCTTCATGGGAAATACCATCCTTGTCCCTTGGTAAATTGTGTTGTCATCGACTATTTCCTTGCCTTCTTACCAACACAAACTTGTTTGTGTTGTGGCTGTACCTTGAGTTCCTGGCTACCCAGCTTGTCTTATGTCCTACCTTGAAGTAATACCATCTTATATATCAAGAATGTTGTGGGAATATCACCACCTCTTAATAATTCTTGCTACAAGTTATACATCCCGCCATCTACATTCATCTCTTGGTCCTCGTGTTGTTTCTAACCGGAAAACCGACAAATGAACTATGATGCATGAATTCAAAACTTCTAGCAGCCCTATTGCTTTGAAGTTAATGATCGATATTTCATTCTTAGACCATTGGTTATCGAATCACCATTCTAACATTGATCGTGCTACCCAGCCCATATTTCGGGCGCACCTTTCAACCAATGTTAATTGTGTATGTTTTCCTCGAGCATACATCATTATATCATTTGATCTGACAAATGTTATCTCCTTGTTCACATAGTTATGGAAGTCCACCTTTTTGGAAATCTCGAGGATTGTCGCTGACTCCATCATCTACCCCGTCAACCTCTCTTTGGTTTAAATGATGAACTCTTGTGTCGATACTCATTCCCATAGTGCATTTCCCGAGAATCTTACAAGGTCATCTCGTCAATTTATTTTGCACCTTTTTTCAGGCATCCTGAGTCTGAGGTATCCTAACACCGATCGGACCTGAATCTCGGTCAGATATGATGGTTGGAACATTTTTCCCAAGAGTTATAACATTGGTCCTTATATATCGGTAAGGTGATGTCATGCCTAGCACACCTGGTCGGAGGACCTAGTGTTAAAGTTTCCTTTCCAGCAAGGTTTTCCATTCTTCCATAAGGAAATTGTAATGTTTATTCTATAAGTTGTTCCTGGTGAATCCTTTGTATATCCAAGTCCGACCTTTGCTTGAAGACCATGTCAATGCTATCTCGAAGCATGTCTGTGATACTCCGATTTTCAACAAGAACATTTAAAGCAAATGCTAAATTTTCCTTATAAATTATCCAAACACCTTTGTATGGGTAGTGTCATGAAATTTCTCTCCCCTTACCTAAAGGGTTTTCTACATGATATCCTGCCACGGATACCATGCTCTGCTTATCCTTGGGAAGGATATATCCCTGAATTATGTGACTAAGACACATTTTTCCTTTCCATCGCCTGGTTAATCTGATAATCATATGTCCTTTCCATTGTTTGGTTTAACCTTTCTTGAGGTCTATATGATCTAAGCAGTAATATTCTTCTGCTTATGTAAACACCTTGGTGTACGACCGTGTCAGTAAGACCCTGTTACTATTGTTGATGACATTTCGGTAGCCACCGATGGACGAGAACCTTGCCTATTGGCCCGCCTCATTCAACGAGCAGGAAAATGGTTCTCTTCGTCCCTCGCCCTTGGTACCGATGTTGTTGCCGACATAACCGACAGACTATCCTCTGGCATGCCTTGCTTACATGATCGTGCAAGATGTCACAGTCCTTCCTACTTTTAATCCACATGGTGGGCCCATAACCCACAGTTCCACAGGATCGAAACCTGACTCTCCTGTACCCCCCTGTACCCAAGGTTGTTCCTCGCGCGTGGCCTCGTATGTAATTCATGAGCCACCTTCAATCTGGTATCAGACAAATACTTATTCTCGTGGCTTCGAACCCCTTTCACGCCACATATCAGACATCGAACGATTGCCTGCCCGCTCGAAACTTCCTAGGATACCTCCTTACTCTGCTCTTGATATTTTCTTAAGTTTCAATTCGAGAGTTACTTCCGCCACCCTCCCTGATGTTATCGACCAGATAGTCAAACCTGCAGAGGTCCATTCTCTTGGAATACCCACCCTTTATCCTTTCGTAAGTACGATGGAACCCCGAAGAAAGGACGACAAACTTCATCATGATGACCTGAAGGAGAGGACTGAAGACATCAATGTAATGGGTCGACCTCTTCGAGAAGAGCTACTATGATCGAGAAGAATCATTAGAATTTCGTAACCAGACCCCTTCCCCCTTATAACCGATCCTAAATCTCGGGACGAGATTTCTTGTAGTGGAGGAGAATTGTGACGCCCGGATAATTAAGCTACAGTGATTCCCCGCTAATGATGCCACGTCACCTCGATTATAGTTGCTAATCTCGAGTTAGTTCAAAACGGTTTCGAAATTCAATTCAAAATTATGATGGCGATAAAAGTTTTCAAAAATTAAAACTAAAATGTTCGGGGGTTGTCAAATATTACAAAGTTAATTATGGTGGAGTAAACACATTTTTATAAAATGTCTAAGTTGTTAAAATGAGTTAAAACAGAAAAGGAAAAATAAGAAAAGAAAACAAACAAAACAAATAGAGAGAAAGAAAAACCCCCTGGCCAACTGGGCCAAACGGCCCAGCCGGCCGGCCCAATGGCCCACCCGGCCCCCTCACTCCCCTTAACCCTCGGTCCACACCCGACCGAACCCTAGCCCGCATCCCACTCGCCCCACTCGCCCCCCTCCCGCATCGCCCGCTCCTCCCCCCGATCTGGATCGAGATCGGGGGCTCGACGCCGACGCCGCCTGTTGCTGTCCCGCCGGACGCCGGCGCCCCCACCGCCACACGACGCCGCCCCGTCCTCCCCTCCTCCCCGACCAGTCACCCAGGACGCCGGCGCCCCCTCGCCGCACGCTCGACGCCCCACGTCGCCTCGGATCCGTCCCCGTCTCTCGCCGGGACCACATCGCCGGACCGCCGCCTCCTCGCCCTCCTCCTCGCCGGTCTTCCCCGACCGCCCCCGAGCCCACTGCCCCGTTACCCTACGCGCCCCCCCCCCCTTGTGAGCTTCCTCCTTCGCTCCCCTTCTCCCCCTAGGACGCCACCGCGTCAACCTCCCCGCCGGCGGTCGACGCGCTCCGGCGCCATCGTCGCCCGCGCCCTGCCGCGCCGGGCCGTCCCGTCCCCGGCCCCTCCCCGCTTCCCCGTGCGGCTCCCCTGCCGCGGCCGCCGCGCCCCGGCGCCCCTGGCCGCGCCTGCGTGCCGTTGCTCACCCCCGGCAGCCCCTGCTCGTCGCGCCTACGCGTCCCGCACGCTCGCGCGAGGCCGCACCCGCTCGCACCTCGCCCCCGCGTCGTCTGCCACCCCGCAAGTGCTCGCCGGCTTCCCCGTCGCCGGCGACCTCGCCGCGCCCCAGGGGCCTTCTCCCTGTCGCGCCTGGATGTGGCCTCGGGCATGAACGCTCGCACCCGCGAGCCCCTGTGCCCGGTACCCGCACGCCCGCACCCGGTTTGGCCCTTGGGCCACTGCCCAGTGGCCCCCCATGCCCCTGTTAAAAGGGAAAGGAATTAAAAAAAAGAATTAAAAAAAATAATAAATTAATTAATTAACTAAATTAATTAAGTTAATTAATCCTACTTAATTAATCTAATTAACCTATTAGTCTAACTAAACAGTAATTAGTTTAGCCTAAACCCTAGTTACCTAAATAGAGTTTGACAGGTGGGTCCCACGGGACCCACATGTCAGGTTGACCAAGTCAACCCTGCTGACTGCTGACGTCAGCATGACATCATGCTGACGTCATAAATCCATTTTCCGAATTAATTAAATAATTAAATAAATTCCAGAAATTAATAAAATCTTTAGAAAATCATATCTTTTAATCCGTAACTCGGATTAAAATATTTTCAACATGAAAGTTGCTCAGAACGACGAGGCGAACCCGGATACGCAGCCCGTTCGTCCACCACACACCTCTAACATACCAAACACGCAACTTTCCCCCTCCGGTTCATCTGTCCGAAAACGCGAAACACCGGGAATACTTTCCCGGATGTTCCCCCCCCCCCTTAACCGGTACCATCTCATACCACGTTAGGGCCCACCTAGCATCGTTACTTGTCATGTCATGCATCGATATGCATTTGTTTGCATTGTATTCATTGTTTCTTCCCCCTCTTCTCTCCGGTAGACTACGAGACCGACGCTGCTGCTGCCTAGTTTGACTACGGAGTTGACGACCCCTCTCTCTTGCCAGAGCAACCAGGCAAGCCCCCCCCTTGATCACCAGATATCGCCTATTCTCCTCTATACTGCTTGCATTAGAGTAGTGTAGCATGTTACTGCTTTCCGTTAATCCTATTCTGATGCATAGCCTGTCATTGTTGCTATAGTCATTGATACCTTACCCGCAATCCTAGATGCTTAGTATAGTATGCTATTTTATCATTATTGGCCCTACATTCTTGTCAGTCTGCCTTGCTATACTATTGGGCCGTGATCACTCGGGAGGTGATCACGGGTATATGCTATACATACATACATACTATACAGATGGTGACTAAAGTCGGGTCAGCTCGATGAGTACCCGCAAGTGATTCTGATGAGGGGGCTGAAAGGACAGGTGGCTCCATCCCGGTAGAGGTGGGCCTGGGTTCCCGCCGGCCCCCGACTGTTACTTTGTGGCGGAGCGACAGGGCAGGTTGAGACCACCTAGGAGAGAGGTGGGCCTGGCCCTGTTCGGCGTTCGCGGATATTTAACACGCTTAACGAGATCTTGGTATTTGATCTGAGTTGGCTACGAGCCTATACGCACTAACCATCTACGTGGGAGTAGTTATGGGTATCCCGGCGTCGTGGTATCAGCCGAAGCACTTCAGACGTCAGCGACGGAGCAGCGCGCGCCGGATTGGACTGGAACGCCTACTAGGCTAGGTCTGCTTCCGGCCGCCCTCGCAACGTGCAGGTGTGCTATGGGCGATGGGCCCAGACCCCTGTGCGCTTAGGTTTAGACCGGCGTGCTGGCCTCTCTGTTTTGCCTAGGTGGGGCTGCGACGTGTTGATCTTCCGAGGCCGGGCATGACCCAGGAAAGTGTGTCCGGCCAAATGGGATCAAGCGTGTTGGGTAAGTTGGTGCACCCCTGCAGGGAAGTTAATCTATTCGAATAGCCGTGATCTTCGGTAACAGGACGACTTGGAGTTGTACCTTGACCTTATGACAACTAGAACCGGATACTTAATAAAACACACCCTTCCAAGTTCCACAGACAACCCGGTGATCGCTTTTCTACAGGGCGACGAGGAGAGGATCGCCGGGTAGGATTATGCTATGCGATGCTTCTTGGAGTTGCTACTTGGAGTTGCTACTTGGAGTTGCTACTTGGAGATGCTACTTGGAGGACTTCAATCTACTCTCTTCTACATGTGTCAGGACCCCGACTCAATGCCACATCGATCTAGCATGTAACACCTCATATCACTTTGCGGCCTCACGCACGGTATTCCCACGGGTGTCGCCTTACCTTTGCCCGGGACCGTTTGCGCCTTTTGGCACACGTATATGACAGTGTCGCTAGCATCCATATGATAAGGAGCCCGGGCTGACATGGCTAGTCGTAAACCCAAAGCGGCACAGACTTACAGGGACAGGCATCCATGACCCAACTTCGAACGTGTCGGTCATCAGCAAGTGGGTCCGGGCTGTAGCACTGGGCTAGCAGGACTCCGGTAAACCGGGCTGTAGCGGGCTAACAGGACTCCGGTACTCAAAGCGTGACATTTCCCCGAAGGGACAGACACAGGAACGAAGAAGGACACATGCCGGCCAGCCTAAGTGTTCCGGAGCAGTAGCAAGCTACCATGGCTCAGTGGAAACACTAGGAGACATTTCCCGGTAAGAGAGGCTACTAAAGATAAACAACTAGATGGTCAGATCCCACACATACCAAGCATTTCAATAACATACACACAATATGCTCGATATGTGCAATACAACATGGCATCACAAAATGACTCTACGACTCAAGTAGTTTATTCAATAGGCTCCGAGGAGCGAGATATTACAAACATGGGTCTCACGACCCAACAATCAGAGCATACAAGTCAAAGCACAAGCGGAAGCTATCATGTCTGAGTACAGACATCTATAAATGAAAAAGGCTGAGAAGCCTGACTATCTATCAGATCCTGCCGAGGGCACAAGATCGTAGCTGAGGTAACAAGCTAAACGTCGAAGTCCACGCGGAACTACTAGTGAGACTGAAGTCTCTCTGCAAAACATAAAATAGGCAAACGTGAGTACAAATGTACCCAGCAAGACTTACATCAGAACTATCTACATATGCATCATTATCAACAAAGGGGATGGTGGGGTTTAACTGCAGCAAGCCAGCTTTGACTCGGTGGCTATCCTAAACTACGACTGCAAGTAACTCTTTGAGGTGGCGCACACGAGTCCACATATTCACCATATCAATACACCACTATGGATCCGCTCCCGTCTCCCTACGAGAACGCCATCCATAGCACTCACGCTTATCTTGCGTATTTTAGGGTATCCACTTTCACTTGTCTATGAACTGATATAAGCAACCCAGAAGTCCTTTTCCGCGGACACGGCTATTCGAATAGATCATGATTAACCCTGCAGGGGTGTACTTCTTCACACACGCTCTCACCACTTACCGCCGTTTACACGACATGTACTCGGCAACCTTCAAGCGGAAGCCCAACGTGGGTGTCGGCCACGGCCTACCTAAACACTCAAGTCTCTAGTCCAGGTTTATCGCCTATTCGGGTTCCATCCATGAGGAGATCCGGCCGGAGTTTCGCTCACAGCCCCAAACGATGTGAACAGGGTTCCCGAGACACCAAACGGGCGCCCGGTACACCGTGCCACGTGCCTACCGCATCACAGCCCACCCCTACGGTCAGCGCTGCCACGGCCTCCAGCATACTACAAACACCAGAAACTACTTGCAACTCCTGGACAGAGGACAAGGGTGATCAAGAAGCCGAGAGGGTCCATTGGTTTCGGGCCCAATGCGTGGTAGTAGCTGAATCATGGATCACAAACACAGAACTCAGTTCCTGAGGACGGCTGCAATGAGACAACCCACCATGTACTCCTACATGGCCTCTCACCGCTACCTTTACCAAATCGTGTTCACACACTTAGCTCACACACAGTAGGACATGTTCACACACCTCTGATTCATCCCCGATGAATCAGACCTGACTCAACTCTAAGCAATAGCAGGCATGACAAACAAGCATGAATGAGTAGGCACAACAGGGCTCAAACAACTCCTACTCATGCTAGTGGGTTTCATCTATTTACTGTGGCAATGACAGGTCATGCAGAGGATAAAGGGGTTCAGCTACCGCAGCAAGTAACAGATGAATCGGTGTTGTCCTAATGCAGTAAAAGAGAGCAGGAGCGAGAGAGTAGGATTGTATCGGAATGAACAAGGGGGTTTTGCTTGCCTGGCACTTCTGAAGATAACATTGAGTCTTCATCAGTGTCAACGATCACATCATCGGTATCACGTCTATCGAGAGGGGACAAATACCGGCAACACAGAAAGGAACACAATCAATGCAATGCACAATATGATGCATGCTCATGACATGGCAAAATGAATGTGTTTTGGGCTAATGCAACTAGCAACAGATTAAATGAAGTTGGTTTGAATACAAGATTCAAATTCAAACTCCATATGTGATTATTTAAATGCCATTTAATTCATTTGTCCTAAACAGCAGCTATAAGTTGTTCTAACATGCATGAAAATGGTACAGATGGATTCCTTGAATTTTTCTGATAATTTTTCATATATAATTTATTAAATTTGGAGTTACGGTTAATTTTCTATGATTTTTAGAAGTTTATATAATTTTCTGGAATTTATAAATCATTTAATAATTATCTAAATTCCAGAAAGGAATTATTGCGTCAGCACTAGGTCATGCTGACCTCAGCATAGTCAACAGGGGCTGGTCCGGGTCAAACCTGACCTATGGGACCCACATGTCAGCTGCACAGTGATTTAACAGAGTTTAAATAACTTAACTAAATGGTTAGCCGGGTTAATTAAAGGGTAGGGCCCACCTGTCAGTGAGGCAGTGGGTTAGCTAAATTTTAATTAGCATCTAAACTAAATTAGCAGGGCCCCGGGCCCACATGTAAATGACCCAGGGGAGGTCAAACCCCGGTCAAATGGCCTAAACAGGCCGGCGACTCAACGCCGGCGGCAACAGGCACGGCGGAGGGCTTCGGGATCGCTCCTCCGGCGTCCAAATGGACGGAGGAGAGCGGCTACGGGGAGCTGGAGCTCACCCGCACCCGTTTCAGCAAGCAGCAGCAGCTAGGGCGGCCGGGGACGATGGCCCCGAGCTCGGCAGCGGCGGCCGGAGCTCGGGCGTGCTCGGGTTCGGCGTTACACGGCACGGCGAGGTCAGCTGATGGGCTCTACGGGATGCTGGGGTCACCAGGAACACCCGGAGACAACGAGCGCAGGCGGAGGAGCTCGGGAGCACGGAGCTCACCGGCCATGGCGGACGGCAGCTTCGGGTGCTCGTGGGGCGGCGGCTACAGGGTGCACGCGAGGGAGAGAGATGAGGGGAAACGACGGCAAGCTCACAGGGGTTGCGACGGTGGCCTCGGGGAGCTCGGGGAGGCACCGGAGCCGACGAATTTGACGAAGATGGCCGGCGGGTCCGAGGTAGAAGACGACGGCGATGGCGGTGATGCAGGGGCTCCCGCGGTGTGCTTCTCGGCGAGGAGGAAGAGGGGGTCGGGGCGGATCTCCTGGGTACTTCGGGTGGCAGTGGGGAGCACGGTGGCTACGGCGAACGGCGTCGGCGACGACGAGCTCCGCTCGGGCGCGTGCAGGGAGAGAGCAGAGGAGGGAACGGGGTCCAGGGGAAGAGAGGGGAGGTGCAGGGGCGAGGGGGAGTGCGTGGCGCCCTCGGGTGCCTCCAGCGGCGAGCGGGTAAGCAGGAGGTGGCCGGAGCGTGCGCGCGCGCGTCGGGCACACGCCCTCCTGCCTACTGGCAGGAGGTTGAAGACGGTGGCGACCGCGGTGGGCTGGGCCGCACAGTGCTGGACCAGCACAGGAGCTGGGCCGGCTCTGGTGGGCTGCACAGGTAAGCTTTGCTCCTTTTATTTTTTTCTGTTCTGTTTCCCTTTTTATTTTATTTTGCCACTGTTTTCAAATTCAAAATAATTTCATACAGTGCCAAAACATTCTGAAATATTTTATGTTACCTCTCTGGACTATTCCAAAAGTACATAAAATATTTCAAAGCATTTGAAAATATATTCATTATATATTATGAATATATCCCCAAATTCAAATAGATTATTGATTTAAATTCAGAGACCAAATAATTCCTTAAAAATATTCCAGAATTTTGGTTTGATATATAACTCTTGCCAAAATTCACAAAACTATTTTTAGGGCATTTTGGATTCACAGAATGCAATTTAAGGGTTGCTTGCCCTTCTTTTAATTAGGGTTTTGAGGCTTCTGAATTCCTCAGTTCAAATTTCATTTGAATTTAAACATGATGCATCACCAAGCTAGCCTAGGCAAGCCAGAAGCTAGGGATGTGACAACTCACCCCCACTAAACAAGAATCTCGTCTCGAGATTCAAGCGTAGGGTAAGGTGAAGGGAAACGCAACTAGTATAATCTTCACGATCCAGGGTGCACTTCAATTGAACGTTGATTCATCACCATCTTTGTCTTGTCGTCTTGCTCTGAGAACTCCAGCTAATCATGAAAAGAAGAGGAAAGGAAAACTCTAGAAGGATCGGTCTTCTCGAAGGTCGAACAACTCAGGATTAACTCACGGAATGAGACATAGAACCATCTCTCGGTTGAGACACGAGATACACATCAAGAGGGGGGGGAAAGAAACGGATGACGAAGGTTCACTAGGTAGACAACAATTCCACACCTAAGAAGGTGGTAAACGATTGTCAACGTAGCGAGGAGTTGAGTTGCCATGATACCACGACGAAACATCCTGGAGGAGGGTGATTCGTAGATTATTATCTTAAGTGGCAAAAAGAATTACTTTTGATTCAGAGATCATTGAAACTCTTTATACCAGCCTAAGGCAATCACAACGATCGTTTGGAGGGGGTCGGTAGAATGGCATACTCGGACTTGGATGATGTGGATTACCTTGTTGAAGACAACGCAATGGATGAATTTACTTATCACCGGAAATGGAAGAGACCCATGGTAGAATGGCACATTGGCGGTGCAAGCTGGGAACAAAATGCAAATGCTGGGAATGATTCTGGTAACTGGGGAAGAACCCAACAATAGGGAGTGAATTCACTGTTTGAAGAGGTCATATCATTTCCGAGGAAGTTGAGAGCAAACCTAGTTAGTGTCGACGGTAACACGTAGCGCTTGTGCGTGCTCTCAAGAACTTGAGCAATTCCACAATCATCAAGGTTTTACCAATATCCGTGTCAAGGATCCTGGCAACACAACTTGCTACCATAATGGCTAATGATGGATGATGCATATGCAAAGGAAGATAATACCTTCTCAGATTTCACCTTAGCGGGGCCAAGGAAATAAAAATCTGGATGATCGACCGAGAGACATTTAGCACTCCGCTTCTAATGTTCTCCTTGATGTGCTAGTGTAACCCACCCATAGATATGGTTTGATATCTAGAACATCAAGTAAAAAGGTCGGACTTCGGAACACAGAAATCCATAGGGGCAACTAGGGAGTAATCCTACGAAATCCCTATGGGGAGGTGGCCAACTTCCTCAATCAAGATATTATAATAACAGGTCTTCCGGCTGGGTGTGTTGGCCACGACATCCACTTTACCGGTTTTTGAGGGACCGATATTATAGTTCTTGGGAAATGTTCCAACCATCATATCTGCCTGAGATTCAGATCTGGTTGCTGTCAGGATATTCCAGACCCATCGAGTCTAGGAAGAAAAATGAAGGTTTGCAACACCAATCGACGAGATGACGTTGCGGGATTCTCGGGAGATGAACTACGATAGCAAGCTCCAAAACATGAGCTGGTTCTGCTACTAACAGGTGAACACGTTGTCCCAGACAAACATGACCACGTGGTAGTCTTATAATAAAACACTACCGAGTTCAGGAGGGGGAACCATCAACGAGGGTATCGAAGTTCTTTCATAAGTCCGGATTAGCTCTTATGAAGGAACTCCTTCTCCTTGAACAAATCAATCAGTGGCTTGGTGTGCTAGGGATACATATAGATTGAAGGTTGCAAGTCTTCAAACCACGGCATTCTTCGCACGTGTGCATGACTGATTTGGAATGATTCCAAAGAAAGCAACATTGACTTTCTCGAATCCACGGCGGCAACTTGCATCAAATGCA
The DNA here is from genome assembly GCF_018294505.1 of Triticum aestivum. Taxonomy (NCBI): domain Eukaryota; kingdom Viridiplantae; phylum Streptophyta; class Magnoliopsida; order Poales; family Poaceae; genus Triticum; species Triticum aestivum. The sequence goes on along the minus strand of NC_057813.1, from coordinate 437,085,999 downwards.
CATGAACTAGAGGAAGTCACTTCTTACATCCGAACATATGCTTCATGAGCTAGCATGAACAAATGCTTTCAAAAGTTTCCAACACTAGCTTAATGTTCAGCAAAATTATGAAGAAGACAAGGATGTTGTCGATGGGCACAACAACAATTCATCTGGGTTTCCTTTTAAAAGGAATTCCATAGTTAAGTGAACAAGTGATAGCATTAGTCAGACCCAAAAGATATAATGGTGTATGCTCGAGGGATCAACCACGAGTAAGACAACATTACGAATATCGTTGGTTCTGGTCTGATTGGATGATAGCCCATACTCAATCAAAGGTTTGGGTAAGATAATAGATCCAACAATTGTTCACAAGGACCAATTGATGAAGATATCATCTTTCTTCAACACACACACACACACAAAAAGATATCCCTTAACATGAACTAAGTCGGACAAGCTTTGATCTTCCAACTCTCCAAGTTGTTGTTTAGCTTATCCAACTAGCTCAGGGTATCCAACACGGATTCTTGGAGAATGGGTGGTTTACAGGAATAAACCAACTTGATCACGAACTCAACATAGCGGTCAGGTGACAACCTGGTAATACTTCTGAGAAGATATTCAGAAAATCACGAACCACCGGTATGTTACTAAGCTCGAGAACAATCTCGCTTTTGAGGGCAAGACGATATAATCAAATGAGTGAGGACTTGACAAGATCCTAACTCATCAGTCGAAGGGTGCACCGAAATAAGAACTAGGTAGCACGATAAGTCTTAGAAGGATGATTCGAAAACCAACATACTAAGAATGAAATTATTATCCTTTAACTACCAAGCAACAGAGTTGCTAGCAGTATTGATTTCACACATCACAATTCATTTGTCGGTATTCCGGTTGCATCAACACGAGGGCCGAGGAATGACTAATGATGGTGAGAAGTATCACTTCGTCAAAATTCATGAGAGTTGGTGCAATTCTCGTGATAATTCTGACATAAAGGGGGTAATACTCCAAGGTAGAACAGAACCAAAAGCTGGATTAGCGATTTGTTCTGTGGAATACAACTACTTTGACCCAATCCTAGATATGGAAGAGGTAATGGAGTTTGTTTCTCCTAGTCATTCTGCGATAGAATGGCTTGACGGACCACAAGAGTCATAGGCATCGATGAACGAACGCACGCATACTCTTGACTATCAATTGATAGACGAGGGTCAGAATGCAACTAAAGAGAGACAACTCAAGGAACATATGATTTTCTGAGTTGTGGATGCATGGTTTAGCATGTCGAACGAATTTCACATGTTTCTTCCGGATAACCCATGCAGAAAAGTAGAACTGGCAGAGTCACAATATATAACGGAGAACTCATCAAGAATAATCCTGTTGTGATATTTCAGTTCAACGAGGAACTTCTGCCATAAGTAGTTCATGGTATTTGGAAGAAGAAGATACCACGGATTTTAAGGACTATCGCAAAGGTTACTAATAACCTAAGGGAGCTAGCAATTCCTATCAACATGAAGTAAGTAGGGTGAATCTCGGGTTCAAAACCCAAGGAGTAGAATACCTACTACTAAGTGGCATCACGGGATGCTTTCGAGAATAAAAGCCAGAATCATCACACTGGGGATCACAAAACATTGCTAGATTACTAGGTGACTCCCTAAACACCTAGGGCCATAATAGTATCTCCAACATATATGTCAAGGTAACGGAGTACCTCAACTCACTGATTAGTGTGGTTAATCTGGCCCATGGGAACATTGAAACAGGAAGAAAGGATTTGCAATTGCATCAGACTACTTAGAAACCTGGGATGACTCGGACAGCATAACGGCTGTAAATGCTCAGAAAAGATTTGAGACATTCACAAAAACGGTGGCATAACCACTCAGAAGCACAATATCAAGGTTTCGAGATCAACAATTTAACATACGGAAGTAATAGGACTGAGACGAGGCTTAAGTCCAACAATTCTATAGGTCTACGGATTAGTAACACGTGATCCTAATAGAAAGAAGAGATAGCCTAGTTCTTAATCCCCGCAGGAAAGATAAGATGACTCAGATCAGAAGGGCATGAGGTATAAGGAGTAAAAAGAGCCTTACGTTCCATCCCACAATCAATTCCCTTATATAACTAAAGAATTTCTAGACTCAACTTCGACCAGTTTGGCTTGGTAATCCTACAGGCAGTCAAGCTCTGATACCAACGCTGTCAGGACCCCGACTCAATGCCACATCGATCTAGCATGTAACACCTCATATCACTTTGCGGCCTCACGCACGGTATTCCCACGGGTGTCGCCTTACCTTTGCCCGGGACCGTTTGCGCCTTTTGGCACACGTATATGACAGTGTCGCTAGCATCCATATGATAAGGAGCCCGGGCTGACATGGCTAGTCGTAAACCCAAAGTGGCACAGACTTACAGGGACAGGCATCCATGACCCAGCTTCGAACGTGTCGGTCATCAGCAAGTGGGTCCGGGCTGTAGCACTGGGCTAGCAGGACTCCGGTAAACCGGGCTGTAGCGGGCTAACAGGACTCCGGTACTCAAAGCGTGACATTTCCCCGAAGGGACAGACACAGGAACGAAGAAGGACACATGCCGGCCAGCCTAAGTGTTCCGGAGCAGTAGCAAGCTACCATGGCTCAGTGGAAACACTAGGAGACATTTCCCGGTAAGAGAGGCTACTAAAGATAAACAACTAGATGGTCAGATCCCACACATACCAAGCATTTCAATAACATACACACAATATGCTCGATATGTGCAATACAACATGGCATCACAAAATGACTCTACGACTCAAGTAGTTTATTCAATAGGCTCCGAGGAGCGAGATATTACAAACATGGGTCTCACGACCCAACAATCAGAGCATACAAGTCAAAGCACAAGCGGAAGCTATCATGTCTGAGTACAGACATCTATAAATGAAAAAGGCTGAGAAGCCTGACTATCTATCAGATCCTGCCGAGGGCACAAGATCGTAGCTGAGGTAACAAGCTAAACGTCGAAGTCCACGCGGAACTACTAGTGAGACTGAAGTCTCTCTGCAAAAACATAAAATAGGCAAACGTGAGTACAAATGTACCCAGCAAGACTTACATCAGAACTATCTACATATGCATCATTATCAACAAAGGGGATGGTGGGGTTTAACTGCAGCAAGCCAGCTTTGACTCGGTGGCTATCCTAAACTACGACTGCAAGTAACTCTTTGAGGTGGCGCACACGAGTCCACATATTCACCATATCAATACACCACTATGGATCCGCTCCCGTCTCCCTACGAGAACGCCATCCATAGCACTCACGCTTATCTTGCGTATTTTAGGGTATCCACTTTCACTTGTCTATGAACTGATATAAGCAACCCAGAAGTCCTTTTCCGCGGACACGGCTATTCGAATAGATCATATTAACCCTGCAGGGGTGTACTTCTTCACACACGCTCTCACCACTTACCGCCGTTTACACGACATGTACTCGGCAACCTTCAAGCGGAAGCCCAACGTGGGTGTCGGCCACGGCCTACCTAAACACTCAAGTCTCTAGTCCAGGTTTATCGCCTATTCGGGTTCCATCCATGAGGAGATCCGGCCGGAGTTTCGCTCACAGCCCCAAACGATGTGAACAGGGTTCCCGAGACACCAAACGGGCGCCCGGTACACCGTGCCACGTGCCTACCGCATCACAGCCCACCCCTACGGTCAGCGCTGCCACGGCCTCCAGCATACTACAAACACCAGAAACTACTTGCAACTCCTGGACAGAGGACAAGGGTGATCAAGAAGCCGAGAGGGTCCATTGGTTTCGGGCCCAATGCGTGGTAGTAGCTGAATCATGGATCACAAACACAGAACTCAGTTCCTGAGGACGGCTGCAATGAGACAACCCACCATGTACTCCTACATGGCCTCTCACCGCTACCTTTACCAAATCGTGTTCACACACTTAGCTCACACACAGTAGGACATGTTCACACGCCTCTGATTCATCCCCGATGAATCAGACCTGACTCAACTCTAAGCAATAGCAGGCATGACAAACAAGCATGAATGAGTAGGCACAACAGGGCTCAAACAACTCCTACTCATGCTAGTGGGTTTCATCTATTTACTGTGGCAATGACAGGTCATGCAGAGGATAAAGGGGTTCAGCTACCGCAGCAAGTAACAGATGAATCGGTGTTGTCCTAATGCAGTAAAAGAGAGCAGGAGCGAGAGAGTAGGATTGTATCGGAATGAACAAGGCGGTTTTGCTTGCCTGGCACTTCTGAAGATAACATTGAGTCTTCATCAGTGTCAACGATCACATCATCGGTATCACGTCTATCGAGAGGGGACAAATACCGGCAACACAGAAAGGAACACAATCAATGCAATGCACAATATGATGCATGCTCATGACATGGCAAAATGAATGTGTTTTGGGCTAATGCAACTAGCAACAGATTAAATGAAGTTGGTTTGAATACAAGATTCAAATTCAAACTCCATATGTGATTAATCAAATGCCATTTAATTCATTTGTCCTAAACAGCAGCTATAAGTTGTTCTAACATGCATGAAAATGGTACAGATGGATTCCTTGAATTTTTCTGATAATTTTTCATATATAATTTATTAAATTTGGAGTTACGGTTAATTTTCTATGATTTTTAGAAGTTTATATAATTTTCTGGAATTTATAAATCATTTAATAATTATCTAAATTCCAGAAAGGAATTATTGCGTCAGCACTAGGTCATGCTGACCTCAGCATAGTCAACAGGGGCTGGTCCAGGTCAAACCTGACCTATGGGACCCACATGTCAGCTGCACAGTGATTTAACAGCGTTTAAATAACTTAACTAAATGGTTAGCCGGGTTAATTAAAGGGTAGGGCCCACCTGTCAGTGAGGCAGTGGGTTAGCTAAATTTTAATTAGCATCTAAACTAAATTAGCAGGGCCCCGGGCCCACATGTAAATGACCCAGGGGAGGTCAAACCCCGGTCAAATGGCCTAAACAGGCCGGCGACTCAACGCCGGCGGCAACAGGCACGGCGGAGGGCTTCGGGATCGCTCCTCCGGCGTCCAAATGGACGGAGGAGAGCGGCTACGGGGAGCTGGAGCTCACCCGCACCCGTTTCAGCAAGCAGCAGCAGCTAGGGCGGCCGGGGATGATGGCCCCGAGCTCGGCAGCGGCGGCCGGAGCTCGGGCGTGCTCGGGTTCGGCGTTACACGGCACGGCGAGGTCAGCTGATGGGCTCTACGGGATGCTGGGGTCACCAGGAACACCCGGAGACAACGAGCGCAGGCGGAGGAGCTCGGGAGCACGGAGCTCACCGGCCATGGCGGACGGCAGCTTCGGGTGCTCGTGGGGCGGCGGCTACAGGGTGCACGCGAGGGAGAGAGATGAGGGGAAACGACGGCAAGCTCACAGGGGTTGCGACGGTGGCCTCGGGGAGCTCGGGGAGGCACCGGAGCCGACGAATTTGACGAAGATGGCCGGCGGGTCCGAGGTAGAAGACGACGGCGATGGCGGTGATGCAGGGGCTCCCGCGGTGTGCTTCTCGGCGAGGAGGAAGAGGGGGTCGGGGCGGATCTCCTGGGTACTTCGGGTGGCAGTGGGGAGCACGGTGGCTACGGCGAACGGCGTCGGCGACGACGAGCTCCGCTCGGGCGCGTGCAGGGAGAGAGCAGAGGAGGGAACGGGGTCCAGGGGAAGAGAGGGGAGGTGCAGGGGCGAGGGGGAGTGCGTGGCGCCCTCGGGTGCCTCCAGCGACGAGCGGGTAAGCAGGAGGTGGCCGGAGCGTGCGCGCGCGCGTCGGGCACACGCCCTCCTGCCTACTGGCAGGAGGTTGAAGACGGTGGCGACCGCGGTGGGCTGGGCCGCACAGTGCTGGACCAGCACAGGAGCTGGGCCGGCTCTGGTGGGCTGCACAGGTAAGCTTTGCTCCTTTTATTTTTTTCTGTTCTGTTTCCCTTTTTATTTTATTTTGCCACTGTTTTCAAATTCAAAATAATTTCATACAGTGCCAAAACATTCTGAAATATTTTATGTTACCTCTCTGGACTATTCCAAAAGTACATAAAATATTTCAAAGCATTTGAAAATATATTCATTATATATTATGAATATATCCCCAAATTCAAATAGATTATTGATTTAAATTCAGAGACCAAATAATTCCTTAAAAATATTCCAGAATTTTGGTTTGATATATAACTCTTGCCAAAATTCACAAAACTATTTTTAGGGCATTTTGGATTCACAGAATGCAATTTAAGGGTTGCTTGCCCTTCTTTTAATTAGGGTTTTGAGGCTTCTGAATTCCTCAGTTCAAATTTCATTTGAATTTAAACATGATGCTCACAAGAGGTCTAGCCTAGTGCATTACCAGAAGCTAGGGATGTGACAACATGCTGCAAGACGGAGGCTGCCAGAAGCGTAGTCTTCGACAGGATTAGCTATCCCCCTTTTATTCTGGCATTCTGCAGTTCAGTCCACCGATATGGCCCTTTACACATATCCCCATGCATATGTAGTGTAGCTCCTTGCTTGCGAGTACTTTGGATGAGTACTCACGGTTGCTTTTCTCCCTCTTTTCTCCCTTTCCCTTCTACCTGGTTGTCGCAACCAGATGCTGGAGCCCTGGAGCCAGACGCCACCGTCGACGACGACTACTACCCCGGAGGTGCCTACTACTACGTGCAGGCTGCTGACGACGACCAAGAGTAGTTTAGGAGGATCCCAGGCAGGAGGCCTGCGCCTCTTTCGATCTGTATCCCAGTTTGTGCTAGCCTTCTTAAGGCAAACTTGTTTAACTTATGTCTGTACTCAGATATTGTTGCTTCCGCTGACTCGTCTATGATCGAGCACTTGTATTCGAGCCCTCGAGGCCCCTGGCTTGTATTATGATGCTTGTATGACTTATTTATGTTTTAGAGTTGTGTTGTGATATCTTCCCGTGAGTCCCTGATCTTGATCGTACACATTTGCGTGCATGATTAGTGTACGATTAAATTGGGGGCGTCACAGAAGGACCCTATGTTATCGAGGAGGTTTATCAGTCTGGAGCTATCAAAATAAATAATGCCGAAGATACTAACCCAGAGGTTGTTAATGGGCAACAAATAAAACATTATATCTTAGGTACGCCCATTAATGTTGAAAGCAAAATTATCAAAACTTTGACACCGGAAGAACACATAAAAGAGTCCTTTCGGTAAGTAAACGGACTCCGAAAAATAAGGAGGTACGTCATACGGTAAGTAAACGGACTCCGAAAAATCCACAAAAATATTTTTTGTCAATTTTGGAATATTTAGAAAATTAGGAAAACAAGAAACTTCCAGGAAGCGTACCCTGGTGGGCACAAGACACCAGCCAGGCACGCCCAAGTGGGTTGTGCCCACCTGGGGCACCTTCTGGACTCCGTTTTTCTTCCGTTTTCTTGTTTCCCAAGATAAAAAATCTTTATATATCCCCTGAACCTATTGACCACCGTATCATGGAGAAATCTTTTGTTTTCTTTTCCTTGCTGTTTTCTGTCAGACCCCATCTACCATGGCTGCTTCAAGCTTCTCCAAGAACAAGTTCTTCAAGAACGCCATCAACCCATATTTGCGGGAGGAGGTGCAGCACCACCAGGCCATCCAGATGCATGAGGGGGTGCTGCACATCCGCAATGTGCGAAGACCCAAGGGGAGGGGACGGGAACCGTGGAGGCCAGGTTTGAGGCTATGGAGCAGGAGGGCTTTCGATGCAAGGGGATGGTGGAGGGTGGACTTAATGCCAATCACCTCATGATCACGGATCTTTCCCGTGATCTCAAGGTGGATGGCAAGCCCATGAAGGACATCGTCTTCACCCTCAACGAGCAAATCAACTTCCTCCAAAGCCAGATATACAATCTCCAAAACCAAGTCTTTGAATATGAGGCGAGGTTTAAAGGTATGAGTTTGGCTGCTAGTTGCAGGACCGTGAGACTCATTCTTCCTCTTACGATGGTGGACCTTTTCCATGGAAACCCGAGGACAAGATCGCATCTACTTCATCACCACCACCATCTTCTTCATCACAAAAAGAAAATTCAGTATCGGGTATGGGCACTCCCCTTGGCTTCCGTTAATCTTGGGGGAGGTGCCCTGGTATCATATCATCCCCACTATCTTTTGCCTTTACTTATTTTGGTTCAATCTTTTGCTTTAGATGAATAAAAGTTTAGTTCGATCCCTTCTTTTCGGGATTTTTCTTAGTGATCTATCCTTGTAATCGTGTGCAAGATATATAATAAAAGTCTAGTTTGAGTTTTTGTTTTCTTTACTTTCATGTTGCAATAAAAAGAAAAGAAATAAATAAAAAGAAAGGAAATAAATTTAAAAGATCATATGCTAATATTATGGTAGGTGATGACACCACATAAGGAAAAGTATGAGTAGAAAATTTTATTAGAGATTGACAAGCATAGCATTAGTCAATGATGCAACTCATGAAAGAATTAATAAGGGAAGAGAAGATTCACATATAAATACACTATCCTAGAAATCTTTTGTGATTGTGAGCCCCCATCAAAATATTATATGCCAAAACTGTTGACATTGGACAAGGAAGTCCTTTAACATGTGGTGCTTGCCCCTATCTTTGCTAGCCAAAAATTCCGCACCAAGTAGAGATGCTACTTGTGCATCCAAAAACCCTTAAACCCAAATCTTACTTTCAAGAGTCCACCTTACCTACCTAGGGATTGAGCAAGATCCCTCAAGTAAGTTGAAATCGGTGCAATAAGGCAATAAAAATTGCTTCTAAAAGTGTGAGATCATTTAGTGTAAGAGAAATTGAGTGTTGTACAAACTTGTGATGGTGAAGAATAAAAGCGACACACTGCATAATAAAGGTCGCTATCACAAGGGGCAATGCAATGTGACTTTGTTTTGCACTAAGGGGGTGTGCATACAAACAAATAAGTGCATGGCAACCTCTGCTTCCCTCTGCGAAGGTTCTATCTTTTACTTTTATGTATTTACTTTTATGCAAAGAGTCAAAGTTTTCTCTCTGTAGCGACCAGACCTTAAACAGTCTAGTCTCTGTGCATCGGTGTCATCCCTGGATCGGTAATGCTGACACGAATAGTACTTGAGGATTTATAACAGAGTTTCAATCACACACTTATTACATCGAATGTCTCAACAGAGAACTTATAACAATAATATGGCTTAAGGCCATCTAAATAAAATAACAACAGAAGGCTTGGAAGATAAAGTGAGTCCATTAACTCCAACGACATAGCTGAGTGAACGACAATGACCTATGGCACCTTACTCGTCATCTGAAAAGTCTGCAACATGATATGTTGCAGCCCGAAATAGGTCAACACATGGAATATGCTTGCAATGTAACACATAGAGTAATGAACAAGATAAATGCTATCACTACATGCATATATGGCTGGTGGAAAGCTCTATGGTTACTGTTTTTGCATAAAGCCAATTTTTTCCTGCATCAAAGAATAAATTTCATTTAACTATCATGGTGGTTGTTAAACATTGAGAAGGTTCCTCCAACTCAATCCCTATTAAGCAATATCATTGAACCCAACAAATTTATTTAGAGTGATGAGATCAACATGATAATCCAAGAACCAGATACTCAAGATGTCCATAACTGGGGACACGGCTAACCATGATTAGTTTGTACACTCTGCAGAGGTTTGCGCACTTTTCCCCACAAGACTCGATCTTCTCCATTGGATTTCTCGCACTACATGATGTTTGAGAAACGGATGACCGAGACACAGTCTTTCAGAAACAGTAACTCTTTACTCTCGGTGGACAGTTACACCTACTTTCCCCTACCACTACAAAAAAATACACTTCCGTGATGATACGTGTTTGTCACAGTAGGTCGCGTTTTTTGTCATGCATGTACATCCATGACAAATTTATGACAGAATCAAGATAGTCATACATGTGCTGTCGTAGAAGTGTTCCACGACATTACCAAAGTTATCATCACGGAAGTGTCCACTTCCATGACGATAAATCACACGTCACAGAACTGCTTTTGTCAAGGGTGACTGACACGTGGCATCCACCGTAACGGAACGCCGTTAAGCTATCGGGTCGGGTTTTGGATCCGATTAGCCGTTAACAGCCCCGACCAATGGGGATTTTCCACGTGTAAAATCATCATTGGCTGGAGGAAACACGTGTCGGCTCACCGTTGGGACAGATGTCATCCACTCATTGGACAGAAGGCGCCTATGATACGTCGACACGTGGCACGGCCCAATAGAGGGCCATTCCTGTGAAAAGGCCGGCCCGTTTGACATGGTCAAAAGGTGGCGGGCCGGCCCATGGAAAGCCTGTTAACGGCTTGTTCGCATATAGCCCATTTACAGCCCGCTAACCCAAGGCCCATTACGCCCTATCCGAATTAGGCCCAGTAGCGTCATCTGGGCCATCCAATATGATTCCATCCCATTTTCACTTCTGGCCCATGTATGGCCCATGACGTCTTTCGACCCATATGAGGCTCTATGTAACTCTTGGCCTATTAACGGCCTGTGGTGAAACTGGCCCGCAATGAACAGTGTATCACTTTACACCCACTAACGGCCCGTGGTGAAACTGGCCCATAATGAACAGTATATCACTTTATACCCATTAAGGGCCCGTTATTCAGTTGGGCCGTTTCCAGCAAATGTTATCTTTCGGCCTTCTCAGAGCCCATTTATTCTTGGGCTCATTTCCAGCATTCGTTTACTTACGGCCCGTTACTGTCATTTTCTGCTTGTGGGCCAAATTCAGCCCGTGGTTACATCGGCCCGTTTGTGTTCCGTTAATACGTTGGGCCATTTTCATAGCATCATCAAATACGGCCTATTAACGATGGCTCGTTATGGTCATACGGCCCATATAAGGCCCATTGATGATACGGCCCATAGAAGGCCCATTGTTTCTACGGCTCGTAGAAGGTCCATTGTTTCTATGACCCATTGAAGGCCCATTGTTTCTACGGCCCGTAGAAGGCCTACTGTTTCTACGGCCCGTAGAAGGCCCACTGTTTCTACGGCCCGTAGGAGGCCCAGTGTCACTACAGTAAATATTAGCCCATTGTTATTGTGGCCTAGTTTTAAAAAGAACTGCACTGACTACAAGCAAACAAATAAACAAGACAGCAAGGAAATAAATAAGCAAGCAACTTATGCTAGGATATCATGGCTGTTACACATATTACATCCACTAGGCATCAAAGTTCGCCACCAGTGCAAATATAGGGAACAAAGCAGCATATCATATACACTAGTTGTCAAAGTTGGCGACCAGCGCAAATAAACGCCGCAGCAAAACAAATCTAGAACTGAAACCACTTCAGAAGATCTCAAGAAACAATATCCTGGGTACCCATAATGCTGGCAAGATGCTTAGCAAGCTTATTAACGTTCTCTTGTTTGGCGCTTAAATCCTCCAGCACTTGCTGTTGCACCAGAAAATATGCATCCGAATTCTGCAGGGACTACCTCAGTCCTTCAGCTTCCTGTCGCAGCACATCTGATCGATGTCTTTCAACTTGAAGTTGAGACTCAAGAAGACGAACTGATTCAGGCAGCGAGTTCGAAGAGCTTGTGCCAGCAGTAGTGGCCAGTAACTCAAACACTACATCAAGATAGGACTTTTGGGTTCCCTCACTGTCGTCAAGATAGTTTTTATCAGCTTTCTTGGAGACCAACAAGGATGTCTCACTATCTTGAACCTTATCTGCATTACTTCCTTTACCATTGGATAACGTGGTACTGTTCTCCAATATTTTGTCCGCATTCTAAAAGAGAAACAAGCAGACACATCACATGTTTACCATGTTGTATATGAAACTCATTTTGGTAAATGAGTTCAGTAGTAAAGTGGACAGGATAACAGCATGAAACAAACATATATTTATGTGCCATGGTCACTTTATGGTGTATATCATTCTAGTTTTTGTTACCAAATCAAGATAGAGACATAGTTCAAATAATATTTGTTCAAGACAAAGTAGAATAGACAGAATATAACTGTGGGTAACTATAGAGCAATAACAACACTTGTAATTTGCATGACATGAGAACATAACTGTTCATTCAATTGAAACTGAAATCAACATAGAGCAGGTTACAACAGCAAACCAGTTAAAGAAACAGGTTTAAAACATACCTGTTGCGTCATTGGAGTTTCAATTCCATCCTTCAAATTTAAAAATAGTTGGTATGAGTAAATACAGTAATGCAAGAGCAAAGGAGTATGAACCATAGCTACAGAACCTGACCTGAGAACAAATCTTCTTCTCCTTTAAGCGTTGAGTTGGGATTCGGAGTGGTGGACCTCGTGCTTTGGTCACTGCAGTTCCCTTACAAACCGATCATGTTTGGGTGCTCTGTGGTGGAGAAGGTGTTGTGTCAACTGGAACTGGGTTACTATCTGTCGGGGTTGGGGTTAGAAGGGGTGTAGCTGGTTCTCTATCCAACTGGGTAGGGGTACAATCTGCGAGAGTCTGGGTTATGTGCGGTGGATCTGGTCCTTGGGCAAGTACAACCGTGGTTCTATCTGCATCAACTGGTTGCACTATCTTTTCTGAAGACCGTGTTGTTACTCCCTTAGATACTGCCATCACGCTCTCCAATTCAAATGGCTGATAAATAAGAAAAGTAATTGGAAGTATAGACATTGTATGATAGATAGGTGCAATGGATAGTGGGGAATAAAAGAGGGCATGAAATAATTCATATTTATGTTGTCTAACCAAATAGGATAGCATGACACAATTTCACATATATGATGGCTAACTAAACAGGATAGCATGACACAATTTCACATCATGATGGCTAACTAAAAAAGATGGGAAGACATAGTTCAAAATATGAGACTATGTAAACAGGATGACATGACATAACTATATAATGTGTTTATTAAATAGGTTGGCATGCCATAATTCACATACATTCATGGATAGAATGCCATAATTCTAAATATGATGACTGTAAACACTAAACAAGATGAGATGATATAACTATATGTGTCTTTATTAAATGGGTTGCCATGCCATAATTCAGATAGATGATGTGTATGTACTATGTAAACATGATGGCATGATATAATTCAAATATATGATTTATATAGTAAGCAAGTAAGCAGATGGCAATCTATATATGATGTAAAAACTAAGCAATGCAAGACAACATGCATGACATGGGTAATATAACCCTGCCAAGTTTGAGCATAGACCTCAGGGGGAAATAGGACTGGTCATCAGTCTCTGAATCCTCCTCTGAGGAGCTCTCTGTAGCCAGCAAGATGTCTGCTTCAGCAGGTAGCATTGTCTGCTCTGAATACCTTGTTTTCACTCCAGATACTTCCATCACCGCTTCAAATGGCTGATGCACAGGAAGAGTAGTTGAATATACAAACGCTGTCGACAAATGGAACACGTAATACAAAAAAATGATAGCATGATATAATTCACATACATGATGATTGGCTAAACAGCATGGCATTGCATAATTCACATATATAATGCCTTTGCAACAAGATAGCATTGTATAACTCACATATATAATGTCTTGCAACAAGATGGCAATGCATAATTCACATATATGGTAATTAGACATTGAACAGGTGGCATTCACACAAAGCATGTCTAAACTAATCAAATGGCATAGCAATGCGAGACACCATACGCACGATATGAGCAACATAACCCTGCCAAGTTAGAGCATACACCTCGGGGGGGAATAGGACTGGTCATCTGTCTCTGAATCCTCCTCTGAGGAGCTATCCATAACCAGTGAGATATGCGCTTCGTCAGATAGCATAGTCTGCTCAAAAGACCTTGTTTTCACTTCAGTATTTGCCATCACCGTGTCAAATGGCTAATGCACACGAAGAGTAGTTGAATGTACTAACATTGTTGACGAATGTAATATGTAACGAAAAAAAAGGATGGCCTGATATAATCTACATATAAGATGACTGGCTAAGCAGGATGGCATTGCAAAATTCACATATATGATGCCTGGCTAAACAAGGTGGCGTTGCATAATTCACATAAACGATGAATAAACTAAACAGATGGCATTCGCACAAAGGATGTCTAAACTAAGCAGATGACATATTTGATGTATAAAGTAAGCAATGCAAGACACCATATGCATGATATAACCAACATCAGCATGCCAAGTTAGAGCGAAGACCTCAGAACAGATATCTTCCTCTCGATTACAATCTGAAATGCATGGAGGGACGGACGTGTGGCGCCGGAGTAGCTGCCTCGGCAACCACCTATCATTAATGTGTGCGACAGATGGACGGATGGACGGCACTTGTGTCGTTTGAAGGCGGAGCAATCACCTGCACCGGGAAGCGGGGCGGCTGGCGCTGACTATTTCGGGCGGAAAGCGCGCGCGGGCGAGGAGATCACTTTACTTGGATAGGATGACAATGGGGACCCACCAGGTCCATAGCCTCACGTACGCAAGTGCCTCCTTATTATATATATATAACTATAATTTATTTTGCTTCCTCCTAGTTTCCTGACATCACGGTCCCACACCATTGTCGACCTATGTACTCCCTCCTTTCCGGTTTATAGGGCTTATCTCAAAATTTTAGTTTTTCCATTTTATAAGGCAATTTGGTTGTTTTCCATCACATGTTCAGATTCCAAGGTGCATTAAATCATTGCATGCAAGTATTAAGAGAAAATTGACCAATGCATGTACTTTATGTATGCATGCATTGCAATTAATGCATTGATAAACATAATTTTTTGAGGATAACAAGAGCATTAGTTAGGTGCTTTTGCAAAACTAGAAAAAGTATTCCACCACTCGCCATCTACCTTGATTGGTGAGATTTTTGAATTGAGCATTATAAACCGGAAAGGAGGGAGTAGTCAATAAACGAGAGAATTGCACAAGAAGCGGCCGATAGTTGGGACCAAGCAGCTCGAGCAATATTTGTGTTTTTGAGGTGTGAGCACTGCAGAGTTTTTTGATGTTTACCCCAGATATTAATTTTTCTCCTCTGAACAACAAAAACATCGCTGCAGGTATTAATTGGGCGGGCTGTGGCCCGTCTAGCCCACGCCAGATATCCAGCCCAGATATTAATTTTTTTCAAGCTGAAAATGGCTAGCCCAACTATACTTTTTTTTAGGAATACCCAGGCAAGGTCAAGTTGTTATTCTCCGCCCCGTTGGGCTGCAAATCTTTCCTAGGAGGGATGCATTAGGCTTAACAAGAAAATGGGCTTTAAGAAATAATAAATGGGATGTAATAATAAAAGCTGGGTAGTAACTATAAAAAAATGCACCAAACAGTGATTACTTTATAAAATATTATTTTTGGAATATTGAAAATTTTAATTTCATTAATTTTTGCGAGCGGAATGTTTAGTTGGATTTTTACACAATATAAATTTATATTGAAATTGTATTTAATCTGACTAGAAATTCTGGGATAAAAATATTCGGGTCCCATCAAAATGTGGGAAATTTTATTGAATTCTGTTTTGAATGGTTGGTTGAAATTGGCTGCACTTTTAACAAACTGTAAATGGGCTGTAGTAAATTCCATTAGAATTCAAAAATGGGCTACACATTCTTACAAATCTCAAATGGGTTATAAGTTCTCTGCCACACACTTCTGGCCTTACTAAGTTGACGCGTCCCCTAAAAACAGAGTTGACGGGTATGCAAGGCTTTGTCAACTTATAGTCAACACACGGTTCTAGCAGCAGTGGTCGTTGGATGTCCATCCAATGGATGTCGTGCTTCTTCAATCTCTGATATTCTAGCTTCACCCGCCCAAAAAATGATTCATCCCCCTGACATCTGGGGCGCACCGTTTCGGAAGCTGACCTGTGGGCCTACTAAGTTGACGTACCAAGGGCTTTGTCAACTTAGTCAATATAAACGATTCTAGCTGCAGTTACCGTACGATGTCCATCCAACGGCCGTCATGCTTCTTCAACCTCTGGTCTTCTTGCTCCAGCCGCCCAAAGCAGCACCGGTCGTGCCACCTGCTCCTCCCTCTCATGGTCGGCTGTGCTGCCGCGGAGGCCTCACCGCCCCCTACTACTCCCACCGCTGGCTAGGCCATCCCTCCACTCACCCACACCCCCTGTTATTCTGCGGCGACGGCAGCGCAGCCGAACCAGTGAACCCTCATACTCCTCTCCACGTGTGCATCCACTGCCGCGTCTTCCCCAGCTCTGCGTCGTCCCCTTCCTAGGCCTCGCCGTCATCCACCGCCGTGGTCCTCTCGGCGCGGCGTGGTCAACGTGGTCAAGGAACGACTTCCATCGGACATGGACTGTATGTGGAGTGCCTCCTTATTATGCAAAATAATTATTCCTCCACCTGAGAGCGTTGACCGACTGGACGGGCCAGCGTATTTTGCGAAAAAAAGATTCACCCCCTGACTGCTGGGACCCACGAGCTACATCTTCGCACGCAAGGAAGTGCGTCCGAAAAAAACGATTCGCCCTCCTGACTGTTGGGACCCACCAGCTACATCTTCGCACGCAAGGAAGTGCATCCGAAAAAAAAACGATTCACCCCCCGACTGCTGGGACCCACCAGCTACACCTTCGCACGCAAGGAAGTGCGTCCGGGCAAAAAAAATGATTCGCCCCCCTGACTACTGGGACCCAGCAGCTACACCTTCGCACGCAAGGAAGTGCGTCCGGGCAAAAAAAAACGATTCGCCCCCCCCCCCCTAACTGCTGGGACCTAGTAGCTACACCTTTGCACGCAAGGAAGTGCGTCCGGGAAAAAAACGATTCACCCCCCTGACTGCTGGGACCCACCAACTACATCTTTGCAGGCAAGGAAGTGCCTGACAGTCGGGACCCACCTGGTCGAAGCGTATGTAGTGTTGTCATCCTGGTCGCGAACGTGTACGTACATACTGGTTGATGTAGAGGCGTGCACGTGTCGTAGTAGAGGCGTGCACGTGTTGTAGTAGAGGCGCACACGTAGCACGTACATGTACGTACAGCGGCCAGGGTGCAAGAAAGAAAATACGGCCACGTATGTGTACATACGGGCGGGGTCTCGAACGCCTAGTCGCGCATACGTACGGCGAGGGCTCGTGTTCATGGGGAGGCAATGGAATGCGTCTTGTTCATGGGGAGGCAACGAAATGCGTCGTGTTCATGGGGAGGCAACGGAATGCGTCGTGTTCATCGGGAGGCAACGGAACGCATGGGAGCCAACCGGCTGGGTCGGAACGGAATGCATGGTCATGTTCATCGAGAGGGCTTGGACGGAACAGGCGATGGAAACGAGGCCTGGCGTACCGCACAATGGAGGAAACGAACCTCCTACATTCAGAACGGGGTCCTGTTGATTGGGAGGGGTGTGGCGTACCGTAAAACGGACGAAACGGACCTCCTACGGTCGAAACGGGGGTCCTGTTGATCGGGAGGGGTGTGGCGTACTGCAAAACGGACGAAACGGACTTGTGTTGGAGCGCTACGGTCGAAACGGGGGGGAGGGGTGTGGCGTACCGCAAAACGGGACTCCACGGGATACTGTTCATCTCCACCGTCGACTTCCTCCAGCCTCCACGGGCTACCGTCGACCTCCTCCAGCCTCCACGGGCTCCTGCTCATCCAGCCTCCACCGCGCGCTACTCCACCGGCTACTGTTCAACCACCCCTCCACCGTCTACTGTTCATCCAGCCCTCCACTGTCTACTGTTCATCCAGCCCTCCACACCACGGGGTCCTGTTCAACCACCCCTCCACGGCCACCCCCACCGTCTACTGTTCATCCATCCCTCCACACCACGGGGTCCTGTTCATCCAGAGGCAACGCCACCACTCACTATTCATCCAAACCCCCCTGCAACGCTCACTGTTCATCCCAAAGGCAGCATTGATCGGCTTCAGTTAGCAGCAGTAGCGAAGGAATCGCTCCATCGGGTTCAGTTAACAGCCATCGATCGATCGCTCGGGTTCAGTAATGCGTAGCCTGTAGTGCAATCGCTCGGGTTCAGTTAGAGCCCAACGCCTCGCTCGGGTTCAGTTAGAGCCAACGCCTCGCACACACGCGCGTACCTGTACGAGAGAAATGCGCATCGCTCTCCCACCATAACCGGCAACTCCCTGAAATTTTCCTCCCCCTCGCTTCTACCACGGTTTTTTCCGTCATGGACGTCCCAAAGAATGTCATGCAGCTGCATCTCCGGCCCGCCCTGGAAGAAAATCCCATTTTCTGTCATGATTTTTTGTCATAGAAGTAGGAGGCCACCACATCTATGATGATACCGGGTTTTGTCACAATTATCGTCATAGAAGTGTCATATGTATGACAGAAAAAAAATTCGTTCGGCCCAAAATGTCACAGATGTGTGTTTTTTTGTAGTGTACATCTGCTAGCCAACCACTGAAAGAGGTCATGCAACATACTCAACTATGCTAGAGGCCATAGTAGCTTGTGGCTGCACACGGAAGTTTCTAGCATGAATAATCTTATGATCCCTTTGAGCCTGGGTGGCAAACCGTAGGATGATCACACAGGTACTCCGGGATATCCTAGGACAACACTGGATTCTCCAGGTGCCCTGACAACCACTGGGTACTCCAGGGTGCCTCAACCAATCCACCCAGATGTGTATTTATGTAGCCAGCTTAAGTTAACCATTAATTAACAATACTCACATCTGTCATGCATACACTCACTCAAACCACGTCTATGAGCATAGCATAGCAATCCTGAGCATAACCTAGAAGTAACTCCCAAAGGTTTGATAATAAAAGGACAATAGGTTCTACCTCATCATCTACTTCCCAAACCCACATGTTAATCAGATCCTAACCATGCAATGTTTGAGGATTGAAACTAATGCACAAAAACTAGGTAATAAAGGGAATATGAGCAAAGTGTTACTTGCCTTGCTGATGATCTGCAAAACCTAGAGACTAGTAGTAGCACGCTTTGCACTTCGGGAATTCTATCGCAAACAGACAATAACATACATAAGCACTCAACTAGAAGCATGGGTAAAACTCAAATAAGAAGATCTAACCAGAAAATTCAGCTGAAGAACTCTGGTTTGCAAAAAGAATCAAATCAAAAGGAGCAACGAAACTCAAACTACGAAAGAAACAAGATTCATTTACTAATCTGGACTAAAAAGTCAAATTTTACAGTACCAAAATCTTGTTCAAGTTGGTTACAGAAAGAGGGCTTCGAGACGAAGATCTAGGCGCTTGTTTCATGTAATTTGGATTAATGAGCGAAAAGATAAACTAGATTGAAGACCAGGGCAGAAATCGCGATCAAAAATAATAGCAGAAAGTCCTTGGAAAATAAAATGAGACGAACAGGCTAACAAACGAATGTTCGCTGTCTGTGACTAACTGACGAACAACGTTTGTTAAAATGAAAGTACGGACTAACGTCCGCTAAATAACTAAACCGAAAAAAAACCGAACCGATCTAATAAAAAAACTAGATCTAGGGTTTTTAAAAAAACGAACGGTTTTCTGAGAAAAACCGAGATGGCGGCGGCGGCTACCTCGGCGAGGTCGGCGGCGGCGGCGGTGGGATCAGGTCGCGGCGGCCTCGGCTTTGGCGGGGCGGCGGCGGCGTGAGGCGGCGACGGCGCTAGGGCGGCGGCGGCGCTACGGTTTGGCGGGGGTGGCGGCTTGGGCTGGCAACGGGGTCGGGCCTCGCCCTTTAAAGGCCGGCTGGGCCGTGTCCGGGTCGGGCACGGCCCGTTAGGTTGGTGCAATTTTTTTAAAAAAAATGACGCGGAAAAACAAATAAAAGAAATACGAAACGGAGTCCAAAGATCCTGAAATAAATTTTCATGGTCCTCTAATAATATTACGGAAAAAGTGAACATTTATTTGGCATACTAATGCAATTTGGAAAAACGCAATTTTTTTCCTAATTCAAATAAAATGATAATAAAAGTCCAAATAAAATTCTTATTTGATTAAAACCAAAATGATCCTCTTTTCAATATTTGAGAAAATTCAAATATGAAAATAAACGAAACCCCCAACTCTCTCCGTGGGTCGTTGAGTTACTTAGAATTTCTAGGATCAACCAAAAATGCAATAAAATATGATATGCAATGATGACCTATGCATAAAATTCCAAATTGAAAATTTGGCATGTTACAAACCTACCCCCCTTAAGATGAATCTCACCCTCGAGATTCGGGTTGGCTAGAAAATAGGTGCGCGTGGTCCTTCCGTAGGTCTTCCTGTCGTTCCCAGGCGGCTTCATCCTCAGTATGGTGGATCCACTGAACTTTGCAGAACCTGATCACCTTGCTGCGTGTGACTCGGCTGGCAAAATCGAGAATCTTCACTGGTTTCTCCTCGTAGGTCAAATCACTCTCCAGCTGAATCGCTTCCAGTGGCACTGTATCTCTTAAAGGAATATCGGCCATCTCTGCGTGGCACTTCTTCAACTGGGAAACGTGAAACACATCGTGAACTCCTGACAATCATTCCGGCAGTTCCTTCTTGTAAGCAACCTCTCCCATATGTTCCAACACTTTGTATGGTCCCACAAAACATGGTGATAACTTTCCTTTAACTCCAAAACGCTTAACTCCTCGAAGTGGGGACACGCAAAGATATACTCTGTCTCCGACTTCGTAAACTGTCTCTTTGCGTTTTGAGTCCGCATAACTCTTCTGCCTGGACGGCTACCTTGATTCTGTCGCGAATCAATTTAACTTTCTCTTCAGACTCCTTAATCAAATCTGGTCCAAACAACTGACAGTCTCCAACTTCATCCCATAGCAACGGTGTCCTGCACCTCCTTCCGTACAAAGCTTCGAAAGGGGCCATCTTCAAACTGGCTTGATAGATGTTGTTATAAGAGAACTCTGCATACGGTAGATTGTCATCCCAACTAGATCCATAATCTAGCGCACAAGCTCTCAACATGTCTTCCAGAATCTATTTGACTCTCTCGGTCTGTGGATAAAAAGTTGTACTGAACTCTAGCCTGGTACCCACAGTTTCGTGCAACTAATTCCAGAACTTTGAGGTAAACTGGGTTCCTCTATCTGGTAAAATGGTCCTCGGAACTCCATGCAGACATATGATCCTGGTCATGTATATGTTTGACAACTTCACACTTGTATAGGTGGTATTCACTGGAATGAAATGAGCTACCTTCGTCAATCGATCGACTACAACCCATATAGAGTCATAGCCCGAACGAGTCCTGGGCAATCCCGTGATGAAATCCATGCCTAGCTTGTCCCACTTCCATTCGGGTATCGGCAATGGCTGTAGTAGTGCTGCTGGCTTCTGATGCTCTGACTTTACTCTCTGACATACATCACATACAGCTACGTACTCGGCAACATCCTTCTTCATTCCGGTCCACTAGAAACTTTCCTTCAAATCCAGATACATCTTGGTGTTTCCTGGGTGAATCGAATATGGTGAATCATGGGCCTCCTGCAGAATGAACTTCCTGATCTCGGGGTCATTAGGCACATATACGCGATCCTCAAACCATAAGGTATCGTGCTCATCCTCACGAAATCCTTTAGCCTTCCATTTGCTCATCCTCTCCTTTATCCCAGCAATCTCCTTGTCAGTCTTATGAGCTTCTCAGATCTTATCCATCAAAGTGGAATGGATTTCCAATGCTGCTACATAACCTCTTGGAACTATTTCCAAACATAGCTCACGAAGATCCTCGGCTAACTCCTTGGGTAATCCTCCGGTCATAAGCGTATTAACATAACTCTTGTGACTGAACGCATCGGCTACTACATTAGCTTTTCCGGGATGATAGTGCAACTACATATCATAATCCTTAATGAGCTCCAACCATCTCCTTTGCCTGAGATTCAACTCCTTCTGCATGAAGATATATTTCAAGCTCTTGTGATTCGTGTACACTTCACAATGGTTTCTGATGAGAAAATGTCTCCATGTCTTCAACGCATGCACTACGGCTGCTAACTCCAAATCATGTGTAGCATAATTCAGCTCATGGGGTTTAAGCTGTCATGAGGAATATGAAACAACTCTTCCCTCCTGCATAAGCACTGCCCCAAGTCCTCGACGTGAAGTGTCGCAATACACTTGATAATCCTTGCATTGATCTGGAAGAATCTACACTCTCCTAAAAATTGGCCTCATATTCCTCAGTCCATTTGAACTTGGCGTCCTTCTTCAACAACTCTGTCTTGGGCTTTGCAATCCTGGAGAAATTCTGAATGAACCTCCGATAATATCCTGCGAGTCCAAGAAAACTCCGGATCTCTCCAACTGAGGTGGGTGCCACCCATTTAGTCACAGAAGCAACCCTGGTGGGGTCTACTGTTATTCCTTCTCTGGATATAACATGTCCGAGGAATCCAACTTCCTTCAACCAAAATTCACAATTGCTGAATTTGGCATATAACTGATGTTCCTTGAGCTTCTCGAGAACCAAACGCAAATGCTCCTTATGCTCCTCTTCATTCTTTGAGTAGACCAATATATCATCAATGAACACCACGACAAACTTATCCAAAAACTCCATAAACACTTTGTTCATCATGTTCATGAAATAGGCAGGCGCGTTAGTCACACCAAATGACATAACGGTATACTCATATAACCCGTACCTTGTGGTAAAAGCTGTCTTAGGTATATCCTGCTCTCGAATCTTCAGTTGGTGGTATCCTGATCGCAGATCAGTTTTGGAAAATACTTTAGCTCCTTGCAACTGGTCAAACAAATCATTGATCATCAGTAGTGGGTACTTGTTTTTGATCGTCACTTCATTCAACGCACAATAATCAACAACCATCCTCAATGATCCATCCTTCTTCTCCACTAAAAGTACTGGGGATCCCCAAGGTGATGAACTTGGGAGAATATAACCTTTATCCAGTGTCGTGGGGAACGAGCACCTATGGGGCAGGGCCCCTTTTCGGTCCGGCAAGGGAGCGGAGGGCGCACGCAGAGCAGATCGAGGCGAAAGCACGCGGGGGATTTTACCCAGCTTCGGAGCTCTCTGGAGAGATAAAACTCCTACTACTGCTTTGTGTTTCTATTCTGTTCTTGCTTGAAAGCGTGAGTGTGTTGTAGTGTCGAATGAGTCAAACCGAACCCCTTCTACGTGCGCATGGGCCTCCTTTTTATAGGTTAAAGGGGTCACCGACAAGTGGCAGTGTAGAAAGAGGGGTAAAAAAGTAAAAACGCGGGTTGGTACAACCGCTATCAACAGTGCCCCCTACCTAACTCTGACGGCAGGGGACAAGGGCATTTAATGCCCGTCCGGTCGCCCAAACAGTGCAAGGAAGCGACCGTTAGGAGCGCCACCGCCTGCCACGATGGCCTTCTCGTCATCTCCTCTTGCCACCTCACACCGCTTGGCTGCACAGCGCCCCGCCACGTGCTCCTGGGATGGTCCTGGGGTGACACGTCATCGGATGTGCTGGAGCTCGGGTGCAGAGTGGCAGCCTTGCCGCGGCAAGCGCCTTGCCGCAGCCGTTGTCTTATCGCACCCGCAAGCTTGCCGCTCGTCGGGTCTTGCCGGGACGCGCGGCGTGTCGCGGCAAGTTTTCTGAAGTGCCTTGGTTGGCCTTCCCGGCAAGCTCCTCTTGCCGGGGTCTTGTCCTTCCCGGCAAGCTCCTCTTGCCGGGGTTTTGTCTTCTCAGCTAACACTTTGTTCTTGAATGGCAGTAAATAGGAATAGCGGAGGATCTTGGCAGACGCCCGGCAAGCCTTGCCGCGGGACGCTGTGACTGCCCGTGCACAAGTTCGGGGTACTAAGGTACCCCTGCTTTAGTACACCGACAGGAGCCCCCGGGCCTGGGCCACACACGGTGCCGAGCGCTCCACGCACAGGTTTTCCATACAAGGCACGGTCATTCAAGGAATATAACATAAATTTTTTAAAAAAATTGACAATGCTCAAACTTTGACAACTTAGCTTTTCTGTCATCTGTGTCCCGGCAAGGCTGTACTTCTTCGAACGACACCCGGTCCACACCTAGCTCCTTGATCCAATTTCTTCCGCACCTGCGCAGCCTGTCGAAAGTTCTGGTCTTGAGCCCGCGCAGCACTTCAGCGTTCGCCCTCTCCGCTTGACCGTTGCTTCTCGGGTGAGCAACAGAAGCGAAGCAGATCTTGGCACCAAGATCTTGGGCGTACTGCATGAAGGTGCGGCTCGTGAATTGTGTGCCGTTGTCGGTGATGATCCTGTTAGGGACTCCGAAACGGTGAAACAATTGACCTGAAGAACTTGACTGCTGACTGTGCTGTCACCTTCCTCACTGCCTCCACTTCAGGCCACTTTGTGAACTTGTCGATTGCAACGTACAAGTACTCAAAGCCCCCGACAGCTCGGGGGAAGGGGCCGAGGATATCGAGCCCCCAGACCAAAAATGGCCAGGATAAAGGGATTGTTTGGAGAGCTTGAGCTGGTTGATGTATCTGTTTGGAGTGGAACTGGCACGCTTCACACTTGGTTACTTGTGCAGTTGCATCCTGGAGGGCTGTCGGCCAGAAGAAACCTTGCCGGAAGACTTTGTCGGCAAGTGCTCTTGCGCCAATGTGGTGACCACATATGCCTCCATGTATCTCCGCCAACAGCTCCTGTCCATCTTCCCGGGAAATGCACTTCAATTTCACTCCGTTGAATCTTCTTCTGTACAGTATGTCATCGACAAACTGGTACATACTCGATTGCCGGGCTACTCTCTCCACTTCTTCCTGCTCTTCGGGAAGTTCTCCTGTTTGAAGGAAATGGACGATCTGCTGTGCCCATGCCGGAGCTTGAGGCTTCACGACAAGGACTAAAGGCGCAAATGCTGCTGCAGGAACATCCGCTTCTATGGCAAGAATCTGGGATCCTGCCGGAGCGTGATGCTCCCCGGCAAGCGTGTCGGGACACAGCTTGTCGGGAGCGTCTGCTTCAACGGAACAAACCCTAGGGCTTGTCGGAGCAGACTGCTCCTCAGCACTTTTTGTGTTGATCCTGGGGACCTTCTTGACGGCGGCTTCGGGGAGCTCTGCCGGAAAATAGTCGCGAGTAACCAACTTCCTCTTCTTTCTCTGTCCAGTTGATGGTGTTACAGATGGCTGAGTCAGCTTGAGCACAAAAATCCCTGGTTCCACAGGTAACTTTAGTGCGGCGCACTTTGACAGGCCGTCTGCAATGTCATTCTGAGCTCTTGGAACATGTTCCATTTGCAGGCCGTCAAAATGCTCTTCTAGTTTCCTCACTTCATCAATGTATGCTTCCATCAACGGACTCTGATAATCTTTGTTAACTTGACAGACGACAAGCTGCGAGTCACCCCTGACAATAAGCTTCTTGATCCCAAGGTCTGCCGCGATCCTGAGTCCGGCAAGCAAGCCTTCATACTCTGTAGTATTGTTTGTTGCTTGTTCCTTGGGGAAGTGCATCTGGACCACATACTTGAGGTGCTCTCTGGTGGGTGCGACAAGTAGCACGCCCGCATCGGCGCCTTGCAGCGAGAAGGCACCATCAAAGTACATGACCCATTCTTTGCTCGTTTCCTTGACGGGGATGCTCCTCTCCGGAGTTTCTTCATCGGGTGTTGGCGTCCATTCTGCTATGAATTCTGCCAATGCTCGGCTCTGGATAGTTGAGGTACTCTCAAACTTGAGGCCAAAGCTTGACAATTCCAGTGCCCACTCGACAATCCTGCCTGTTGTTTCTGGATTTTGTAGTATCCTCTTTAACGGAAAGCGAGTGACAACTGTGATCTCATGTGCTTGAAAGTAATAGCGCAGCTTCCTTGAGGCCATGAGAAGGCCGAAAAGCAACTTCTGCACACCAGAGTACCTTGATCTAGCCCCCTGTAGAAGGGAACTGACAAAGTAAACTGGGCGCTACACCATCTTCTTCTGTTTCTCTTCTTGTGGCCGCGCAGATCCATCCTTGTCGGGACCAGAGCTTGTCGGGGAAGCCCCCTGCTTGTCGCCGGATTCGCTTGCCGCGGTCACTGTCTCATCATCCGCCTCCCTCTCCGCCACTAACGCAACACTAACCACTTGATTGGTTGCCGCCAGATACAGCAGCAACTTCTCTTGTGGTTTAGGTGCGACAAGTGTTGGAGTGGAGGACAAATATTTCTTCAAGTCTTGCAGCGCAGCCTCCGCTTCCGGAGTCCATTTCATTGGACCCGCCTTTTTCAAAATTTTGAAAAATGGCAGGGCGCGTTCAACAGACTTGGAAATAAACCTGCTGAGAGCAGCAACACAGCCAGCAAGTCTTCGCACATCCTTGACGCACTTCGGTGCTTCGATTTTCTCAATGGCCTTGATCTTGTCGGGATTGGCTTCAATCCCCCTCTGGGACACAAAGAACCCGAGAAGCTTGCCGGAAGGAACTCCAAACACGCACTTCTTGGGGTTCAACTTGAGATTGATTTTGCGCAGATTTGTGAAGGTCTCGTCCAAATCTTGGATCAGAGTTTCTTTGTCCTTGCTCTTGACCACTATGTCATCCATGTAAGCTTCTACATTTCTGTGCAGCTGTGGCTCAAAAGCATGACTGACTACCCTTGCGAATGTTGAACCAGCATTCTTTAGTCCGAAAGGCATCCGTACAAAGCAGTACGTGCCACATGGAGTAATGAATGCGGTTTTCTCTTCATCCTCTTCAGCCATGAAGATCTGATGATATCCTGAATATGCATCAAGGAATGAAAGCAGATCACATCCCGCCGTGGAGTCGACAATCTGGTCAATGCGTGGCAAGGGAAATGGATCCTTGGGACAAGCTTTATTAACATCAGTGAAGTCAATACAAAGCCTCCACTTCCCGTTTGCTTTGCGCACGACTACTGGATTGGCTAACCACGTTGGATGGAGTACTCCTCGGACCAGGCCTGCTGCTTCCAATTTCTTGATCTCCTCTGCAATGAACTCTTGTCTCTCCACTGCTTGCTTCCTAACTCTCTGCTTGACGGGCCGCGCGTGACGGCAGATGGCAAGGTGGTGCTCAATTACTTCCCTGGGAACACCGGGGATGTCAGATGGTTTCCATGCAAACACATCGACATTCGCCCGCAGGAAAGCAACGAGCGCGCTTTCCTATTTAGGGTCAAGCGTGGCACTGATGGTGAAGGTACCACCAGTGCCGTCCTCCTTGGCGGCCACTTTCTTGGTCTCTGGTGAAGCTGTCTTTGCCTTCTTGCACTTGCCGGTGGAGCTCGATGGTGCGTCCTCGACGGTAGCGCAGCACTCCGAAGAGGTGCGCTTGCCGGAGTGGGCATCAGAGCTGCTCTTGCCGGACTTGGTCTTCTTCTTCCCCCCGGGAGCTTCAGCGGCAAGTGGTTTGCGTTCTGCTGCGGCTGCTGCTTCCCGGTAGATCTTGTCGGTACAGATAAGTGCATCTTTCTTGTCGCCATGGACGGAAATAACACTTATCGGACCGGGCATCTTGAGCACATTGTAGGCGTAGTGAGAGGCTGCCATGAACTTGGCAAGCGCTGGACGGCCAAGTATCCCATTGTAGGGCAATGGGAAATCAGCAACGTCAAATGTGACTCTCTCTGTCCTGAAATTCAGCTCACTGCCAAACGTCACTAGCAGCGTGATCTTCCCCTTCGGCTTGCTCCTTCCCGGGTTGATTCCTTGGAAGGTACCAGTCTCTTCGAGCTCGTTGTCGGGGATCTGGAGCTTCTTGAGCACCGCGGAAGAGATCAGATTCAGGCCGGCCCCGCCGTCAACCAGCATCTTCGTGACCTTGAGGTTGCGGATTGTTGGCGAGACCAACATCGGCAAGCACTCGACCGCAGTGATGCGATCAGGGTGATCCTCAACATCAAAGATGATGGGCGTGCTGGACCACTTCAGGGGCTTGCGCGACTCAACAGACGGTTCTGCTGCATTCACTTCCCGCACCCACTGTTTGAGTTGGCGGTGCGAGGTGTGCAGAGAAGCACCGCCGTCGACGCACATAACCTCTGTTGCCTTCTCAAACTCTTGCTTGTCGGTCTCATCCTCGTCCATCTCATCATCTTCATCTTCGTCTTCGTCTTTGTCGCGGCCACGGGGAGGCCTATCTCCTTGGCGCTGCTTGACCTTGCCGCGGCGCCCTCCCCGGGCGGGACGCTTCTTGCCAGATCCTCCGCCACCTTCCTGGGCCTTCTCCTTGTCGCGGTGTTCGTATTCAGCTTTCTGTAGCTCTGCCATCTGCTCAACCTTCTTGCAAGCTTGGAGGTCGTGGCCCTTGGTGCGGTGGATCTTGCAGTACTGCTTGCCGGAGCCGTCCTGCTTGTCGGCGGCTACCACAGCCTCGCCGGAGTCACCAGCTTTGGCCTTCTCGGAACCGCCTCTGTTGCCGGACTGCTCAACAACTAGCACATCATTAGCCTTCCTCTTTCTGTTATTCCGCCTCCGGTTCTTCTTTGCCGGAGGGGCGTCCTCACTGTCAGATCCTTCTGCTCCTGCGTTCTCTCCGGGGAGTCTCCTCCCTTCTTCAGCCTGTGCACACTTGTCGGCCAGAGCATATAGCTCGCTGACATCTCTGATTTTGCACATCGCCATCTCCTCCCTCATCCTGCGGTTACGCACGTTCTGATGGAACGCGCTGATAACCGCGGCAGGGTGGACGTCTGGGATGTTGCGCTGCACCTGGCTGAATCTCTGTATGTACTTGCGCAGGGGTTCTCCTTCCTTCTGGGCGAGCAGATGAAGGTCGCTCTCCTGGCCATGGGGTTTGTGGCCGCCTGTGAAGGCGCCAACAAACTGATGGCACAGGTCCGCCCACGAAGAGATGGAGTTGTCCGGCAAGTGCATGAGCCAAGATCTGACGTTGGGCTTGAGCACCAGCGGGAAGTAGTTGGCAAGGATCTTCTCGTCGCGCCCTCCGGCAGCCTGCACCGCAATGGTGTAGACGCTGAGGAACTCTGACGGATGTATCCTGCCATCGTACTTCTCGGGCACGTCTGGCTTGAAGTTCTTGGTACTGGGCCACTGGACCTGCCGCAGCTCACGGGTGAACGCAGGGCAACCAACCACGTACGGCAAGTCGCCTGGTTCCCCTGGCGCATGCATATCGACAGTGGGCCCAGCGCGCTGGTCAGATTGACGCCGCGCTTCTCTTCGACGCTCGATGCGAGTGCGAGCGTCTTCATGTTGTCGTTCTTGGAGAACTTGGCGTTGATCGCGGCAAGCTCGCGGGTCCGACGATGCGGTGGAGTCGGTGTCGAGGTTGGCCCGGCGAGTTGGCGATCTTGGCCTTCGAGGCGGGGAGTGCACGGTGGTGGCACCCCCAGTGGTCTTGTCGGCGTTGGCTTGCGCCTGGGCGTCTTGCCGGGGTTTCGAGGTGATCGGTTGCCGGGGCTTGTCGCCGTTGGCGAAGCCGATAAGGCTCTAAATGGCGGCCCTCCAGTCGTCGATCTTGTCTGGCGCTGGAGGGTAATCTAGAAGCAGCTGGGCTCGGGCCAGCGCTTCCTCTGGAGTGTTGGGTGGCGGTGGCGAGCGACGCAAGGTGCGAGATATGCTCAAACTCCTAACAGTGTTAGAAGGAGCGACGTCTCGTCCAGGCGACCGCACTGCGCTCGTGCCGGCATGCTGACGCGCACGTTGGCCTTGAGCGTCCCGCGACCCACCAGCTTGGCCTTGTTCCAACGCGAGTACGGTGCTAGGAGCACCGTGGCGTTGTCGATCCTGCACCCCCTGGGAGGGTTGCGGTGGATGTACAGACGTTGAAGCTTGCGGGGCCTTGTCCTTGGACCAGGTGACGACGTGAGTCCCACCGTCGGCGCCCGCTCCTCCGCCGGCGTCCACCCCACCACCCGTTTGCTCTGGTGGTGGCAGGATAGTCGCAGACGGAGCGGCCACCTCCGAAGTCTTCTTCTTCGGTGGCATGTCCATGTAGATGTTGATGTAGCGTGCGCGGACGCCGGATCAGATACGCACGACCTCGACGCCCCCCTACCTGGCGCGCCAGAGATGTCGTGGGGAACGAGCACCTATGAGACAGGGCCCCTTTTCGGTCCGGCAAGGGAGCGGAGGGCGCGCGCAGAGCAGATCGAGGCGAAAGCACGCGGGGGATTTTACCCAGCTTCGGAGCTCTCCGGAGAGATAAAACTCCTACTGCTACTTTGTGTTTGTATTCTGTTCTTGCTTGAAAGCGTGAGTGTGTTGTAGTGTCGAATGAGTCGAACCGAACCCCTTCTACGTGCGCATGGGCCTCCTTTTTATAGGTTAAAGGGGTCACCGACAGGTGGCAGCGTAGAAAGAGGGGTAAAAAAGTAAAAACGCGGGTTGGTACAACCGCTATCAACAGTGCCCCCTACCTAACTCTGACGGCAGGGGACGAGGGCATTTAATGCCCGTCCGGTCGCCCAAACAGTGCAAGGAAGCGACCGTTAGGAGCGCCATCGCCTGCCATGATGGCCTTCTCGTCATCTCCTCTTGCCACCTCACACCGCTTGGCTGCACAGCGCCCAGCCACGTGCTCCTGGGATGGTCCTGGGGTGACAGGTCGTCGGATGTGCTGGAGCTCGGGTGCAGAGTGGCAGCCTTGCCGCGGCAAGCACCTTGTCGCGGCCGTTGTCTTGTCGCACCCGCAAGCTTGCCACTCGTCGGGTCTTGCCGGGACGCGCGGAGCGTCGCAGCAAGTTTTCTGAAGTGCCTTGGTTGGCCTTCCCGGCAAGCTCCTCTTGCCGGGGTCTTGTCCTTCCCGGCAAGCTCCTCTTGCCGGGGTTCTGTCTTCTCAGCTAACCTTTGTTCTTGAATGGCAGTAAATAGGAATAGCGGAGGATCTTGGCGGACGCCCGGCAAACCTTGCCGCGGGACGCTGCGACTGCCCGTGCACAAGTTCGGGGTACTAAGGTACCCCTACTTTAGTACACCGACATCCAGTAACTCCTTAATCTGCTTCTTAATATCCTCCAAATCCTGTGTGGGCATCTGATACGGTCTCTTTGATATTGGCCCGATGCCTGGCAAAAGCTCAATCAAAAACTCAGTGTCTCTATCCGGTGCAAGGTTCGAAAAAGCGGTAGGCGTAAGCGAGGCGGTTGGCCTTCGCCTAGTGCCTAGGCGGTGCCTAAGCTCCCTGGGCGGGGCCTAGGCGGTAATATAGTTTTTACTTGTAGTGTATTTGTGATTTTTATATGGGTGTTGATATTAGTTGAGGGCATATAAATAAGTTAATTATCGTCTACTACCATTGGAATATACCCTGTTTGGCATGCCATTGCAGTATGTGGCATGATTTCCTGCTTGGGTAGGCAATTCCTTGCTTGCCCTGCCTTGAACTCCATTTATGCCCTAGGCGAGGCGTTTGGCCATTGCCTAGCGCCTAGGCGTGCCTATGCGCCTCCTAGGCACTGCCTTTTCCAACAGAGATCCGGTGGCATGCCTGGCAACTCCTCTGGAAATACATCACAGAAATCCTTCACCACTGGCACTTCCTCCTGTACAACTCCTGATAAGGAATTCACTTGAGTCCTCTTCGGCACATGCCGGGGTACATACTTAATCCTTCTTCCTTCTGGGGTGGTGAGCATAATTGACTTACTGGCGCAATCGATGTTTCCTCCATACATCGATAGTCAATCCATACCCAAAATCACATCCAACCCTTGGGACTCCAGAATTATCAGATCCGAGGGGAAAACATGCCTACCTATGGTCAATGGCATCTGAAAACATCCTTGGCTTGCCATATGCTCCGCTCCCGGCGAGCTTACTAACATAGGTGTCCTAAGAACTTAGGTGGGCAACTTATGCTTATCCACAAATCCCCTTGATATGTATTAATGTGATGCACCAGTATCAGAAAGAACGATTGCAGTAAATGACTTAACCAAAAACTTACCTATAACTGCATCTGGCTGCTCTTCAACCTCCTCCATGCTAACGTGGTTCACTTGTCCCCTGTTGAAAGGATTGGGCTTCTTCCCAGAGCTTCCATTTCCATTTCCATACTTTGCTTCAGAACACTCAGTGGCGTAGTGTCCATTCTTCCCACACTTGAAACAAGTAATGTGACTTAGATCCTTCTTGGTGGGCGTTGCTGGGTCGGAACGGTTCTGGCCGTTGCTTCCTCCATTCCCATTCCCATTCTTGGGGCCACTATGGTTATGCGAATTGCCTCTGTCGGTAGGAAACGGCACCTATGGGATCACGAGGATCCCTTCTGCGGTTGCCGGGGCGCAGGGATGTGAGAAGAGCAAGATTAGCAATCAGCACAAGGATTGTTTACCCAGGTTCGGGCCACAAGGATGCGTAAAACCCTAGTCCTGCTTTGGTGGATGTATTGGTTGTTCTTGAGCTCTTGAACTAGCTACGGTGGCTGCGTGGTTCGAAAGAGCCGAATCCGTCTCTAGTACGCCATGGGCCTCCTTTTATAGTCGAAAGGGGCTGCCACCGTGGCACACAGGAGGTGGAAAGGCCAACAGTGCTATGAGCTTATCGCTTGTATTACAGGACAAGACGCATTTAATGCATTGCTTAGGTGTCTTCTTGCTTTATCGGGTACGGGAGCGAGGCCCGTCCCGTCCGTCGCCGCTCCTCCTCGCTTCGACACGGTCCCTGGCTAGCGATGCATGCGGCGCCATGTAGGCAGGCAAGCAGCTGAGGTGGCGCAGTGGTGGAGCCTTCACGAAGATCTGCATGCCGCCACGCAGGCGTGTGCTGAGTTGGCCTGGAAGCTGCACGTTGCCTCGCAGGTGCCTGCCGAGCTGGTTGGGCTAGCAGCTGCATGTGAATGGTAGTGGAGACTTGGTTGGTGCGGGCCTGGCAGTGGCACTGCTGACGCTCTTGGCAAGGGCCTTGCCGGGTGGCCCGGCAAGGGTCTTACTGTGGCGTGCTATCGTCCCCGGCAAGGATCTTGCCGGGGGTCTTGTGGGTTTCCTCGGCAAGAATCTTGTCGAGGATCATTGTCTTCCAATCCTCATCTGATCTTGAATATTCTCTGTCTTCACAAAGATCTGCATGCCACCATGGAGGTGCCTCCCGAGCCCTAGCCCAACGTGGTTGATGGTGTTGGAGACCGTGGGTTCGAGGGTGGCTCACTCCGCTGGTGTGGGCGAGCCACCCCGGCAAGGGGCTTGCCGAGGCTGCCCCGGCAAGGGTTTTGCCAGGGAAACCTTCTTCGTCCATCTGCTCTCTGTGGTCTCAGTCTTTGGCGTTGCGCTGATTGTTTCTATGTTTGTGGCTCTGATTTCTTGTCTCCGCCCTGCTTAAGTGTGGCTGTGGGCGCGGCTTTGACTGCCCATGCACAAATAAGGGGTATAAAAGAGCGCCCCTATTTTAGTATACCGACAGAAGCCCCCGGGACTGGTCCACACACAAGCGCGACGCGTTGTTGGGCCAGGCCCAGAACGGTGCGCGGGCAGGCGGGGCAGTTTTTACTGCGGTAAAACTTTTTGTCTGCTGCGCTTCCCCATGACTTGCGTTGAATGCGCGACGTGGGGGTCACGCGCGCGTGCGTGACCGAAGCAACTGGCGTCATCTTGCGGTGGATAGTAAAGAGAAGGCTTGCGTGTCCCCTTGAGACCGCAGGGCCACCGCTCATTTACTGCCCTTACTTGGGAACCGGCGCTCCATGCGTCCCATTGCGCCCATCTCTTGCACCATGTTTGCTGCATGCATGACGTAGAGCGAATGACAGGTGCGCAGGATACGAGAAGTCGTGCGCGTGGGTCGGTTCCCCATGCGCCTTCAATTGGGCGGGGAGGGCGGTCGACGGGCCTGCCCGTTGTCACTTCAATGAGCTGGATTGGCCAAAAGGGGCAGCCAAGCCCTGCCCCCGCCCCTTTATAAAGAGGGGAGCGGGAGGAACGACGCCTCTCAATCCTTCGTCATCCGCTTCTCTCCATTCCTGCTCCCTCCTTCCTTCTGCCATAGCGAGGGGGCATGGCGCCGCTTCAGCGGTGGCGGCGAGGGTCTTGGCTAGGCAACGTGTCACTCCTCCCCAAGAGCTCGTGGCAGCAGAGCCAGCCGTTAGGGGAAGGGAAGGGGGCAAGGTCGAGGCCGTCGCGGTGCCCGAGGAAGAGGAGGACGGGGCAGCGCATCGGCCTCGCCTCCGCCAGTGGCCCCTCCCCCGGTGGAGGGCCACGTCGGGGGCAACCCCTACGAGTTCTTCCTCAGGCTGCGCTAGCCGCCGCACCATCGTCTTCGTCTCCCGACCCCATTTGAGCGGGAGATGGAGCTTGACCCGCCGCAGGCACTGCGGCTGCATATGAGGGGCTATGGGAACATCGGTACATCGGCCGACGTCGAGTTCCCCGCCCCTCACGTCATGTATCTTCGCCGAGGGTGGAAGACCTTTTCCCGTATCCACAGCCTGATGGAGGGGCTCACTCTCCATTTCAAGTTAATGGAGAGCGGCTCCTCTCCGTCAAGGTCTTTGGGCACTTCCGGACTCGCGTAAGGTGCTGCGTGGAGAGCTCCTCTGATGACGAAGACTCCTTCTTGAGCGAGAGTGACGAGGAGGACAGCGGCAATGACGACGAGGGTAACGGGCGGCAGGATGACGGGTCCGACTAGGAGTCGGGCGCGCCGCTCCGGGGTGACACTGGCGACCCCATCATCCGTGTTGCCGGCTCCCTGAACTTCTCAGGGCCTTCTCCTTGGGCAGCTGGCTCGGGGGGCAGGAGAAGATGAAGAGGGCAGGTGGCGGGCCGTCAAGCCGGAGTACGCAGCACCGACGCCTTCGTCGCGTATTGCCGGTCTTGCCGCCTCGTCTTCCACCTCTTCTCCCGTCATCATCATCACCAGCTTCCCTTCGGGGTGGCCACTGGGATGTTCTCCTGGTGCTTTCTGCTGCTCATACCTCGCCTAGGCACCCCTTTTGCCCTTTTGCTTTCTTGTTTCATTTCCTGAGGAGAGGGACAAGAAAGGGATTACGGGCACCTTACCCTTTCTCAACTTGTAAGCCTACGGGCCTTATTTAGATCTATAACCTATAATCTCCCTGTTCATGTTTATGTTCCGTACTTACTGTACCTCTATGGAACGTATTAATGGAAAAAGGGTGCTTGCCGGGTCTTGTGCGTGCGTGTGAGCAAAGCCCATACCAAGGAACAAGTCCTTGTTATTTTTAATATAAGAATCGTTGCCCGGCAGCAGGCCTTGCCGTTCCCCCACTCCATTCGTCCATACTCACGCCTTTGGCGGAGGCAGGGACGAAGTGGGTGTGGGCCCTACGCTTGCTTCCTTGCCGCCGCGGCTATGACCATATTCCGGACCAAGAAGTTCTTGGGTGATAGGAACGAGGGGATCACGACAGCCTTGGAACAAAACGAGGTTCCATACGTCCCAAGTTTCATACGGGAATGCATGACAGGGGATGGGAAAACTTATCTGAATCTACAGCCCCCGGCAACCTTGACTTGTCGTGGGTGGATCTCCGTGTCTTCTGCCCTCGGCAAGCTCGGCTTGCCGGGCCTAGGGCGCTGGCTCATTTTCTTCCTTCCACTTGGCTTCGCGGAAACATATCATGTACCCTGCATACCAAAGAGAATGGACAGGAACAAAACGACGCAAACTCGACCTCTATGCTAGGGGTCAGTCGCCGCTAAGCACTATCAACCCTAACCGAGGGAGAGACTCAATCTAGCATGCATGTTATGACTTAGGGCGCGAGTGCTTCATTTATTTATGCTCAGGGTCTGTGCCTGGCTTTGTACAAAGGGTCACATGCCTTGCTGGCAAGGCTTGTACAAAGGGGGGCTTGCCCGAGGGCCCGGCAGCCGCGCCTTATGGGTAAAACTTGCGAAGATGCTCGATGTTCCAGGAGTTGCTCACTGGAATGGCATCTTCGGTCTCCAAACGGACTACGCCAGGCCTGGTGACTCATGTTACCCGATAAGGACCTTCCCACTTTGGCGTCAACTTGTTGGAATTCTTGGCCGACTAAACGTGCCAAAGAACAAGGTCACCTTCCTCAAAGCTCCGGGCATGAACCTTGCGGCTATGGTAGTGGCGCAAGGCTTGCTGGTAGCGCGCTGCTCTCACAGCCGCCCGGAGACGATCTTCCTGAAGGAACATTGCGTCATCTTGCCGCAATCGCTCTTGCTCAAGCTCATCATAAGCGAGCACTCGAGGCGACCTGTATGTGAGTTCTGTGGGGAGAACTGCTTCTACCCCGTAGACCAGGGAAAAGGGTGTTTGGCCGGTGGCTCGATTTGGCATCGTTCTGATCGACCAAAGAACTGCCGGCAACTCGTCAATCCAGTGCCTTCCACTCTTGCGCAGCCTGTCAAAAGTCTTCGTTCTTAAGCCTAGCAGAACTTCAGCATTTTCTCTCTTTGCTTGGCCGTTGCTTCCTGGGTGTGCCATGGAAGCAAAACAGACCTTGTCGCCGAGATCCTCAATGTACTGCATGAAGGTGTGGCTTGTAAACTGTGTGCCATTATCGGTGATGATCCTGTTGGGTACCCAAATGGCAAACTAGCCCCTTGAAGAACTTGATGG
Organism: Triticum aestivum; assembly: GCF_018294505.1. Lineage (NCBI taxonomy): Eukaryota > Viridiplantae > Streptophyta > Magnoliopsida > Poales > Poaceae > Triticum > Triticum aestivum. The sequence goes on along the minus strand of NC_057813.1, from coordinate 437,049,585 downwards.
CTGACTGTGCTGTCACCTTCCTCACCACTTCCACCTCTGGCCACTTTGTGAACTTGTCGATTGCAACATACAAGTACTCAAAGCCCCCGACGGCACAAGGGAAAGGGCCTAATATGTCGAGCCCCCAAACCGAGAAGGGCCAGGAAAGAGGGGTGGTTTGAAAAGCTTGAACTGGTTGATGAAGCTTCTTTGAATGGAACTGGCACGCTTCACACTTGGTTACTAGTTTCATCACATCCTAGAGGGCAGTGGGCCAGAAGAAACCTTGCCGAAAAGCCTTGCCAGCAAGGGCCCTCGACCCTATGTGGGAGCCACATATGCCTCCATGTATCTCCGCCAACAGCTCTAGTCCTTCCTCCCGGTAGATGCACTTCAATTTCACCCCATTTGGTCTTTTTCTGTACAAGACGTTGTCAATGAATTGGTACAGAGCAGACCGGCGGGCTACTCTCTCTGCCTCTTCCTGCTCCTCAGGGAGCTCTCCTATTTGGAGGAATCGAATGGTGTGTTGCGCTCATGCCGGAGCCCGTGGCTCGATGACAAGGATCAAAGGCATCTCTTCTGGCACGAGAGCGGCCATCTCTACGCCATGGCCTGAGGCCCTGCCGGAGTCGGTTACTCCGCGGCAGGATCGGTATCCACGGCAACATCTTCGCCAGTGGCTCCAGGGAGCTAGGTGGGAAGTACTTGCCGGGGCCTAGCTTCCTCCACTTGTTCTGCCCGATTGATGGTTCGACAGATGGTTGAGTTAACCGAAGCACAAAAGTACCTGGTTCCACAGGTAGCTTGAGGGCAGCGCGCTTTGACAGGTAGTCGGCAATGTCGTTTTCCGTCCAACGGACATGCTCTGCTCGTAGACCATCAAAGCACTCCTCTAGTTTCCTCACTTCATCCACGTAAGCTTCCATCAATGGGCTTTGGTAATCTTTGTTGATCTGCCTGACGATGAGCTGCAAATCACCCCTGACGATGAGCTTTTTGACTCCAAGGTCCGCTATCACATCCCTAGCTGCTGGTAGTGCTCTAGGCTAGCTTCATGTGTGCATCATGTCTATATTTCTGAAATTTGAATTGAGGAATTTTCAAAAGCCTCAGGAAACCTCTAAAAATAACCAACATTTAAATCTTCTCAAAGAAGTCCAAGAAAATGTTCCTCTTAGTCTCTGAAAATATTGCAAAGAGGTAAAACTCAAAACAATATTTTTGGTATCTCAGAGTTAATTATTTTGGGCCTTTGAATTAAATAAATAACTATTTGCATTGGATATATATTTGATATATAAATAATATATGTCCAATAATACTGGAACATTTTATGTGGTTTGGTATATTTTAGTTCTAGCCACATAACTATTTTCAGGATTTTATAAAATGGTTTAGTATTTTACTAAACTAAAACAACACAGAACAAAATAAATAAATAAAAACAGAAATAGGAAAAGCAGAGAGGAGAGAAACCTTACCTGGCGCTCACCTGGTAGCCCAGCCGGCCCAGCCCACCACCGCCGCTTCTCCCCCTGTCGTCTTCCTCCCCCTCGCCCCGAAGCTGCTCGGTGGCGCGCGCAGGCCACGCGCCCCGGCCACCTCCTCCCTCCCAGCCTGCCTGGCTCCTCCTCGATGCCCCGGTGACGCCACGCGCCTCCTCGACCCCCTCTCACTTCTCCCTCGCTCTCTGGACCTCCCTCCCCCTCGCTCCTCTGCTTCCCCCCCCCCATGACCGAGAGCCGCCGCCGACGTCGCTCGCAACCACCGTGGCCACCGGCCACCCCTCGCCCTGTCGATAAGCCCAGAAGAACCGCCATCGTCTCCTGCATCGTCTACGCCAGCCCGTTCGACTGCGGGAGCCCTGCATCGCCGCCCATGCCGTCTCCCTCATCCCCGGTGCCCGGAGATCGCCGCCGTAAATTCTCCGTCGCAGAAGCTTCCCCGAGCTCGCCGACCCCTCCGTTCGATCCACTGTGAGCCCCTCTTCCTCTTCCCCCTTCTCTCAAGCTCGCGCTCATCCCCTAGCTTCTTTCTCCACCGCGGCCGATTGCTCCTCGCCGCCGGCCATGGCGCTGCCGTGGCCAGGGTCACCCCAGCTTGCGCCCGAGCATGTTACCAAGTTCGCCGCCCTCCCAGGAGCCCGCAGAGCCCTTCCGTTTCCCCTCTAGTGCACCGCAGCACCGTGTTCGACCTCAGCCGAAATCCGGCGGCCACCTAGGTCATCGCCGGCGCCAATTCCGGCCGCCCTGACCCCAACCGACTCCATAGGAAGACGCGGCGCTCTTCCAGCTATCCGTAGAGCCCCTCCTCCGTCCGTTTGGTCGCCGGAGCAAGAAACCCGAAGGCCTCCGCCGCCTCGGCCTCGCCGGCGACTCAACGCCGGTGGGATTGACTCGTTTGACCAGGGGTTTGACCTCCCCTGGGTCCATGACAGGTGGGCCCCCGCCATCAGGTGATTAGCTTAAGCTAATCACCACCTAATCTAACCCCCTGACACTGACATGTGGGCCCTAGTGCCCCTAATCTTTAGTTAAACTATACTAACCCCCCCCCCTGTCTAACCCGTGTCACTGACGTGTGGACCCCACACGTCAGGTTTGACCCGGACCAGCCGCAGTTGACCTGCTGACGTCATGCTTACTCAATGCTGACGCAGTAAGTATTTCTGGAATTAAAATAAATTAGGAAATGATTTATAATTCCAGAAAATTGTATAAACTTCTAAAATTCATAGAAATTCAACCGTAACTCCAAATTAAATAATTTATATATGAAAAATTATCAGAAAAATTCAATCTATCCATCTGTACCATTTTCATGCATGATAGAACAATTTATAGCTGCTGTTTAGGACAATTCAACTAAATGGCATTTAAATAATCACATGTGGAGTCTGAATTTGAACCTAGGGTTCAAACCAACTCCATTTAACTTGCTGCTAGTTGCATTAGCTCAAATCACATCATATTGCCATGTCACATTCATGCATCATATTGTCGCATTGCATTGATTGTGTTCTTCCTTGTTTGCCGGTAATTGTCCCCTCTCGATAGACGTGTACCGGCGATGTGATCGATGACACCGATGAAGAGCTATATTATCTTCAAAAGTGCCAGGCAAGCAAAACCCCCTTGTTCATTCCGATACAATCCCACTCTCTTGCTCCTGCTCTCTTTTACTGCATTAGGACAACACCGATTCAACTGTTACATGCTGCGGTAGTTGAACCCCTTTATCCTCTGCATGACCTGTCATTGCCACAGTAATTAGATGAAATCCACTAGCATGAGTAGGAGTTGTTTGAGCCCTATTGTGCCTACTCATTCATGCTTGTTTGTCATGCCTGCTACTGCTTAGAGTTGAGTCAGGTCTGATTCATCGGGGATGAATCAGAGGTATGTGAACATGTCCTACTGTGTGTGAGCTAAGTGTGTGAACACGATTTGGTAAAGGTAGCGGTGAGAGGCCATGTAGGAGTACATGGTGGGTTGTCTCATTGCAGCCGTCCTCAGGAACTGAGTTCTGTGTTTGTGATCCATGATCAGTTACTACCACACATTGGGCTCCGGGCGCTCCAAGCTCTCTCGACTTATTAATCAACTTGATCTCTGTCCAGGAGTTGCAACTAGTTTCTGGTGTTTGTAGGTAGTGTTAGTAGTCTACCAAGTGGCACCCGGTACAGGTGGGCTTGGGACAGACTAGGCACAGTGGCACGGTGTACCAAGCGTAGATCCACCCGTCGAGGTGGGCTTGGGAACCCTGCACACATCGTTTGGGGCCGTGAGCGACACCCCGGTCGGATCTCCTTGCGGATGGAACCCAAATAGGCAATAAACCTGGACAAGAGACTTGTGTGGTTAGTCAGGTCGTGGCCGACTCCCTCGCCAGGCTTCCGCTTGAAGGTTGCCGAGATACACGACGTGTACATGGTGGTAAGTGGCGAGAGCGTGTGTGAAGAAGTACACCCCTGCAGGGTTAACATCATCTATTCGAATAGCCGTGTCCACGGAAAAGGACTTCTGGGTTGCTTATACCAGTTCATAGACAAGTGAAAGTGGATACTCTAAAATACGCAAGATAAGCGTGAGTGCTATGGATGGTGTTCTCGTAGGGAGACGGGAGCGGATCCATAGTGGTGTATTGATATGGTGAATATGTGGACTCGTGTGCGCCACCTCAAAAGAGTTACTTGCAATCGTAGTCTAGGTTAGCCACCGAGTCAAAGCTGGCTTGCTGCAGTCAAACTCCACCATCCCCTTTGTTGATAATGATGCATATGTAGGTAGTTCTGATGTAAGTCTTGCTGGGTACATTTGTACCCACATTTGCCTATTTTACGTTTTTTGCAGAGAGACTTCAGTCTCGCTAGTAGTACCGCGTGGACTTCGACGTTTAGCTTGTTACCTCAGCTACGATCTTGTGCCCTCGGCAGGATCTGGTAGATAGTTAGGCTTCTCAGCCTTTTTCATTTATAGTTGTCTGTACTCAGACATGTTAAGCTTCCACATGTGCTTTGACTTGTATGCTCTGAATGTTGGGTCATGAGACCTATGTTTGTAATATCTCGCTCCTCGGAGCCTATTGAATTAAATACTTGAGTTGTAGAGTCATGTTGTGATGCCATGTTGTATTGCACATATCGAGCATATTGTGTGTATGTTATTGAAATGCTTGGTATGTGTGGGATCTGACTATCTAGTTGTTTATCCTTAGTAGCCTCTCTTACCGGGAAATGTCTCCTGGTGTTTCCACTGAGCCATGGTAGCTTGCTACTGCTCCGGAACACCTAGGCTGGACGGCATGTGTCCTTCTTCGTTCCTGTGTCTGTCCCTTCGGGGAAATGTCACGCGATGAATACCGGAGTCCTGTTAGCCCGCTACAGCCCGGTTCGCCGGAGTCCTGCTAGCCCAGTGCTACAGCCTGGATTCACTCGCTGATGACCGACACGTTCGATGTTGGGTCATGGATGCCTGTCCCTGTAAGTTTGTGCCACTTTGGGTTTACGACTAGCCATGTCAGCCCGGGCTCCTTATCATATGGATGCTAGCGACACTATCATATACGTGTGCCAAAAGGCGCAAACGGTCCCGGGCAAAGGTAAGGCGACACCCGTGGGGATACCGTGCGTGAGGCCGCAAAGTGATATGAGGTGTTACATGCTAGATCGATGTGGCATTGAGTCGGGGTCCTGACATCCGCCGCGATCCTGAGACCGGCAAGCAAGCCCTCGTACTCGGCGGTGTTGTTAGTTGACATCTCCCTGGGAAAGTGCATTTGGACGACATACTAGAGGTGCTCTCCGGTGGGTGCGACAAGCAGCACACCAACACCGGCGCCTTGCAGCGAAAAAGCCCCATCAAAGTACATGATCCAGTTGCGGCTCGTTTCCTTGCCAGGGAGAGTGGTCTCCTGTACCTCTTCGTCAGGCGTTGAGGTCCATTCTGCAATGAACTCTGCCAAGACTCTGCTCTGAATCGTCGAGGTGCTTTCAAACTTTAAACCGAAACTCGACAGCTCCAGGGCCCATTCCACGATCCTCCCCGTAGCATCTGGGTTATGCAGTATCCGTTGCAACGGGAGGCGGGTGACCACGGTGATCTCGTGCGCTTGGAAGTAATGACGCAGCTTCCTCGAGGCCATAAGGAGGTCGGAGAGCAATTTTTGCACACGTGAATACCTCGACCTAGCCCCCTGCAAGAGGGAGCTAACGAAGTAAACTGGGTGCTGCACCATTTTCGTCTTTTGTGCCACTTCTGAGTCGCGCGAGCCCTATCGCACTGGCGTCAACCTCTGCTGGGGACTCAGTCTTGCCAGGACCAAGCCCTGCCAGGGAGGGTTCCGGCTCGCCATCCGTTGACTCTACCGCCTCTTTGTTGACCTCTCTCTGCGCCACTAGTGCGGTGCTAACCACCGGATTCGTTGCCGCTAGGTACAGTAGCAACGGTTCTTGTGGTTTGGGTGCAACCGGCACTGGGGTAGAGGAGAGGTACTTATTTAAATCCTGTAGCGCTGCCTCGGCCTCCGGGGTCCACTCCATTGGGCCCGTCTTCTTCAAGATCTTGAAAAAAGGAAGGGCACGCTCCGCGGACTTGGAGATGAATCTGCTCATGGCGGCAACGCAGCCAGTGAGCCGACGCGCGTCTTTGATCCGTTTAGGTGCCTCAATCTACTCGATGGCCTTGATCTTATCTGGGTTTGCCTCAATCCCGCGCTGCGACACAAAGAACCCAAGAAGCTTGCCGGACGGGACACCGAAGACACACTTCTCAGGGTTCTACTTGAGATTGATCTTGCGCAGGTTCGCAAATGTTTCCTCCAGATCTTGCACAAGTGTTGCTTTGTCCTTGGTTTTGACCACTATGTCATCCATATAAGCTTCCATATCTCTATGTAGCTGGGGCTCAAAACCAATTTGGACTGCTCTTGCAAAGGTTGAGCCAGCACTCTTCAACCTGAAAGGCATCCGTAAAAAGAAATACGTACCACATGGGGTGATGAACGCTGTCTTCTCCTCGTCTTCTTTTGTCATGAAGATCTGGTGGTACCCTGAGTAGGTGTCGAGGAATGATAACAGGTCACACCCAGCCGTGGAGTCAACAATTTGGTCGATGCGCGGTAACGGGAAGGGATCCTTTGGACAAGCCTTGTTGATGTCTGTGTAATCAATACACAGTCTCCACTTCATGTTTTCCTTGCACACCACTACCGGGTTGGCCAACCACGTCGGATGGAGCACCCCCCTTACCAAGCCTGCCGCCTCTAGTTTTCTGATCTCCTCCGTGATGAACTCCTGCCTCTCCAGAGCTTGCTTCTTGACCTTCTGCTTGACGGGCCATGCATGAGGACAGGCAGCAAGATGGTGCTCAATCACTTCCCTAGGAACGCAGGGGATGTTAGAGGCTTGCCATGCAAACACATCGACATTCGCCCGCAAGAAAGTGACGAGCTTGCTTTCCTATTTGCTGTCGAGGGTGGAGCTTATGGTAAAAGCTTCCCCCGTGTCGTCCTCCTTGACGGGCACCTTCTTGGTCTCTGGTGGTGCAGCTCTGGACTTCTTGCTCTTGCCGGTGGAGCTCTCTGGCACGTCCTCAACGGGAGCGCAACACCCCGAAGAGGTGCGCTTGCCGGAGTGGGTGCGAGGGGTCTCGTCGGTCTTTTTCCCTCCCGGGACTCCGTCGGCAGGAGCAGGTGCCTTGGCGGTAGCTGCTGCAACTGCTTCCCAGTAGAGTTGGTCGGCGCAAATCAACACGTCTTTCTTGTCGGAGGGGACGGTGATGACGTTCATCAGCCCGGGCATCTTCAGCGTGTTGTAGGCATAATGTGAAGCCGCCATGAACTTGGCTAGTGCCGGGCGGCCGAGGATCCCATTGATGGGCAAGGGGATCTCAGCTACAACAAAGACAATCCTCTTCGTCCTATAATTCAGCTCGCCTCTGAACGTCACGGGCAGCATGACCTTTCCCTTTGGCTGGCTCCTCCCCGGGTTGACCCCTTGGAACATGCCCGTCACCTCGAGGTCTCCATCAGGGATCTGCAGCCTCTTGATCACAACAGGCGAGATCAAGTTCAGACTGGCCCCACCGTCAACCAGCATCTTCGTCACCTTGAGGTTGCGGATTGTTGGTGAAACCAACAACGGCAAGCACCCGACCCCGGTAGTGTGGTCAGGATGGTCCTCGGTGTCGAACATGATAGGCGCGCTGGACCACTTCAGCGGCTTCCGTGCATCGAATGACGGCTCCACCGCTGTGATCTCACACGCCCACTGCTTGAGCTGGCGGTGGGATGCATGCAGCAAGGCACCACCATCGACGCACATGGCTTCTGTGGCTTTTTGGAACTCGTGGTCGCTGGACTCATCGTCCTTGTTATGGTCATCATCTTCCTGCTTCTTGTCGCGGCCCGGGGCGGGCCTCTACTGCTGATTATCTTTGCCGCGGCGGCCTCCTTGGCCGCCACGCCTATTGCCGGATCCCTCGGCACCCTCTTGGCCCTTCTCCTTGTCCCGCCGCTCATACTCGGCTTTCTACTTCTCAGTGAGCAGCTCCACTTGCCGGCAGTTCTGGAGGTCATGGCCCTTGGTGCGGTGGATCTTGCAATACTGCTTGTCAGAGCCCCCTGGCAAGCGACACACCCGGCAACTTCCTTGCTGGGGTCGCTCGCCTTGGGTTTCTTGGTGGCACCGGTATCGTCCGACCCCTCGACGGCAAGCACGGTCTTGCCCTTGCGCTTCCTGTTACGGCACCGGCCCTTCTTCGTCGGGGTGGCGGTATCATCTGTGGTGTCGGTTTTCGCGCCGGCGTCTTCGCCGGGGTACTTCCTTCCCTCTTCAGCGTGAGCGCACCGATCGGCTAGAACATAAAGCTCGGCCACATCCTTGACCTTGTTCATCGCCAGCTCCTCACGCATCTTGCGATTGTGCACATTCTGATGGAATGCACTGATCATGGCGGTAGGATGAACGTCGGGAATGTTGTACTGCACTCGGCTGAACCTTTGGATGTACTTACGCAAGTTTTCTCCTTCTTTCTGGGGGATGATGTGCAAGTTGCTCGCCTGGCCATGAGCTTGGTGGCCTCCAGTAAAGGCGCCAACAAACTCATGACACAGATCCACTCAAGAAGAAACAGAGTCCACTGGCAAGTGCATCAACCATGACATAACATTGGGCTTGAGTGCCAACGGGAAGTAATTGGCAAGCACCTTATCATCGCGGGCCCCAGCAGCTTGCATCGCGATGGTGTAGATGCTGAGGAACTCCGACGGGTGAGTCTTGCCATTGTACTTCTCGCGAACGTCGGGCTTGAACGTGTGGTGGGAGGGCCACTGGAACTGCCGCAGCTCATGGGTGAAGGCCGGACAACCCACCTTGTAGGGTAGGCCACCGTAGCCTCCCGGTGCTGGGTGGTCCGTAGTGGGCCCTGCCCGCCTGTCCGACTGGTGGCACGCGTCATGCTGGCGCTCGATGGTGGTTCGAGTGTCTTCATGAGCTTGCTCCCGAAGAACTTGACGTTGGTCGCGGTGGGTTCGCAGGTCGGATGATGCTATGGAGATATCATCACGAGCGTCATTGCGACGGACCGACACCCGCGGTGGCCGGTATGGAGGAGGGGAGTGCACCATGGCTGCATCGCCTCCGGCCCGACCTCTGCTGGCATGCAGTGGCTCGACGGAGTGACGGCCTACAGGTCCTGCCGGCCGCAACTCGTCTTTGTTAGCGATGTCAACGAGGCTTCGGACGGTGGCCCTCCATTCGTCAAGCTTCTCCACAGCGGGAGGAAAGTCGAGAAGCAGCTATGTGGACCGCGATGCACTTCGACTTCTAACCGCGTTAGAAGGAGCCCCATCACGGCACCGCAGCCATCCGCCACCTCCGCCAGCACCTTGGCGCGCATGCTGGCCCTCCTCATCATGTGAAGGGCGCATGGGACTCTTCCCCGGGCGGTGCCAGGGTCACCAGCAGGGGGGTGCTGCTTATCACGCATGACCTGAGAAGAGCGCGCCATGGGCGCCGGTGTTGGTGTCTTGGAGGTCGTCGCGCCGCCGTCTGGCAGCACGACGACGCTCCTGGAGGGCCCCGCGCCGCCTGCGGGGGCCCAACTCCATCTCTGGATCTCACGACACGTGGCTCGTCGCCTGGCGTACGAACGATGCCGCTCACCAGGCCTAGACTGCCAGGGTGATGTGGATGTTCACGGGCCGCGCATGGGTTCTCTCCGCGACTGGCCCGCTACTGGTCCGCACCGGTACTGGCAGTCCGGTCCCGGACGAGCTGATCGCCGTGGTCATCTTCTTCTTAGGAGCCATGGCGATGAAGAACTGCTAGGCCAACTACTAGACCAGATTCTCACAACTGCGCCCCCTACCTGGCGCGCCAAAGATGTCGATAGGAAACGACACCTATGGGATCACGAGGATCCCTTCTGCGGTTGCCAGGGCGCAGGGCTGTGAGAAGAGCAGGATTAGCAATCAGCACAAGGATCGTTTACCCAGGTTCAGGCCGCGAGGATGCGTAAAACCCTTGTCCTGCTTTGGTAGATGTATTGACTGTTCTTGAGCTCTTGGACTAGCTATGGTGGCTGCGTGGTTCAAAAGAGCTGAATCCCTCTCCAGTATGCCATGGGCCTCCTTTTATAGTCGAAAGGGGCTGCCACCATGGCACACAGGAGGTGGAAAGGCCTACAGTGCTATGAGCTTATTGCTTGTATTACAGGACAAGACGCATTTAATGCGTTGCTTAGGTGTCTTCTTGCTTTATCGGGGATGGGAGCGAGGCCCGCCCCGTCTATCGCCGCTCCTTCTCGCTTCGACACGCGCCCTGGCCAGCGATACATGTGGCGCCATGTAGGTAGGCAAGCAGCTGAGGTGGTGCGGTGGTGGGGCCTTCACGAAGATCTGCATGCCGCCATGCAGGCGTGTGCTGAGTTGGCCTGGAAGCTGCACGTTGCCACACAGGTGCCTACCCAGCTGGTTGGGCTGGCAGCTGCATGTGAACGGTAGTGGAGACTTGGTTGGTGCGCGCTTGGCAGTGGCCCCGCTAAAGCCCTTGGCAAGGGCCTGGCCGGGTGGCCTGGCAAGGGTCTTGCCGTGGCGCGCTGTCGTCCCTGGCAAGGATCTTGCCGGGGGTCTTATGGGTTACCTCGGCAAGAATCTTGTCGAGGATCGTTGCCTTCCAATCCTCATCTGATCTTGAATGTTCTCTGTCTTCACAAAGATCTGCATGCCACCATGGAGGTGCCTCCCGAGCCCTGGCCCAACGTGGTTGATGGTATTGGAGACCGTGGGTTCGAGGGTGGCTCACTCCGCTGGTGTGGGCGAGCCACCCCGACAAGGGGCTTGCCGGGGCTGCTGAGGCTGCCCCGGCAAGGGTTTTGCCGGGGAAACCTGCTTCGTCCATCTGCTCTTTGTGGTCTCGGTCTTTGGCGTTGCGCTGATTGTTTCTGTGTTTGTGGCTCTGATTTCCTGTCTCCGCCCTGCTTAAGTGTGGCCGTGGGCGCGGCTTTGACTACCCGTGCACAAATAAGGGGTATAAAAGAGCGCCCCTATTTTAGTACACCGACAGCCTCCATTGGAATTATGGCCTCCATGATTATGGTGAATGTGTCCTCCCGAGTTCGGGGTAAAACGAGGCCTCTGCTAAGCTCCTGAATTGTACTTCCCTGGTCCATACTTCCTCTTGCAGCTGTCTATCTGCTGCTGCTTCCCTTCAATCATGAGAGCTCAGTCTACCAACTCCTGGTAGTTGTAGAAGGTTGCCACCATCAACTACATGCTTAGCTTATCATTCAGTCCTTCCAGAAACATCTCCTGCTTAGCAGCATCTGTAGCTACGTCATCAGAGGCATAGCGTGCTAACTTACTAAACTCATCCACATACTGGCCCACTGTGTGTCCCCTTGGCGCAAGTTGCGAAACTCGCGCTTCTTCATGTTCATAGCTCCTGCTAAAACATGGGCAGTACGAAAAGCCTGCTGAAACTGGTCCCATGTAACAATGTCAATGGGGTAAGTGGCTGTGAAATTCTCCCACCATGATGCTGCGGGTCCATCAAGCTGATGTGTGGTAAAACGCACTCTCTCCACATATGTGCATCCTGCAGTGGTCAGCTCCCTTCCAATCTTGCGGAGCCAATCATCTACAACAATCAGCTCAGTGCTACTAGAGAACACTGGTGGATTCAGCCTTAGTAAACGGGCTAAGTGATCAACAGGTGGTGGTGGTGGTGGGTTGTTGTTGTTGTTACCTTGGTTCTAATTATGGACAAGTAGTTGCATCAAGGTGTTCTGCTGCTGGATCAACTAAGTGAGCTCCGGTGGGAAAGCAAATCCATTGTCACGTCTCGAAGGCATCTGATGGTTTTAGAAAAGGTGAGAAAACAAAGTAGAATGAGGTCTAAAGGGAAAACACTACCCATATGCACATGAGACAAACACAATCATATCACTTCAATCAATTCACACAAGGGCTTACAATCGGTCTAACTATCGTTACACAAGTGCTCGGACTATACTATATACATGGGGAAATACTACTACTGGTATGGTGGTCGACTAGAAGTTTTAATCAGTGGAAGACTCCATGATATCTGCTCCATCTTCATCAACATAGTCATCATCGCAGTCATCAAGGTCTGAGTCGGTTTCGTCGATGATGATGTAGTCCTCCGAACGAATGTCCTTGGAATCATCGTCATCTCCTCTTGGCGCGAGGTCTCCCATGAATACTCCTAGCTTCCTTGTCAGGTCGTCGTTCTTCTCCACTAGTATCGTCATTTCCTCCTCATATCCATCGTGTGTAGACTTGAGTTCTTCCTCCAGCTCTGAAATCCTGGTCATTGCCTTCTTCAGATCTATCATGCCCGCGCACATCTGGTTCTCCTGACGACGAATGTGCTGGTTTAACTCCTGGATGAACGCTGCAATGGGCGTGTCTCTCTTGGTGCTGATCATCTCCCATTTCTCATCTTGGCACCCACATATTTGGTAAATAGTATCCTTAAGATCCTTATGGTAAACTTCTCCAATGCGTCCCATCGCGATGTGGGCTGCCATGCTCTTTCCTAAACTCCAGGTTGGTGCATCAAAGGAAAACTCTATGGGCTCAGTGACTGGCATGAAGGTCCTTCCAGGAACTTGAACTCGAATCATCCAGCGCTCCTCTTCTGGTCAAGTGGCGATGTAGGTCTCGGTGAAGCTTGGTATTCCGATGTTCAGGTACCTAGTAACTTCCTTCAAGTGTCGTCCAAAAGGTGTATCTTCATCTGGTTGTGTAAACGTGTTCCTTGAGTCTGCCATCCTATAGTGTGGAAAAGGGAGAGGAGTCAGAAATGAGCAGAGAAGAGTGACCTATGGTTTTAGCTTAGTGATCGTGTCCTACAGTCAGTGTGTGCTCTGATACCATCTTGTAGCAACCAGACCTCAAACAGTCTAGTCTCTGTGCATTAGTGTCATTCCTGGATCGGTAATGCTGACACGCACATTACTTGAGGATTTATAACAGAGTTTCAGTCACACACTTATTACATCGAATGTCTCAACAGAGAACTTATAACAATAATATGGTTTAAGGCCATCTAAATAAAATAACAGCGGAAGGCTTGGAAGATAAAGTGAGTCCATCAACTCCAACGGCATTGCTGAGTGAACGACAATGACCTATGGCACCTTACTCGTCGTCTGAAAAGTCTGCAGCATGATATGTTGCAGCCTGAATGGGTCAACACATGGAATATGCTTGCAATGTAACACACAGAGTAATGAACAAGATAAATGCTATCACTACATGCATATATGGCTGGTGGAAAGCTCTATGGTTACTATTTTTGCATAAAGCCAACTTTTCCCTACATCAAAGGAAGAAATTTCATTTAACTATCATGGTGGTTTATAAACATTGAGAAGGTTCCTCCAACTCAATCCCAATTAAGAAATATCATTAAACCCAACAAATTTATTTAGAGTGATGAGATCAACATGATAATCCAAGAACTAGATACTCACGATATCCATTACCAGGGACATGGCTAACCATGATTAGTTTGTACACTCTGCAAAGGTTTGCGCACTTTTCCCCACAGGACTAGATCTCCTCCGTTGGATTTTTCGCATTACATGATGTTTGAGAAACGGATGACTGAGACACAGTCTTTCAGAAACATTAACTCTTTACTCTGGGTGGACAATTACACCTACTTTCCTCTACATCTGCTAGCCCACCACTGAAATATGTCATGCAACATACTCAACTATGCTAGAGCCCATGATAGCTTGTGGCTGCACACGGAAGTTTCTAGCATGAATAATCTTATGATCCCTTTGAGCCTGGGTGGCGAACCGTAGGATGATCACACGGGTACTCTGGGATATCCTAGAACAACACTGGATTCTCCAAGTGCCCTGACAACCACTGGGTACTCCAGGGTGCCTCAACCAATCCACCCAGATGTGTATTTTTGTAGCCACCTTAAGTTAACCATTAATCAACAATACTCACATCTGTCATCGATACACTCACCCAATCCACCCAGCATAGCAATCCTGAGCATAACGTAGAAGTAACTCCCAAAGGTTTGATAATAAAAGGACAATAGGTTCTACCTCATCATCTACTTCCCAAACCCACATGTTAATCAGATCCTAACCATGCAATGTTTGAGGATTTAAAATAATGCATAAAAACTGGGTAATAAAGGGAATATGATCAAAGTGTTACTTGCCTTGCTGACGATCTGCAAAACCTAGAGACTCGTAGTAGCACGCTTCGCACTTCGGGAATTATATCACAAATAGACAATAACATACATAAGCACTCAACTAGAAGCATGGGTAAAACTCAAATAAGAAGATCTAACAAGAAAGTTCAACTGAACAACCCCGGTTTGCAAAAAGAATCAAATCAAACGGAGCAACGAAACTCAAACTACGAAAGAAACAAGATTCATTTACTAATCTGGACTAAAGTCAAATTTTACAGTACCAAAATCTTGTTCAAGTTGGTTAAACAGAAAGAGGGCTTCGAGACGAAGATCTAGGCGCTTGTTTCATCTAATTTGGATAAACGAGCGAAAAGATAAACTAGATCGAAGATCGGGGCAGAAATTGCGATGGAAAATAATCACAGAAAATCCCTGGAAAATAAAACAAGACGAACAGGCTAACGAACGAACATTCGTTGTCCGCGACTAACTGACGAACAATGTTCGTTAAAATGAACGTACAGACGAACGTCCGCTAAATAACTAAACCGAACCGATCTAATAAAAAAACTAGATCTAGGGTTTTTAAAAAAAGGAACGGTTTTCTGAGGAAAACCGAGACAGCGGCGGCGGCTACCTAGGCGAGGTCGGCGGTGGCGGCGGCGGGTCGGGTGGCGGCGGCGGGGGCTCCGGCAGGGCAGCGGCGGGACGTGACAGCGGCGCGGGGCGGCGACGCGAGGTGACGGCGGCGCTAGGGTTTGGCGGGGGCGGCGGCTTGGGCTGGCGGCTGGGTCGGGCCTCGTCCTTTTAAAGGCCGGCCAGGCAGTGTCCGGGTCGGCACGACCCGTTAGGTCGGTGCACTTTTTTTAAAAACAACTAACACGGAAAAAAATTTAAAGAAATACTAAACAGAGTCCAAAAATCCTAAAATAAATTTTCACGGTCCTAATAATATTGCGAACAAAGTGAACATTTATTTGGGCTACTAATGCAATTTTGAAAAACGCAATTTTTTTCCTAATTCAAATAAAATAGCAATAAAAGTCCAAATAAAATTCTTATTTGATTTTAACATTTTTCCTCCAATATTTCTTTTATTTTGGAGAAGTCATTTTATCCCCTCTCTTTTATTTTAATATTGGAAATATTCGGAGACAAAAATGACTAAAACCAAAATGATCCACTTTTCAATATTCGAGAAAATTCAAATATGAAAATAAACAAAACCCCCAACTCTCTTCGTGGGTCCTTGAGTTGCTTAGAATTTCTAGGATCAACCAAAAATGCAATAAAATATGATATGCAATGATGACCTATGTATAACATTACAAATTGAAAATTTGGGATGTCACACTCTCTATTCCTTTTTATTTTTCTCCTTTGGCAAGCATCATGTGGTGAGGAAAGATCTAGGCACATATGTCCAGTTGAATATGGGTAGCATGAGTTATTATTGTTGACATCACCCTTGAGGTGAATACTTTGGGAGGCGAAATTGTAATCCCCTATCTTTTTATGTGTCCGGTTGAAACGTTTTGCTCATGTGTATGCGGTGAGTGTTAGCAATCATAGAAGAATATATGATGGTTGAGTATGTGGACTTTCCTAAAGGCTCTGATACGTGACCCTTCCTGAAAAGATGATGGATTGTTGTTGCAAAGTTGACTGAGAACATAGTTTGTTAGTTTTTAATAGAGTTTATGCTTTATACTTCAATTGTGTGATGAATTGCCACTTATTCATGGGAAGTCTATGATAAAAGTTCTATGATAAAAGTCTTATGTTTAAATTTTTTACTGTTATAATAATCTACATGATGCTTCTATGTCCGTATTTTGTTTTTATCGACACCTCTCTCTCTAAGCATGTGGACATGTTTTTCAATTTCGGTTCTAGCTTGAGGACAAGCGAGGTCTAAGCTTGGGGGAGTTGATTTGTCCATTTTGCATCATGTTTTCTTATTGTTGTTTATGATGTTTTTATGCATAATAATGCTTTTTGGAGTAATTCTAATGCCTTTTCTCTCATAATTTGCAAGGTACAAACAAAGAGGGAGAATTCCGGCAGCTGGAAATATGGACCTGAAAAAGCTACGTGAGGCTACCTATTCTGCACAACTCCAAACAAGCTGAAACTTCACGGAGAAATTTTATGGAATATTTGATGAATATTGGAGCACATAAGTACCAGAGGAGGCCCACCAGGTGGGCACAAACAACCTGGGCGTGCCAAGGAGCCCAAGCGCGCCCTGGTGGGTTGTGCTCACCCAGGCCCACCTCTGGTGCCCATCTTCTGGTATATAAGTCATTTTGACCTAGATAAAATAAGGAGAAGACTTTCGGGATGGAGCACCACCATCTTGAGGCGGAACTTGGGCAGGAGCACTTTTGCCCTCTGGCGGAGCGATTCCGCCGGGGGAACTTCTCTCCCAGAGGGGGAAATCATCATCATCACCAACAAATCTCCCATCTTGGGGAGGTCTATCTCCATCAACATCTTCATCAGCACCATCTCATCTCAAACCCTAGTTCATCTCTTGTGCTCAATCTTGTTACGGAACTATAGATTGGTGCTTGTGGGTGACTAGTAGTGTTGATTACATCTTGTAGTTGATTACTATATGGTTTATTCGGTGGAAGATTATATGTTCAAATCCAATATGCTATTTAATACCCCTCTGATCTTGAGCATGATTACCATTTATGAGTAGTTACTTTTGTTCTTGAGGTCACGAGAGAAATCACGTAGCAAGTAATCATGTGAACTTGTTATGTGTTTGATATTTTGATAGTATGTATGTTGTGATTCCCTTTGTGGTGTCATGTGAACATAGACTACATGACACTTCACCATATTTGGGCCTAAGGGAATGCATTTTTGAGTAGCAATTAGATGATGGGTTGCGAGAGTGACAGAAGCTTAAACCCTAGTTTATGCGCTATTCCATAAGGGACCGATTGGATCCAAAAGTTTAATGCTATGGTTAGAATTTATTCTTAATACTTTTCTTGTAGTTGTGGATGCTTGCGGGAGGGTTAATCATAAGTAGGAGGTTTGTTCAAGTAAGAACAACACCTAAGTGCCGGTCCAACCACATATCAAATTAGCAAAGTAGCGAACACGAATTATACCAACATGATGAAAGTGACTAGATGAAATTCCCGTGTACCCTCAAGAACAAAATGCTTATCATAAGAGACCGTTTTTTCCTGTCCTTTGTCTCAAAAGGATTGGGCTACCTTGCTGCACTTTTGTTACTACTATCATTACTTCCTCGTTACAAATTATCTTGCTATTAAACTACTATGTTACTTACAATTTCAGCACTTGCAGACATTACCTTGCTGGAAACCACTTGTCATTTCCATCTGCTCCTCATTGGGTTCGACACTCTTACTTATCAAAAAGAGCTACAATTGATCCCATATACTTGTGGGTCATCAATGATCGGACATGGGTTAGTTGATTTGGATCGTGTATCACTTAGACAACTTGAGTGATGTTGATTTAAGTGGGTGTTCTTTAGTGATTTAATTATTTGAACTAAAATTTATCATGAACATAGTTCAAATGTCTTTGCAAATTATGTTGTAGATCAATAGCTCGTGATGTAGCTCCCCTGATTTTGATACGTTCCTAGAGAAAACTAAGTTGAAAGATGATGGTAGCAATAATACGGACTGGGTCCATGATATGAGGATTATCCTCATTGTTGCACAGAAGAATTATGTCCTTAATGCACCACTAGGTGACAAACCTACTGTAGGAGCTGATGCAAACGTTATGAATGTTTGGAAAACTCGATATGATGACTACTTGATAGTTTAGTGCGCCATGCTTTACGACTTAGAATAGGGGCTCCAAAGACATTTTGAACGCCATGGAACATATGAGATGTTCCAAGAGCTGAAATTGGTATTTCAGGCTCATGCCCATACTGAGAGGTATGAGACCTCTAACAAGTACTTTGCTTACAAGATGGAGGAGAATAGCTCGGCCAATGAGCATGTGCTCAGAATGCTTGGGCACTACAATCACTTGAATCAAGTGGGAGTTAATCTTCTAGATAAGATAGTGATTGACAGAGTTCTCCAGTCACTATCACAAAGCTACTAGAGCTTTGTGTTGAACTATAATATGCAAGGGATGACAAAAATGATTCCCAAGCTCTTCACGATGCTGAAATCAGCAGAGGTAGAAATCAAGAAAGAGCATCAAGTGTTGATGGTTAACAAGACCGCCAGGTTTAAGAAAAAGTGCAAGGGAAATAAAGGGAACTTCAAGAAGAACATCAAGCAAGTTGCCGCTCCCGTGATGAAACCAAAAGATGGACCCAAGCCAGAAACTGAGTGCTTATACTGCAAAGGAAATGGTCATTGGAAGCGGAATTGCCCCAAATACTTGGCAGATAAGAAGGATGGGAAAGTAAACAAAGGTCTATTTGATATACATGTTATTGATGTGTACCTTACTAGTGCTCGTAGTAACCCCTGGGTATTTGATACCGGTTCAGTTGCTAAGATTAGTAACTCAAAACAGGAGTTGTAGAATACACGTAGACTAGTTAAGGGCGAGGTGATGATGTGTGTTGGAAGTGTTTCCAAGATTGGTATGATCACCATCGCACACTCCCTCTACCTTCGGGATTAGTGTTGAGCCTGAATAAATGTTATTTGGTGTTTACATTGAGCATGAACAAGATTAGATCGTGTTTATTGCAATACGGTCATTCATTTAAGTTAGAGAATAAGTGTTATTCTGTTTACATGAATAAAAAATCTTCTATGGTCATACACCCAATGTGAATGGTTTATTGAATCTTGATCATAGTGATACATATATTCATAACATTGATGCCAAAAGATGCAAAGTTGATAATGATAGTGCAACATACTTATGGCACTACCGTTTAGGTCATATTGGTGTAAAGTGCATGAAGAAACTCCATGCAGATGGACTTTCAGAATCACTTGATTATGAATCATTTGATACTTGCGAACCATGCCCCATGGGTAAGATGACTAAAACTCCGTTTTCCGGAACAATGGAGCGAGCTAATGAATTATTAGAAATAATACATCCCGATTATGCGGTTCGATGAGTGTTGAAGCATGCGGCAGGTATCATTATTTTCTAACCTTCAAAGATGATTTGAGTAAGTATGGGTATATATACTAGATGAAACACAAGTCTGGAACATTTGAAAAGTTCAAAGAATTTCATAATGAAGTGGAGAATCATCATAACAAGAAAATAAAGTTTCTACGATCTAATAGTGGGGGCGAATATTTGAGTTACTAGTTTGGCCTTCATCTAATACAATGTGGAATCATTTCACAACTCATGCCGCCTGGAACACCACAATGTAATGGTGTGTCCAAATGTCGTACCGTACTTTATTAGATATGGTGTGTTCTATGATGTCTCTTACAGATTTGCCTTTATCATTTCGGGGTTATGCATTAGAGACAGCCGCATTCACGTTAAATAGGGCACTATCTAAATCCGTTGATACGACACCGTATGAACTATGGTTTGGCAAGAAAGCTAAGCTATCGTTTCTTAAAGTTTGGGGATGCGTGATATGTCTCCGTCGTATCTACTTTTCCAAACACTTTTGCCCTTGTTTTGGACTCTAACTTGCATAATTTGAATGGAACTAACTGCGACTGACGCTGTTTTCAGCAGAACTGCCATGGTGTTATTTTTGTGCAGAAATAAAAGTTCTTGGAATGACCTGAAAATCCACGGAGCAACTTTTTGGATTTAATAAAAAATATTGGCAAAAGAATCAACATCAGGGGGCCCACACCCTGTCCATGAGGGTGCCCCCCCCTAGGGCACGCCCTCCTGCCTTGTGGGCCCCCTGATGCTCCACCGACGTCAACTCCAACTCCATATATTCACGTTTGGGGAGAAAAAAATCAGGGAGAAGGATTCATCGTGTTTTACGATATGGAGCCGCCGCCAAGCCCTACTCTCTCGGGAGGGCTCATCTGGAGTCCGTTCGGGGCTCTGGAGAGGGGGATCCGTCGCCGTCGTCATCATCAACCTTCCTCCATCACCAATTTCATGATGCTCACCGCTGTGCGTGAGTAATTCCATCATAGGCTTGCTAGACAATGATGGGTTGGATGAGATTTACCATGTAATTAAGTTAGTTTTGTTAGGGTTTGATCCCTAGTATCCACTATGTTCTGAGATTGATGTTGCTATGACTTTGCTATGCTTAATGCTTGTCACTAGGGCCTGAGTGCAATGATTTCAGATTTGAACCTATGATGTTTTCATGAATATATGTGAGTTCTTGATCCTATCTTGCAAGTCTATAGTCACCTATTATGTGTTATGATCCATTAATCCCGAAGTGACAATAATCGGTATACTTACCGGTGATGACCGTAGTTTGAGGAGTTCATGTATTCACTAAGTGTTAATGCTTTGGTCTGGTACTCTATTAAAAGGAGGCCTTAATATCCCTTAGTTTACAATAGGACCCCGCTGCCACGCGAGGGTAGGACAAAAGATGTCATGCAAGTTCTTTTCCATAAGCACGTATGACTATATTCGGAATACATGCCTACATTACATTGATGAACTAGAGCTAGTTTTGTGTCACCCTATGTTATAGATATTACATGAGGAATCGCATCCTACATAATTATCCATCACTAATCCAATGCCTACGAGCTTTTCACATATTGCTCTTTGCTTAGTTACTTTGTCGTTGCCACTATTACAATTACTACAAAACTGCTACTGTTACTTTTGCCACTGTTACCGTTACTTCCATACTACTTTGCTACTAAATACTTTCCTGTAGATATTAAGTTACCCAGGTGTGGTTGAATCGATAACTCAACTGCTAATACTTGAGACTATTCTTTGGCTCCCCTTGTGTCGAATCAATAAATTTGGGTTGAATACTCTACCCTTGAAAACTGTTGCGATCCCCTATACTTTTGGGTTATCAAGACTATTTTCTGGCACCGTTGCCGGGGAACATAGCTCTATTCTTTGTGTCACTTGGGATTTATATCTGCTGATCACTATGAGGAACTTGAAAGACGAAAGAACTAAGATTTATCCCTCAACTACAAGGGGAGGTAAGGAACTGCCATCTAGCTCTGCACTTGATTCTCCTTCTGTTATGAGTAAACTTGCGACAACCTGATTCTACTATTAATTATGATATGTCACATGTTATTGATGATGCCACTTCTGCTATGCATGATACTTATGATGAAACTACTTCTATGATTGATACTACTGTGCCATTAGGTGAATTTCTTGTTGAACAACTTGCTAGGGCTAGAGAGAATGGAATTATTGAAACTGAAAATATTGATGAAAGTGATGATGAAGGTTCTCCCCCTAGATATGAATTGCTTGTTGTGCCTGAGGGTTATGTTATGGATGAATAAACTACTAGAGATTTGCTTGCTTGCAATGATAGATCTGATCTTAAGAAGTTATTAGCTAAGCTGAAACAAAAGTATCTGAATGCTAGAATGAAATATGACCCTGCTTTTGCTACTTCGCCTATCTGTGTTACTGATAAGGATTATGATTTCTCTATCGATCCTGAGATAATTACTTTGGTTGAATCTGATACTTTTTATGGCTATGAATATGAAATTGTTGTGGCACATCTTACTAAATTGAATGATATAGCCACCCTATTCACTAATGATGAGAAAACTCGCTACTACTATATCCTTAAGATATTTCCGTTCTCATTAAAGGGTGATGCTAAAACATGGTTTAATTCTCTTGATCCTGGTTGTGTGCGTAGTCCCCAGGATATGATTTATTACTTCTCTGCTAAATATTTCCCTGCTCATAAGAAACAAGCTTCTTTAAGGGAAATATATAATTTTGTGCAAATCGAAGAAGAGAGTCTCCCACAAGCTTGGGGAGGCTTCTCCGATTACTTAATGCTTTGCCTGATCATCCTCTTAAGAAAAATGAAATACTTGATATCTTTTATAATGGACTAACCGATGCTTCCAGAGACCACCTGGATAGTTGTGTTGGTTGTGTTTTTAGGGAAAGAATTGTTGATCAAGCTGAATTGTTATTGAATAATATGTTGACTAATGAAAATAATTGGACACTTCCTGAACCAACTCCTAAGCCAACTCTGAAGAAAAGAGGTGTTCTATTTCTCAGTCCAGAAGATATGCAAGAGGCAAAGAAATCTATGAAAGAAAAAGGTATTAAAGCTGAAGATGTTAAGAATTTACCTCATGTTGAAGAAATACATGGCCTTAATATACCACCTATTTAAGCAACACATGGTCTTGATAACCCAACACAGGTTGTAAAGGTAAATTCTCTCTATAGATATGATAAACTTGAAATCCCGTCTACTATGTTTGCTAGCCAATGCTTGGATGAGTTTGATGACTTTATGGCTAGACAAGAAAATTTCAATGCTTATGTTGGTAGACAACTGAAAAGTAATGCCTATATGATTGGACACTTGAGTGATTATATGTCTAGAGTTAAGGGTGAACTTATACTCATTAGTAACATGCTTCTATGGTTACATGATGTCTACTACACAACCTTCTTCTTGTAGACGTTGTTGGGCCTCCAAGTGCAGAGGTTTGTAGGACAGTAGCAAATTTCCCTCAAGTGGATGACCTAAGGTTTATCAATCCATGGGAGGCGTAAGATGAAGATGGTCTCTCTCAAGCAACCCTGCAACCAAATAACAAAGAGTCTCTTGTGTCACCAACACACCCAATAAAATGGTAAATTGTATAGATGCACTAGTTCGGCGAAGAGATGGTGATACAAGTGCAATATGGATGGTAGATATAAGTTTTTGTAATATGAAATTATAAAAACAACAAGGTAACTAATGATAAAAGTGATTGTTAATGGTATTGCAATGGTAGGAAACAAGGCCTAAGGTTCATACTTTCCCTAGTGCAAGTTCTCGCAACAATAATAACATAATTGGATCATATAACTATCCCTCAACATGCAACAAAGAGTCACTCCAAAGTCACTAATGGCCGAGAACAAACAAAGAGATTATGGTAGGGTACGAAACCACCTCAAAGTTATCCTTTCTGATCGATCTATTCAAGAGTCCGTAGTAAAATAACACGAAGCTATTCTTTCCGTTTGATCTATCATAGAGTTTGTACTAGAATAACACCTTAAGACACAAATCAACCAAAACCCTAATGTCACCTAGATACTCCAATGTCACCTCAAGTATCCATGGGCATGATTATACGATAAGCATCACACAATCTCAGATTCATCTATTCAACCAACACAAAGTACTTCAAAGAGTGCCCCAAAGTTTCTACCGGAGAGTCAAGACAAAAACATGTGCCAACCCCTATGCATAGATTCCCAAGGTCACGGAACCCGCAAGTTGATCACCAAAACATACATCAAGTGGATCACGTGAATATCCCATTGTCACCACAGATAAGCACGGCAAGAAATACATCAAGTGTTCTCAAATCCTTAAAGACTCAATCCAATAGGATAACTTCAAAGGGAAAACTCAATCCATTACAAGAGAGTAGAGGGGAAGAAACATCATAAGATCCAACTATAATAGCAAAGCTCGCAATACATCAAGATCGTGCCAAATCAAGAACACGAAAGAGAGAGAGAGAGAGAGAGAGAGAGAGAGAGAGAGATCAAACACATAGCTACTGGTACATACCCTCAGCCCTGAGAGTGAACTACTCCCTCCTCGTCATGGAGAGCGTCGGGATGATCAAGATGGCCACCGGTAAGGGACCCCCCTCCGGCAGGGTGCCGGAATAGTGTCCCGATTGGTTTTGGTGGCTATAGAGGCTTGCGGCGGCGGAACTCCCGATCTATTGTGCTCCCCGTTGTTTTTAGGGTATATGGACATATATAGGTGAAAGAAGTCTGTCAGGGGAGCCACGAGGGTGGGGGCGCGCCCAGGGGGTAGGGCAGGCCTCCATGCCTCGTGGCTTCCTCGTTGCTTCCCTTACGTGCACTCCAAGTCCCCTGGATTGCATCCGTTCCAAAAATAACTCTCCCGAAGGTTTCATTCCGTTTGGACTCCGTTTGATATTCCTTTTCTTCGAAACACTGAAATAGGCAAGAAAACAGCAATTTGGGCTGGGCCTCCGGTTAATAGGTTAGTCCCAAAAATAATACAAAAGTGTATAATAAAGCCCATAAACATCCAAAATAGATAATAATATAGCATGAATGCTTCATAAATTATAGATACGTTGGAGACGTATCATTACCACTCAAGTAGAACAAGTGCTTAAAGCACAAAATGATTTGCTCAATGAATTAAATGATAAGAAAAATGATAATGATGTTAGAGTTATGACTAGAACAGGTAATATGACTCAGGAACCTTTGTATCCTGAGGGCCATCCTAAGAGGATTGAGCAACATTCTCAGAGAAATAATGTTGATGCACCTAGTCCTTCTAAAAAGAAGAAGAAAAATGATAGGACCTTGCATGCTTCTAGTGAACCTGTTGTTGACACACCTGAGAATCCCAATGATATTTCTATTTCTAATGCTGAAACACAATCTGGTGATGAACATGAACCTAGTGATAATGTTAATGATAATGTTCATGTTGTTGCTCAACCTAGCAATAATAATGATGTAGAGATTGAACCTGCTGTTGATTTTGATAACCCACAATCAAAGAATCAACATTATGATAGAGAGACTTCGTTGCTATGAAGCACGGTAAAGAAAGAGAACCATGGGTTCAGAAACCCGTGCCTTTTCCTCCTAAACCATCCAAGAAAAAGGATTATGAGGATTTTGAGCGCTTTGCTGAAATGATTAGACCTATCTTTTTGCATATGCATTTTACTGATATGCTTAAAATGAATCCTTATGCTAAGTACATGAAAGATATTGTTACAAATAAAAGAAAGATACCGGAAGCTAAAATTTCCACCATGCTTGCTAATTATACTTTTAAGGGTGGAATACCAAAGAAACTTGGAGATCCAGGAGTACCCACTATACCATGCTCCATTAAAAGAAACTATGTGAAAACTGCTTTATGTGATCTTGGAGCCGGTGTTAGTGGTATGCCTCTCTCTTTATATCGTAGAATTGAATTGAATAAGTTGACACCTACTGAAATATCCTTGCAAATGGCCGATAAATCAACTGCTATACCTGTCGGTATCTATGAGGATGTGCCTGTTGTGGTTGCAAATGTTACTATCTTGACGGACTTTGTTATTCTTGATATTCCCGAGGACGATAATATGTCGATTATCCTTGGTAGACCCTTTTTGAATACTGTAGGGGCTGTTATTGATTGCAACAAAGGCAATGTCACTTTTCGTGTTAATGGTAATGAGCATACGGTACACTTTCCGAGGAAACAACCTCAAGTTCACAGTATCAATTCTATTGGAAAAATTCCATCGATTATTATTGGAGGTTTTGAATTTCCTCTTCCTACTGTCAAGAAGAAATATAATACTCTTATTGTTGGGGATGTACATATCCCCGTTGACGTAACCTAGTGTTATTCGAAATTTCTCCGGTTTCATGTTATTCCGAATGAGTTTGTTAACAAGACTTGATCAACCTTGTTAGTGGATTCCTTTTGATGAGCATGAGATGGATGAAGTTAGAAAGCACAACCTTCTGTACCCTCTTTTTACTTTCTGTTATTTAGATTAAATAAAGTAAATTAGTATTTTCTGTCTGTTTTCTGATTTATCCATGCAATAAAAAATACCCCGAAAATAAAAGTTCTCCAAATGCCCTGAAAATCAAATATGATTTTTTCTAGAATATTTGAGAATATTTGGCACTGAGAACACAGCAGGGGGGCAAGCACCTGGCCACAAGGGTCCAAGGCGCGCCCCCTGCCTCGTGGGCCCATGGTGGCCCCCTCCACTTATTCCTGCACCCACACACTTCTTCTTCCTCCCAAAAAAATCACCAACCAGCTCAAACACGAGTTCTAGCTCATCTTGCTGCCATTTTCGATCTCCTTGCTCAAAGCTCCATTCACAAAACTGCTTTGGGGGATTGTTCTTTGGTATGTGACTTCTCCAATGGTCCAATTAGTTTTTGTTCTAGTGCTTTATTCATTGCAAATTCTTGCTGCTAAGGTGACCCTATTCTTGAGCTTGCATGTCAAATTTACTTGGTCCCGAGTAGTTCTAATGCATGATATAGTCTCTAGGCACTTGTGAGAGTAGTTGCTATCAATTTTGTTGAGTTTGGTTCACTTTTATTTTGAGTTACTAAAAATTTCAGAAATTTTCAGAAAATGATGAAGAGATTTTTGAGGGGCTCTTCGAGCACAAGCTCAAAGGATAAAGAAAATAAGGAGAATAAAAAGCCCAAATATAATCTCCCTCGCGTCACGGAGGTTCGGCCGTGCGAATGGCCTTGTGATGAGTTCTTGAGAGCAGCCGGGATTCATGTTGATTTTTATTCTTTGGCTGATAATGCAGGCCTCACAGACTTCCTCCACGACCAGCTCGATCAGTATCTCCTACTCACTAATACTTTCGTGCAAAAATTTTACTTTCATGCTAAGAAATCACCACCTTCAGTGGAGTTTCATTTATATTATGAGGTTAGGGAGATGTCACTATGTGTTTTTTGTGCCATTTGCAAGATAACCTTTGAGGGCAGCATAGAGGAACCACATCGTAGAGATGTGGATGGATTTATTGATATGATTACTGTAGGGGAAACGAGGAAGGTTTCCAATGCAATAATTACTAGCATACACTTTCCTGTTCTATGTTACTTTGCAATATTTGCTAGTAGATGCTTAATTGGTCGCGGAAACTGTGGAAACCTTAGTGCTCCTGATATTTTTACTTTGTGCCATGCTTTATTTCGTGATAACAGTGTTAGTTCAGGCACTATTGTTGCTAAACAATTAAGTCTGAACCATACAAAGGGCCCCATCTTTGGAGGCATCTATGCTTCACGCCTTGCTAAACACTTTAGGATACCTATTAGCCATTATGAGAAAGAGGAAAAGTTGATGCCCCCTACCTTTCTAGATTATAAGAGTATGGTAGCACATGAGTTTATTGTTAAAAATGATGAGAAGATGCTTAAGTATAATTTAAGATTTCATAAAACTCAGAGTGAGACTATTATCTTGCCTTCACCCTCTTTGTTTGACTTATCTTCAGGCACGTACCTCGTCTTGCCGAAGGCCGTTTACGCGTACCGAAGCTAGACACCAGCTCCAGAGCCTAAGCTAGAACCACCACTTGACCCTTATCGACCGTCCTTTTATCAGTGGGATCCGGAGGATATTGCCAGCCAGTGGTACTCAGATGTCACTCGTCAGTACACCGGAGAGAGTAGTTCTAATCCATGGGCATAGACCAACTTAGGCCAAAAGCCAAAGCTTGGGGGAGTACGTATTTCTCACTGACATTACATTCATGTTCACACACTCATGCTAGTTGTCGGTGCTCATACTTTTTCATTGTGCTATCCATGCTAGTTTATTTTCTTTTTCTATCTTTCTTCTTGTGTGTTTGAATAATCTTAAGAAAAACCAAAAAAATTAGTTGTAGCTTTTTAGCTAGTTTACTTCCATGCCTGTAGTAGTAGTAATTAAAAGACAACACAAAAAGATTTCTCGTTCTTCTTTTGCTTGTTGGGAGCTTTCCAGTGTAAATAGTTTTATTTCTTTTCTTTCCTTTGGGGGTTGAGAGGAGAAGACCATGATGAAAAATGTTGAGTGGCTCTTATGTGCATTATTGTTGATTTAACCAAGAGCCCATATTACCTTGTCTTCTCCCTCGAATTGAATGCTTGCAGATTCCAGCTTAGTCCAATGCACGTGCACTATTATTATTATCCACACCATTCGGTCGTGCAAGTGAAAGGCAATAATGACGATATATGATGAACTGATTGAGATGAGAGAAGCTGGTATGAACTCGACCTCTCTTGTTTTTGTAAATATGATTAGTTCATCATTCCTGATTCAGCCTATTATGAATAAACATGTTTGCAATGAGAATTAGAGATTATAGTTGCTTATGCCATGCTTAATTAGCTAGGAGCTTATAATGGTTTACCATGCGTGCCAACATGCTATTAAAATGGTTGTGATGTGGTATGATAGGGTGGTATCCTCCTTTGAATGATTTGAGTGACTTGACTTGGCACATGTTCACGCATGTAGTTGAAACGAAATCAACATAGCCTTCATGATATTTATGTTCATGGTGGATTATATCCTACTCATGCTTGCACTCAGTGTTGATTAATTTTAATGCATGTTCATGACTGTTGTCGCTCTCTAGTTGGTCTCTTCCCAGTCTCTTTCTAGCCTTCGCTTGTACTAAGCGGGAACACTGCTTGTGCATCCACCTCCATAAACCCCAAAGTTATTCCATATGATTCCACCATACCTTCCCATATGTGGTATCTACCTGCTGTTCCAAGTAAATTTATATGTGCCAAACTCCAAACCTTCAAATCAAATTCTGTTTTGTATGCTCGAACAGATCATGTATCAACTAGGGCTGTCTGTATCTTCCATGCTAGGTGGGTTATTCTCAAGAGGAGTGGACTCTGCTCCTCATTCACGAGAAAATGGCTGGTCACCGGGATGCCCAGTCCCTTGCTCAAATTAAGTCAAAATAATTGCAAACAAAACTCCCCCAGGGTTGTTGTTAGTTGGAGGCACCCGTTGTTTCGGGCAAGCCATGGATTGATGATTGTTGGTGGAGGGGGAGTATAAACTTTACCATTCTGCTTGGGAACCACCTATAATGTGTGTAGCATGGAAGATATCGAGATCTCTCAGTTTTTATGTTGACAATGAAAGTATACCGCTCAAAATGTTATTTATCTCTATTTCAAAATCGAGCTCTGGCACCTCTACAAATCCCTACTTCCCTCTGCGAAGGGCCTATCTATTTACTTTTATGTTGAGTCATCACCCTCTTATTAAAAAGCACCCGCTGGAGAGCACCGCTGTCATTTGCATGCATTACTATTAATTTATATTGAGTATGACTATGACTGGATCTCTTTTACCATGAATTACAATGTTTAGTCAGTCCTTGATCTTCAGAGGTGCTCTGCATTTATGTTTTGTTGTCTTAGAAAGGGCTAGCGAGATACCATCTTGTTATATCATATTATGATTGTTTTGAGAAAGTGTTGTCATCCGAGATTTATTATTATTGCTCGCTAGTTGATTATTCCATTGACATAAACATGAGACCTAAATGTTATTGTGAATATGGTTAGTTCATAATCTTTGCTGAAAACTTGAATGTTGGCTTTACATATTTGCAACAACAAGAGCAAACAGAGTTTGTAAAAGTTTTTCTTTATCACTTTCAGTTTGCCCTTGTTTTAAGCTTGGGGGAGTTGATACGTAAAGGTTTAAGCTTGGGGGAGTTGATACGTCTCCATCGTATCTACTTCTCCAAACATTTTTGCCCTTGTTTTGGACTCTAACTTGCATAATTTGAATGGAAGTAACCCGGACTGACGCTGTTTTCAGCAGAACTACCATGGTGTTATTTTTATGCAGAAATAAAAGTTCTCAGAATGACCTGAAAATCCACGGAGCAACTTTTTGGATTTAATAAAAAAATATTGGCGAAAGAATCAACGTCAGGGGGCCCACACCCTGTCAACGAGGGTGGGGGGCGCACCCCCTGCCTCGTGGGCCCCCTGATGCTCCACCGACGTCAACTCCAACTCCATATATTCATGTTCGGGGAGAAAAAAATTAGGGAGAAGGATTCATTGCGTTTTACGATACGGAGCCACCGCCAAGCCCTAAACTCTCTCGGAAGGGCTGATCTAGAGTTCGTTCAAGGCTCCGAAGAGGGGGATCTGCTGCCGTCGTCATCATCAACCTTCCTCCATCACCAATTTCATGATGCTCACCATTGCGCGTGAGTAATTCCATCGTAGGCTTGCTGGACGGTGATGGTTGGACGAGATTTACAATGTAATTAAGTTAGTTTTGTTAGGGTTTGATCCCTAGAATCCACTATGTTCTGAGATTGATGTTGCTATGACTTTGTTATGTTTAATGCTTGTCACTAGGGCCCGAGTGCCATGATTTCAGATCTGAACCTATTATGTTTTCATGAATATATGTGAGTTCTTGATCCTATCTTGCAAGTCTATAGTCACCTATTATGTGTTATGATCCGTTAACCCTGGAGTGACAATAATCGGGATACTTACCGGTGATGACCGTAGTTTGAGGAGTTCATGTATTCACTAAGTGTTAATTCTTTGGTCCGGTACTCTATTAAAAGGAG
Organism: Triticum aestivum; assembly: GCF_018294505.1. Lineage (NCBI taxonomy): Eukaryota > Viridiplantae > Streptophyta > Magnoliopsida > Poales > Poaceae > Triticum > Triticum aestivum. The sequence goes on along the minus strand of NC_057813.1, from coordinate 437,019,120 downwards.
GCCTTAATATCCCTTAGTTTCCAATAGGACCCCGTTGCCAGGGGAGGATAGGACAAAAGATGTCATGCAAGTTCTTTTCCATAAGCACGTATGACTATATTCGGAATACATGCCTACATTACATTGATGAACTGGAGCTAGTTCTGTGTCACCCTATGTTATAGCTATTACATGATGAATCACATCCGACATAATTATCCATCACTGATCCAATGCCTGCGAGCTTTTCACATATTGCTCTTTGCTTAGTTACTTTGCCGTTGCCACTGTTACAATTACTACCAAACTGCTATTGTTACTTTTGCCACTGTTACCATTACTTCCATACTACTTTGCTACTAAATACTTTGCTGCAGATATTAAGTTATCCAGGTGTGGTTGAATCGACAACTCAACTGCTAATACTTCAGAATATTATTTGGCTCCCCTTGTGTTGAATCAATAAATTTGGGTTGAATACTCTACCCTCTAAAATTGTTGCGATCCCCTATACTTGTGGGTTATCAATGCGATGCTTATGTCAAAAGGCTTCAGCCTGATAAGCTCGAACCAAAGAGGGGAAGTGCATCTTCATAGGATACCCAAAAGAAACTATTGGGTATACCTTCTACCACAGATCCGAAGGCAAAATCATTGTTGCTAACAATGGGTCCTTTCTAGAGAAGGAGTTTCTCTCAAAAGAAGTGAGTGGAAGGAAAAGTAGAACTTGATGAGGTAGTTGTACCTGCTCTTGAATTGGAAAGTAGTACATCAGAGAAAACCGTTCGCGTGATGCCTACACCAACCAGAGAGGAAGCAAATGATGATGATCATGAAACTTCAGATCAAGTTACTACTAGACCTCGTAGGTCGACCAAAACACGCTCCACACCAGAGTGGTGCGGTAATCCTATCCTATAAGTCATGTTGTTGGACAACGGCAATCCTATGAACTATGAAGAAGCTATGATGAGCCCAGATTTCGGAAAAATGGCTTGAGGCCATGAAATCTGAGATAGGATCCATGTATGAGAACAAAGTGTGGACTTTGGTGGATTTGCTCGATGATCGGCAAGCCATTGAGAATAAATGGATCTTCAAGAGGAAGACGGACGTTGATGGTAATATCACTGTCTACAAATCTCAACTTGTTGCAAAAGGTTTTTGACAAGTTCAAGGGGTTAACTATGATGAGACTTTCTCACCTGTAGCGATGGTTAAAGTCTATCAGAATCATGTTAGCAATTGCCGCATTTTATGAAATCTGGCAAATGGACGTCAAAACTGCATTCCTTAACAGGTTTCTTAAAGAAGAGTTGCATATGATGCAACCAGAAGGTTTTGTCGACCCTAAAGGTGCTAACAAAGTGTGCAAGCTCCAGTGATCCATCTATGGACTCGTGCAAGAATCTCGGAGTTGGAATATGCGCTTTGATGAGGTGATAAAAGCAATTGGTTTTATACGGACTTACAGTGAAGCCTATATTTACAAGAAAGTGAGTGGGATCTCTGTAACATTTCTGATATTATATGTGGATGACATATTATTGATTGGAAATGATATAGAATTTCTGGATAGCATAAAAGGATATTTGAATTTTTTAATGAAAGACCTTGATGAAGCTACTTACATATTGGGCATCAATATCTATAGAGATAGATCAAGATGCTTGATAAGACTTTCAATGAGTACATACTTTGACAAGATTTTGAAGGAGTTCAAAATTGATCAGTCAAAGAAGGAGTTCTTGCCTGTATTGTAAGGTGTGAGGTTGAGTAAGACTCCAAGCTCGACCATGGCTGGAGAAATAGAAAGGACAAAGGTCATCCCCTTTGCCTTAGCCATAGGCTCTATACGATATGCCATGCTGTGTACCACACCTGATGTGTGCCTTGCCACATGTCTGGCAAAGGCGGTACAAAGAGTGATCCAGGAGTGGATCACTGGACAGTGATTAAAATTATCTTTAGTAACTAGAGGACTAAGGAAATGTTTCTCGATTATGAAGGTGATAAAGAATTCGTCGTAAAGGGTTACATCGATGCAAGAGTTGCACCGATCCAGATAACTCCGAGTAGCAAACGGAATACGTATAATGGAGCAGTCATTGGGAATAGCTCCAAGAAAAGCGTGATAGCAGCATCTACGATATGACATGAGGATTTTCAAAACACACATGGATCTGAATTTTGCAGACCCATTTGACTAAAACCTCTCTCGCAAGCAAAACATGATCAAACCCCAGAACTCATTGGGTGTTAATCACATGGTGGTGTGAACTAGATTATTGACTCTACTGCAAGTGGGAGACTAGGGCTGGAATTTGAGTCGAGTCGAGCCAGCTCGGCTCGACTCGCTAGAGCTCGTTTCGTTAACGAGCTAGCTCGACTCGACTCGTTACTATAACGAGCTCAAACCCAAGATTGGCTCGACTCGTATAACTCGCGAGCTAGCTCATTTAGCTTGTTAAGCTCGTTAAAGATATAAACATAAAACCCTCAAATATCATGAAAATGATTATGTATATATTAAACATATATATCACTAAACAATTCTAATTTCCTTGTAACGCATGAGTCTCCTAGGCGGCTAGGCCTTCAACGGCTGGGCCTTGTGTTGCGCGCTTGGGACGTAGGTTGATGAGTGGCTGATCTTTCTTTGTATTGGGAGTGGATGATTTATTGTATCGAGCCTAACGAGTTACACGAGTACTCATGAGATTGGCTCGTTTAACTTGGTCTATAAATGATCTTAAACTAAAGCTTGGCTCAACTCGTTATTCTTCGAGTTTGAGTCGATTCAAGCCGAGTCACGAGCTACTTGTTTAGCTCGCGAGCTTCGAGCTCTTTTCCGGCCCTATGGGAGACTGTTGGAAATATGCCCTAGAGGCAATAATAAATTGGTTATTATCATATGTCCCTGTTCTTGATAAACGTCTATTATCAATGCTAGAATTGTATTGATCAGGAACTTGGGTACAAGTGTGGATACATAGACAACACCGTGTCCCTAGTGAGCCTATACTAGACTAGCTTGTTGATCAAAAGATGGTTAAGGTTTCCTAACCATAAATATGTGTTGTCACTTGATAACGGGATCACATCATTAGAAGAATGATGTGATGGACAAGACCCAACCGTTAGCATAGAATATGATCGTTCAGTTTATTGCTACTGCTTTCTTAATGTCAAATACATGGTTCTTCGACCATGAGATCATGCAACTCCCAAACTCCGGAGGAATGCCTTGTGTTCCATCAAATGTCACAACGTAACTGGGTGATCATAAAGGTGCTCTATAGGTATCTCCGAAGGTGTCTGTTGAGTTGGCGTGAATCGAGATTGGGATTTGTCACTCCATATGATGGAGAGGTATCTCTGGGCCCTCTCAGTACTACAGCATCAGAAGAAGCTTGCAAGCAAAGTGACTAAGGAGTTAGTTATAAGATGATGTATTACGGAACGAGTAAAGAGACTTGCCGGTAACGAGATTGAACTATTTATGGAGATACTGACGATCGAATCTCGGGCAAGTAACATACTGACAATCAAAGGGAACTACGTATGTTGTCATAAAGGTTCGACCGATAAAGATCTTTGTATAATATGTAGCAACCAATATGGGCATCCAGGACCCGCTATTGGTTATTGACCGGAGAAGCGTTTCGGTCATGTCTACATCATTCTCGAACCCATTGGGTCCGCATGCTTAACGTTCATTCACGATATAGTATTATATGAGTTATGTATGTTAGTGACCAAATGTTGTTCGGAGTCCCAGATGAGATCAAGGACATGACGAGGAGCTCCGGAATGCTCCGGAGGTAAAGATTGATATATGCGGTAATAGTGTTTGGTCTCCGGAAGGGTTCCGAAATTCACCGAAAGGGTTTCAGATGTTTTCCTGAAATGTTCTAGTGCGAGAACACTTTATTTGGGCCAAGGGGTGAAGCCCACAGGGCTTTATAAAGGTGCAAAAGGCAATTTTGCGATGGCCAAGGGGCCAGACGCCAGGGACCCAGGTGTCTGGGGCTAGATGCCAAGGACCCTGGCGTCTAGGTCCTGGAGTCCAAGAAGGACTCTTGCCTTGCGGGCTAAACCAACTTTGTGGAGGTTGTTTCTCAAAGAAACAACCCCATGGATCAACATATAAATAGAGGGGCAGGGGTCACTACAAAAAAAGACACATCCATGACATTTTGGGTCGAACGAATTTTTTTTCTATCATGCTTATGACACTTCTATGATGATAATTGTGACAAAACCCGGTATCATCATAGATGTGGTGGGCTCCTACTTCTATGACAAAACATCATGATATAAAATGGGCTTTTCGTCTTGGGTGGACTGGAGACGCAACTGCATGTCACTCTTTGGGCCTTCCATGACGAAAAAAACATGGTAGAAGCGAGGGCGCGGAAAATATCGGGGAGTTCCCGGTTACAGTGGGTGGTCGGGGGCCGAGCGATGCGCGTTTCTCTCATACACGTACGCGCGTGGGTGCGAGACGTTGGGCTCTAACTGAACCCGAGCGAGGCATTCGCCTACTGAACCAGAGCGATTGCGCTGCAGGCTACGCGTTACTGAACCCAAGCGATCGATCGATGGCTGTTAACTGAACCTGATCGAGCGATTCCTTCGCTACTGCTGCTAACTGAAGCCAATCGAACCTGCTGCCTCTTGATGAATAGCGAGCATTGTTGGGGGTTTGGATGAACAGTTCCCGGTGGGTGGTTGGATGAACAGGAACCCGTGGTGTTGCCGCTGGATGAACATGACCCCGATCGATCGAGCCGGTGGAAGGGTGGATGAACAGGACCCCGTGGAGGGCCGGATGAACAGGACGACCCCGTGGAGGGCTGGTTGAACAGTAGCTGGTGGAGGGCTGGATGAACAGTAGCCCGTGGAGGGGTGGTTGAACAGGACCTTGTGGAGAGGGCTGGTTGAACAGTAGCTGGTGGAGGAGCGCGCGGTGAAGGCTGGATGAACAGAAGCCCGTGGATGAACAGTCGCAGGTGGAGGCTGGAGGAGGTCGACGGTGGATGAATAGTAGCACGTGAAGGTTGGAGGAGGTCGACGATGGAGATGAACAGTATCCCGTGGAGTCCCGTTTTGCGGTACGCCACACCCCTCCCGATGAACAGGGCCCCTGTTTCGACTATACCGCTCCAACACAAGTCTGTTTCCTCCATTTTGCGGTACGCCACACCCCTCCCGATCAACAGGACCTCGTTTCAACCATAGGAGGTCCAAGAGAAGTTTGTTTCCTCTGTTTTGCGGTATGACAGACCCCTCCCGATGAACAGGATCCCGTTTCGACCGTGGCTGGTCGAACACAAGGCCGTTTCCTCTTTTCTACGGTACGCCAGGCCTTGTTTCCATCGGCTGTTCTGTCCAAGCCGGTTGGCTCCCGATGAACAACACGCGTTCCGTTGCCTCCCGATGAACACGGCGCATTCCGTTGCCTCCCCATGAACACGAGGATGACGCAGTTTCTCCGTTCTGACCCAGCCATGTACACGAGCCCTGGCCGTACGTATGCGTGAGTAGGCGTTCGAGACCCTGCCCATATGTACGTATGTGGCCGTATTTACTTTCTTGCACCCTGGCTGTTGTACGTATGTGTACATGCTACGTGCGTGCCTCTACTACGACACGTGCCCTTCCTTACTCGGCCACGGTTCATTGTTGCAGCCTACTCACAGACCTATCGTATGTACGTACACGTTCGCGACCAGAACGACAACGCTATGTATGCTTCAACCAGGTGGGTCCCGACTGTCAGGCACTTCCTTGCGTGTGAAGATGTAGCTGGTGGGTCCCAGGAGTCAGGGGCGAATCATTTTTTTGCCCATAATATGGACGCACTTCCTTGCGTGCAAAGATGTATCTGGTCGGTCCCAACAGTCAGGGGGGAAACATTTTTTTCATGAAATGCGGTGGCCCATCCGGTGGGTCCCTGCTGTCAGATGGAGGAATCATTATTTTCCGTGTAATAAGGAGGCACTTCCTTGCTACAGCCATGGACCCAGCTATCAACCTCTCCATATACAGTACTCTTCCGATGGAAGTCGGTCGTTGTCCACATTGACCACGCCGCGCCGAGAGCACCAAGGCGGTGGACAACGGCGAGGCCTAGGAAGGGGACGACATGGAGCCGGGGAAGACGCGACAATGGATGCCCAAGAGGCAAGAGGCAATCCACCACCACACACAGGAGTAGGGTATTACACCACAACGGTGGCCCGAACCTGCATAAATCTTGTGTCTCTTGTGCTGTGAGTTTATTGATCTAGCTTAGGGATCGCGGCGAAGCTAAGAGCGAGATTCTATAGGAGGAGATCTTCGTGCGCACCCAAGTGTTTGAATCTTAAAGGTTTTGCCAGAACCCGATATCCGACATTTGGCGCGCCAGGTAGGGGTGCGCCAGAGCTCTTCCTTCCATCGACCCGCTCTCCACCAACACCGTGTTTTGCCCTCATGGCGGGCATCGCGCCTCCGGCTCCGGTGGCCGGGGCCAGCACCGGGGCCAGGGGGCTCCGAGCCTTGGCCCCCGCCTTGCGGCGGATGCAGTGGCCGCACAAGTTCAAGCTAGAGATGTCGCCGGGCTATGACGGTGCAGCGGACCCGCTGGCTTTCTTGCTGGCATACGAGGAGACCGTCCTCAAGGCCGGAGGCAACGACAAGGTCATGGCCAACTGGCTTCCCATAGCCCTCACTGGCGTCCCGCGCGCTTGGCTGCTCAACCTGCCGGCATCTTCTATGGCCTCCTAGGAGGAAATGCGCGGCCTCTTCCTCGCCCACTACGCGGCGCCAGCGCCCCCGGTCATCGCAGCTCTCCTGGGCGGCTCGCAGGCACCACCCTCAGACCGCCACACCAAGACATTCTTTCGCCAGATCGGCGCCGCCCTCGCGCGGCAAGGAGCTCCCCCGGGTTGGGTGGCACCCAAGGCCGACCTGACCTTCAACTCGGACGATCACCCCGTCAACACCGCCTGCTCGGGTGCGCTCCCGATGCTCTGCATGCCCACCATCTGCCAGGTGGCCGTCACCCAAACCCTCATCAACGGCGGCGCCAGCCTCAACGTGCTCTCAGTGGAGGCCTTCAGCCTCCTTCATGTACCACTGGAACGGCTCCGACCCAGCAAGCCCTTCTCGGGCATCGGAGGCGGTTCCTCCAGCTCCCTGGGGCAAATCCGCCTTCCTGTGACCTTCGGCACCCACAACAACTACCGCACGGAGCTGGTCGACTTCGAGATCGTCCACATCGGCCTGCTGTACAACGCCATCCTCAGATACCCTGCCTTGGCTCAGTTCATGGCAGTGACCCATCCGGCCTACAACCTCATGAAGATGCTCGGGAGCAGCAGCGTCCTCACCGTAGCTGGAGATACCAAGGAGGCTCTGCTGGCTCAAGCTCACCCTCAAGACCGCCGCGGCGGCGCAGCCTACCGGCACTGACACCTCCAAGGCCAAGGGTGCTGCACCGACCAAGAAGAAGCAGTTGTTCACTCAGGACAAGGTGGAGACCAAGCAGGTGCCAGTTGAGGAAGACGGGTCCTCGGGGGCCACCTTCACCATAGGTGCCAACCTCGACCCCGACCAAGAGGAGGCGCCGGTGAAGTTTTTGCGCTCGAACAAGGAGGTGTTCACGTGGGAACCCAGCTCACGGGGGTCCCAAGGGAGGTGATTGAGCATCACCTGAATGTGTGCCCCAATGTACGCCCCGTGAAGCAGAAAGCGAGGCAGCAGTCCACCGAGAAGCAGGCCTTCATCATCCAAGAGACCCACAAGCTAGAGGCAGCAGGTGTTATTCGCGAGGTTCGCTACCCCGAATGGCTGGCAAACCCCATTGTCGTGCCAAAAAAGGGAGGAAAGGAGCGCATGTGCATCGACTTCACCAACATCAACAAGGCCTGCCCTCAAGATCCGTTCCCGCTCCCCCGCTCCCCCACATCGATCAGATTGTTGACTCACATCCGAGTGCGACCTGCTGTGTTTCGTGGATGCGTTTTCAGGTTATCACAAAATCAAGATGGCGGTGGAAGACGTGGAGAAGACAGCCTTCCTGACCCCATGTGGAGTGTACTGCTACACTTGCATGCCGTTTGGGTTGCGCAGCACGGGCGCGACCTTCCAGCGGCTGATGCACATTGCCTTGGGCCGGCACCTCGGGAAAAACGCCGAGGCTTACCTCGACGACATTGTGGTGAAATCTTGGGAGGCAAGGACCTTGATCCAGGATTTGGAGGAGACCTTCGCGAGCCTCCGCCGGGTGGACCTGTGACTTAACCTGGAGAAGTGCGTGTTTGGCGTCCCTTCCGGTAAGCTACTGGGCTTCCTCGTGTCCCACAGGGGGATCTAGGCCAACCCGAAGAAGGTCAAGGCAATCGAAGACATGAGTCCACCGCAAACCCTTAGAGAAATGCAGAAGCTCGCCGGTCGCGTGACTGCGTTAGGACGCTTCATCTCCAAGCTAGGGGAGCGTGCCCTGCCGTTCTTCAAGCTGATGAAGAAGAAAGGCCCGTTTGAGTGGACACAGGAGGCTGACCAATCATTTCAAGACCTCAAGAAATATCTGACCAGCCCTCCGGTGATGGTGGCACCACGCGCTCTCGAGTCCTTGGTGCTCTACCTCACCACCACTTCCTACTCCGCCAGCGTAGCCCTGGTGGCGGTTCGAGAGGAATGCCAGGCTAAGGCCGCATCACGCCCAGCCACGGCTTCAGCCGTGGCGGCACAAGACCAAGAGGGCCTCGCGAGGACCACAACCACGGCAGCCGGAGTCTAACCTCAGCAGGAAGACGCCCCCAGGGCTGAAGAGGCCACACCAAGCAACCGGGCGCTGGGGGCTCCATCGTCTCAGGAAGCGCCTCACCCTCCGGAGGACACAGGCTTCATCAACACACCCACCCTCGTCGAGCATCCGGTGTACTTCATCAGCACGGTGTTGCGGGATGCAAGGGCACGATACCCCATGCCTCAGAAGCTCCTACTCGCGCTCTTGGTGGCCTCACGTAAGCTGCGGCACTACTTTCAAGGTCACCCCATCAAGGTTGTCTCGGCCTACCCATTGGAAAGGGTACTCAGGAGCCCCAACTCCGCTGGAAGGGTCACCGAATGGAATATCAAGCTGCATGCATTTTAGTTGGATTTCAGCACAACCAGGGTCGTCAAGGGAGCCGCACTTGCTGATTTTGTGGCAGAATGGACAGAGGCGCTAGGGCTCAAGGCGGGCGAGGATCGGTCTCTCTCCCCAGGAAGTGAGGCACCAGATGGCTGGGTCATGTACTTCGATGGAGCATTCTCGCGGCAGGGCGCGAGGGCTGGTGCAGTGCTTATATCCCCCACTCAGGACAAGCTCTACTTGAAAGTGCTAGTTATCGACTAGAGGGGGGATGAATAGGCAATTTTTATGAAAGTCTTCAAAACATGGAAGTTTCGAAGACAAACAATAGAAATAACCTAATTGATCTGCAGCGGAAGATAAACTACAACGAGCAAACCATAGTCAAGTATGCAATGCTGTGAAAGTACAAGACTAATAGCAGCTTAGTAGTAAGGATCAGGATGGAAGATAGTATGAAGCCAATCAACGATAGTAGTCAAGCAATGAAGTCAAACAGGTGCAACAGATAGGCAATGACTTCGTGAAGACAAGCTCAAGTAAAGGGAGGGAGAGGATAGAACCAGTCACTTGTTGAAGACACAGGGTTTGTTGGACCAGTTCCAGTTGCTGTGACAACTGTACGTCTGGTTAGGGAGGCTGAGATTCAACTCAGAAGACCGTGTCTTCACCTTATTCCCCTTGAGCTAAGGACACACAGTCCTCGCCCAATCACTCTGGTTAGTCTTCAAGGTAGACTTCCGAACCTTCACAGACTTCGTTCACCGGCAATCCACAATGACTCTTGGATGCTCAGAATGCGACGCCTAACCGGCTGGAGGATTCACATTCCTCAAGTGTAATAAGTCTTCAGGTCACATAGACAGAAAGACTTCAGTGATGCCTAACACTCTTTGGCTCTGGCTTGGTCCTCGCAAGGATTTCTCTCTCTCAAAGGCTTCGAGGTGGGTTGCTCTCAAACGACAAAAGTCGTGCACTAACTCTGAGCAGCCACCAATTTATGGTGTAGGGGTGGGCTATTTATAGCCAATAGGCAACTAGACCTGATATGTCCGAACTGACCCTGGGTCACTAAGGAACTGACACGTGTTCCAACGGTCAGATTTCAAACACACACAGCAACTTTACTTGGGCTACAAGCAAAGCTGACTCATCCAGCTCTGGATAATATTTACTCTCATTGTCTTCGCTCGAAGACATAGGATTTGGGTTGAGCATCACTTCAGTCATTCTGACTTTGTTCACTTGGACCCCACTTAACAGTACGGTGGTTCTTATGACTCAACAAAGAAGAAAAAGGAGACAACGAGACGACACAGTCTTCGCGCTCCATAGTCTTCACTCAATGTCTTCTCATGTCATAGACTTCAATATGAATATCTTCACATACCACCATTGTCGTCAATGTCTTCATACATTTTTAGGGGTCATCTTCGGTAGGTAAACCGAATCAATGAGGGACACTACCTACATTATCCTGCAATTCTCACAAACGCATTAGTCCCTCAACCAAATTTGTCGTCAATACTCCAAAACCAACTAGGGGTGGCACTAGATGCACTTACAATCTCCCCCTTTTTGGTGATTGATGACAAACTGGTTGAAGTTTTCAACGGGGATAAAGTATGTGAAATTGTAAGGGATAGGGTATTGTCTTCATAAGTGGCAAAGGCTCCCCCTAAAGATGTGCATATAAGTAATTTGCTTTTGGAATGCAAATGCACATGGCAGGTTGTACTTGTGGAGATCCTCTTCAACTTATGAAGATAATTCATCATGCATGAAATGATATAACTTAGAGAATGACATGCATAATGAAAAATGGACGTCTGTAGAGTGATCTAAGTGCGGAAGTTATCATCGCACATGCGGAATTTATCATCGCATCACAGAAAAGCAAATAAGTAGCAGACGACCATCGAGTTTAAGTGTTACAACTCAAAGAACCAAATGTATCGAAAGCGAGAGTTGTAAACACTAGGCAAAATATAAAGCAACCGCCCATATGAACCCGCTTGAAGACTATCAAACTCATATGCTTCTCCCCCTTTTGTCAGTAAGGAACAAAAAGGTTTGAAGACATAGAGCATCTACTCGTCCTCATGAGGAGTAGGTGAAGCAGCAGGGTTGTCGTTGTTGTTTGGCAGCACAGACGTACTTGGTGCAGTGTCGATGCATGCAGAAGTAGGGGGCGGTGAAGTAGCATCGTCTTCATCATCGATCACTCTGGCATTCACAGTTGCCGCGGAGGAAGAATAGTCAAAGTCTTCAAGGGATGGAGTTCGACATAGGACAGCATTCCGTGGAGGAGTGGAGTCAAACTTGAATCTTTCAGTGAAGCCATCGTCTTGAAGATCTGCTTCAGCACTAAGCAGCGTCAAACTCTTCCATGATCGCCGACAGGTCTCGTGAGTGACAAAGGCATTCTTGGTGGCAAGATTTCGAATGCGATTGACGTCCACCAAGAGGCTGTGCATCTGTCTCTTGAGCCAAAAGTGATGCTTGTCTTGTTTCTGATGCAGTGCCACAAGAAGTTCTCGGTCATTTAGGACGCGAGAGCGCTTCTTAGGCCTTTGGGCAATTGTGCTCTCAGTAGCTTCAGTTTGCGCACGATGAGGCAGACGAGTGTTCCTAGCCATTGGATAGACACGAGTTATTGCCTGGACTCCTTCCATGGGCTGAGTGAAGCTTTGATGATCAGCATTTTGAAGACAAAGAGGTTTCTTGGCAGGCTCAGGGTATATGGCTTCAACTGACATATCAACCTCTGGTAGAAAGATCAGATGATTGCGAGCAGAGGGCTGATAGTTGATAGTAGAGTGTAGCTTGATGAGGCGCATGACCCATGGAGCATAGAATTTCAGGCCAAAAAGCTCAAATCCGGACGCAGCAAGTTGCCGGATGAAGAATTCTTGTGTATTGAAGCTGATGCCATTGAGGATGTAAAAGACCAATGTCTTCATGGCTCCTTCAAGTTTTGCAGCTGATGAATGCCCTTTGATAGGCCATAGAGTTCGCCTGATGATGTGATATATTGTGTGAGGGAGATACTCAAGGTCATCAACAAAGAACTCCTTTGGGTATTTAGCGTCTGATGGGAGAGGCTTCATCATGCTCAACATCTGGCTCATGTTGGGCTCTGGCTTATGGAAGATGCTCTCCAGTGCATTGCGGTGTAGTTGACAATCAGGTTTGTATAGCTCTCCGGGAGTGGGTAGGCCGGTAAGCTCAATGACGTCAAGAGCTTTGGCTTCATGATGAACATTTCCGGTCATCCACTCGAGAACCCATGTCTGTATATCCTTGTTGTAGCCGCGAATGTGGAGGGTAGCATAGAATTGAAGCAAAAGTTCCTCATTCCAATGTTCTTTGTCTGTCACAAAGCTGAGCAGACCTGCATCACGAAAGCAGTCAAAGTGCTTCTTCTAAGCATGGCAATCCAGCAATGGCTTCACTGTCGAGGCGCATATGAGGGAAAATGCGCCCTTGATCATACAGAACGCAGGAGTAATAGCTTCGCTGCTGATAGCTCCAGAAATGATCCGATGATATTCTTGGCCTTGTGTAAGGGTTCTTTGCGCTGTCAAAGAAGGTGTTGTGGCTTTTGAAGCCATTTGCATGGAAGGACCCTGTGGAGGTGGCAGTACCGGGGAACCTTGGTAGTCTTGGCTTTGGTTTCTGAACCTGAGGCCTATGTGCAACATGATAGTCAAACTGAGGACCATATGCAATAGGCGGAGGGACCAGAATGGGCCATCTGACAGTGGTTAGCTGACCATGGTTGTATGCTTGCTCAATTGTATAGGGCCTTGGTGGCGGAACAGGAGCAGTGGCAAAGGTGTCAGGCTGCACAACAGGTGCTTCAGGAGCAGTTGCAGCATTGGCTTCTGGCACATTGGTTGGTGCAAGCTCCACATTAGCTTCAGCCATGACTACATCATTGGCTTCATCAGTGATGGTGGTGGCAGCTTCAAGATTTTCAACCTCCAGTTGACAAGCTGGAGGGTCGGGCACTGGCACATTCACATCAGGAACATCTTCTTCAGTAATGGGGGGAGTAGGGACACGATCGTCTACTTGGTTGTCATCGGCTGATGCAGCCGGATCGTCTTCAACAGCTTGGGCTTTAGACACGGAGACATTCACAGTCGGAGTGGCTTCTGGAAACACTTGACGTGCAACAAATGGCTGGTGCACTTCTCCTTCTGGAATGCTCGAAAGAGGGACCTGAGGCCTTGGTCCTTTGCGAAGCCTGCGTAATGCTGGCGACGCTTTTGGAGATGGAGTTGGCTGGGCCTCAAGGTCATCTTCTTCTGCTTGCACAGGTGGTGTGGCTTGTTGTTGTTGGGGAGTACTTGGGGAGTCTTCTTGTTGTGGGTGATCAGCCCATGATGCATCCTGAGCTATTGGCGTCAGAAGATGACCAATGCTGATGAGTTCGCTGTTCATCAGAACAGGCGATGATACCAAGTTGTGTTCGATCTGAGGAAGAACTTCATCATCTTCAACATTGTCATTGTGACCAATGTCTTCAGCAGCGGTGGGTTCAACTGCTGGAATGTCTTCTACTTCATGAGCCTCTATGGAAGCAGGCTCATGAACTATCATCCGTCGTTCTTGGTGTTAAGATGCAGGGAGAACCACTGAGATGGGTTCAACAACTAAGGGCTCTATGGAAGCAACCCGATTCTTCTTGGTTTTTCGCTTCTTCTTGGAGGGAGCAACATCAGGGGCTTCAGAGTTTTTCCTTTTTCTGGCTTCAGCCTCGTCAGTCCTCGTCTTCTTCAGTTCTGAAGCGGTTGACATGACCTTTGGCTTCGAGCCAGTCATGCTGCTCGGGAAGACTATGCGAGGTTCTTCCTGCCTTGATGGTGCAGATTGGGCAGTTGATAGCTTCTTCTTCTTTGCACCCATTCTGGGGTCAATGCCAGGACGACCAAGAGCCTTGCGCTTCTCAGCCTCATTGTAGGCTAGCACACACTTGTCAGCCAGACTCTTCATACGCTCACGAGAGCCTTGAGCTTCTTCACGCTTCTTGAGAAAGGCTTCTTTGAGCTCGTGCAGCATGATCTTGAAGTTTTTGACATCTTGCACGCTGAGCCTTGCCACATGCTTCTTGAACTGAGCTTTCTCATAATCGATCTTGTGCTTTAGTTCAACGATGCGCTGAGAAAGAGCTAGCTCAGAAGCAATGGCACCATTGAAGGAGATGCTGAGGCCAATGGGAAGTTGCAGATCTTCAAAGCTGAGATTTGGGGTGTCAAACCACTCATCAATGAAGTTATGGATGATTGCCACATCGAAGAGAGGCAAATTATTTAAGATCTCTGCTTCTTCCTTGCTCTTGATCAGTTGCTCAAGAGCATCATCTGCAAGATCTTCATTGCTGGACAGATCAATGTGCTCTTCTCGCAGAATGGCAGCAGGAGTCAAGGTCTGATCAGTATGCTTGACGATTTTCTTTTTCTTCTCCGTCTTCTTGGAGATACGGGATAGATCTTCAAATTGCACACTGTCTTCAAGAGGTTTAGTGGCCAGTGGCTTCGCACGTGAAGCCTTGGGTGGAGCAGCTGATCTTGAAACAGTAGCCTTCTTTAGCTTCTGCGGCTGTGGTGGAGGAGTTGGGGCTTCATCACTGTCAGCATCATTATTAGAATGATCCACTTTGGCACCTTGGACCAAGATGTAAGTGATGAGGCCATCAAGTTTGGAGAAGGGGCCAATGACATTAGGTTCTGCATCATGTGAGCCGTCAGCACGGGGAGCAGAGGGACCAGGGTTGAAGTCTAACCCCAATGACTTCATGTTTTCCTTGGCCGATGCCTTTGCGTGCTGGAAGTTGTGCTTGAAGAGAGTATCGTCATGACACCAGAGCAATGATGATGGGTCGGCATTTTCTGGCTGAGGTCCACGGACCATACAAGGATAGAAACCCTGTGCAATAGCTTCATCTCTGTTCTTGGGTTGAAGGCCTCGATAGAGAATATCACCCCAAGGACTCTTGATAGCATTCTTCTCAGCGTATTCCTGGGTCACGAACTTGTATTTGAACCATTGTTCAGCCCAATATCGTCGAATCCATTGGATTCGTGTCTTGCGCTGATGATAATTCTCTTCAGGATCTGTCTTGTAAAGTTCTGCGAG
This sequence comes from Triticum aestivum, assembly GCF_018294505.1. NCBI lineage: Eukaryota > Viridiplantae > Streptophyta > Magnoliopsida > Poales > Poaceae > Triticum > Triticum aestivum. Next base: position 437,003,870 of record NC_057813.1, on the reverse strand, counting down.
GTCATCAGGCAAATCTTTTGATGTTCCCCCTCAACGCTGTCTGCCACCCTTTCTTACTGATTTCTCTGCAGCCATGAACTTCAAACTGAATGGCTTCAGTACGTTCAAAGGCTTCAAAGGCTTTCGCTTGCTAGACAAACAGGAACTGGCTTCAGGAGAATTAATGTGATGCTGTAAGAATTCTGCAAACGAATGCAGACTATGAGAACCAAGGGATTCTCCCACGGACATGTACCCGTGACAGCATTAGATATGCAAGGGAAGGGGAAGAGGTCATATGCATTCTCAGAAGATTTTGAAGATAAATCAGTTTGAAGACATTGACCTCATGATGCGAAGACATTCACTTATATGTTGAGAGTTGGTTCCAGATTTGTACGAATCCGTGAATAAGTACAAGTGAGGAATCAAACTAGATATGAAGTTTAAGTGAATATACTTGGCAGTATGAGATGCAGACAGAATAGATCTAACATTGTATAGGCAGAAACCAATTTTGGTAAAAAGGATGAATCTTTGAGGATCAAAAAGATGGTAAAAATAGAGTTGTATTTACCACATGAAGAAATGCTAGATAGGATGAACAGGAGACCGAGCAGTTCAATCCACCGTGCCCTAACTTGGCTACGGAGCACACCTACGGTGGCGGCGGGGAGGACGATGTCCGCGGCCGGCGTGAGGACAGCGTCGGAGAAGTCGCGACAGCTAAGCGCTTCGTCGCCGGCGTCATCGAGAGCTAGCGGTGGCGCTAGGGTTTTGACGAGGTGGAGAGGTGGAAGAAGGTTTTCTTTACCGCAGGGGACATGTATTTATAAGGAGGTGTGCGGCACAGCGCAATTACGCAGGTGCCCCTGGCCGTTCACATCTGAGGGGCACGTGGCAAGCATGCAACATACTCAGAGTTGTCCCACGTTCCCACACCCGCCAGGCATGTCGGATGGTTGTTCCGGCTTCTCCGAATTTCAAACAATAAAGATGAATCATTTAAAACAGACTTAATGTTTGTCTCTGTGTCTTCTGCTGACTAGGACGCAGAGAAGACATTCGACAGTTTCAATAGAATGCATATGATTTGGACAGATAGAGTTTGAGATAGAAAGCATAGAGAGATTAGGGTTCGATCACATTCACTTAGTTCAAAAGATTCAACTAGGAAGACATAGTTATAAGTGAATGCTGTAGAGGACAGAGCACTAGTATATATATCAGAAAGCAATCAAATCATCATAGTGAAGAAAATCATGAAGATGATATGAAATTGAAGACAAACCAAATGCGAAGACATTGCAAAAATAACGCCGTGAGTGAAACACTTCAAACAGAGAAATTTTGGTGGTGGCGTTACCCACTGTATAGGAAGTATTAGACCCAGACACGGCGCACAATTATCGTGGCGCTCCAAAGTGAAATTCCATGTTAATGTATTCACACTCAGAATGTAAGTCTTCATTGATTGAAGATATACTTTACTTCGTGTGTTGCACATCTAAGTCATCAACATGCATAAGTGTTAGGATGTGTGCCTGATCACAGGACATTTGAGGATTCCAAGATATTTAGCTCACACTGTAACTTGCAAAACCTTTTCTCATCCAAGGGCTTTGTGAAGATATCTGCCAGTTGCTCTTCAGTGTTGACATGAATGATGTCAATATCTTTCTTCATGACATGATCTCTGAGAAAGTGATGACGAATTTCAATGTGCTTTGTCTTCGAGTGCTGGACTGGATTGTTGGCAATCTTGATGGTGCTTTCATTGTCGCAGAAGAGGGGTACTTGTTTCAGATTGATGCCATAGTCCTTGAGAGTTTGCTTCATCCATAGGAGCTGAGCGCAGCAAGATCCAGCAGCAATGTATTCAGATTCAGCAGTTGAGAGTGATACACAGTTCTGCTTCTTTGAAGACCAACAGACAAGTGATCGACCCAGAAAGTAACATGTGCCTGATGTAGACTTGCGATCCACCTTGTCACCAGCATAATCAGCATCCGAGAATCCAACCAAATCAAATTTTGAGCCCTTTGGATACCATAATCCGAGTGTTGGGGTGTAAGCCAAATATCGAAGAATTCGCTTCATAGCTAAGTGATGCGGTTCCTTTGGTGCCGCTTGGAATCGAGCACACATGCAAACACTAAGCATAATATCTGGCCTAGATGCACATAGGTAAAGTAAGGAACCAATCATGAAGCGGTATACCTTTTGATCGAACTCTTTACCATTGTCGTCGGGACCCAGATGGTGTTTGGCTGGCATTGGCGTCATGTAACCTTTGCAATCTTCCATTCCCAACTTCTTCAGACAATCTTTAAGGTATTTTTCTTGAGATATGAAGATGCCATTCCTTTGCTGATGAATTTGAAGACCAAGGAAGAACTTCAGCTCACCCATCATGGGCATCTGATATTGCTCTTGCATCATGTATCCAAACTCATCACTATACTTCTGGTTGGTGCAGCCGAAGATAATGTCATCCACATATATTTGGCACACAAACAGTTCACCATCATATGTCTTCGTGAAGAGTGTGGGATCAAGGGATCCAGGTTTGAAGCCTTTGCTCTTCAGGAAGTCTTTGATCGTGTCATACCAAGCACGAGGAGCTTGTTTGAGGCCATACAGTGCTTTGTTTAGCTTGTATACCATACCAGGATGTTTTGGATCTTCAAAGCCAGGTGGTTGAGCTACGTACACTTCTTCTTCAATCTTGCCATTGAGAAATGCACTCTTCACATCCATTTGATGTAGCAGAATGTTGTGGTGATTAGCGTAGGCTAGCAGTATGCAAATAGCTTCAAGCCTAGCCACAGGAGCAAATGTTTCATCGAAGTCAACTCCTTCTACTTGAGTATATCCTTGAGCCAAAAGACGTGCTTTGTTTTTAACGACTTGACCATGCTCATCTTGCTTGTTTCGATATATCCATTTTGTGCCAATAATGTTATGCTTGCGAGGGTCAAGACGCTTGACAAGTTCCCAAACATTGTTCAGCTTGAACTGTTGAAGTTCTTCTTGCATAGCTTGTATCCATTCAGGTTCCATAAAGGCTTCAGCAACTTTCTTGGGTTCTGATATTGACACAAAAGAAAAGTGCCCACAGAAATTTGCTAACTGTGTTGCTCTTGAGCGAGTAAGTGGACCAGGTGCATTGATGCTATCAATTATCTTCTCAATTTGTACTTCATTTGCAACACGAGGATGAACTGGACGAAGACTTTGCTCTTGCTGTCCATTGTCATCATTGGGAGGATTGTCTTCAGTCTGAGTATTGTCTTCAGGTTGGTTAGGTGCAGAAATGATAAGTTCCTCTTCAGGCTGTGCTTCAGTAGGCATGATTTCACCAGTTCCCATCAGCTTGATAGATTCGCTGGGCGAGCTTCGTCTAGTGTACTTGGCAGGAGCTCTCTTTGTGAACCATTGGTTTCATCAAATCGCACATCCACCGTTTCAACGATTTTGCAGAGATAGAGGTTGAAGACTCTATAAGAGTGTGAGTCCTTTCCGTAACCGAGCATGAAGCCTTCGTGAGCTTTGGGTGCAAACTTTGACTTGTGATGGGGATCCTTGATCCAGCACCTAGCTCCAAATACTTTGAAGTAGCTGACATTTGGCTTCTTGCCAGTAAGGAGCTCATAGGATGTTTTGTTCAGAAGCTTATGGATGTAAACACGGTTGATGATGTGACATGATGTATCAATAGCTTCAGGCCAGAACTTTCTTGGTGTCTTGTACTCGTCGAGCATTGTTCGAGCCATCTCAATGAGGGTTCTGTTCTTGCGCTCTACAATGCCATTTTGTTGAGGTGTGTATGGAGCAGATAACTCATGAGTGATTCCCATTGTATCCAGATAAAGATCAAGTCCGGTGTTCTTGAACTCAGTGCCGTTGTCACTTCTGATATGCTTGATCTTGACGCCATAGTTGTTCATGGAACGATTGGCGAAGCGTCTGAAGACATCTTGCACTTCAGTCTTGTAGAGAATTATGTGCACCCATGTGTATCTTGAGTAGTCATCAACAATGACAAAGCCATAGAGACAAGCAGTTGTTGTGAGGGTAGAGTAGTGAGTAGGGCCAAATAAGTCCATGTGTAACAGCTCGAAGGGTTGAGATGTTGTCATGATTGTCTTCGAGGGGTGCTTTGCCCTGGTCATCTTTCTAGCTTCGCAGGCACCACACAAATGATCCTTCTTGAACTTGACACCCTCGATGCCTATGACATGCTTCTTTTTGACGAGTGTGTGTAAGTTCCTCATGCCAGCATGCCCCAGCCTCCTATGCCAGAGCCAGCATTCTGAAGCTTTTGCAAGAAGACATACGGCAAGCTGTGGACCTGCTGAGAAATCTACCATGTATAGATCATCTTTCTGATACCCTTAAAAGACTAGAGACTTGTCAGATTCCATTAGTACAAGGCAACGATATTTTCCGAATAGCACAATCATGTTCAAGTCACAAAGCATTGAGACAGACATTAAGTTGAAACCAAGGGATTCAACAAGCATCACTTTATCCATGTGTTGATCCTTTGAGATTGCAACTCTACCTAGACCCAATACCTTGCTTTTACCAGTGTCAGTAAATGTGATGTGAATCTTGTCTGATGGACGTAAGGTTGAGTCCATGAGAAGACTTCGATCACCAGTCATATGATTAGTGCATCCACTGTCCATAATCCATTCTGAAGCTGTTGGTGACATACCCTACAGTGCAGTTAGGAGGATAGGCTTCACAAAGAGTGTTGTGAAGCATAAGCATTTGACGCACACGAGGATTATCACAGCTTAGATCAGGTTAGGACTCATAGTATGACTGGTAAGCGATTCAAATATGAAATACATAGTAAGATCATTTTATCATGCGTCCCTTAATGTGTTTTAGGTCCCCAGCAATAGCATCGGACGCCTTTGATTACAGGCTGGAGACCTTTCCCTGCAAATGAAAGTTAGTTCTTCTTAACCACCCACATCTTCAGGGGTGGCTTAGAAGCAATGAGTCTAAGTGCAGCATCTGAGAATTTTGGCTTTGGAGCCCTAGCAAATAGCCTTGCAGGAGATGAATGATACTCATATGAATAAGCAGAAAAGTTCTTAGTTCTATGAACATAGCGGTTTGAAGACACGCGCTCATATTCATAAGTCTGAGTATGGTTTCCCTGCAAAACATTGGCGTTAGGGTGACTCAGTTGAGTCCTGTATCTGTATGAAGCCTTTGGGCCATATGAAGCCATAGGTCTGGGGTTTGTCTTCTTCCTTGGTGGTGTCATGATGACATTCATAGGAAGATTCTCAATACACTGCTTAGGTACCCAGATCTTCTTCATAGGTGGTCCATTCCTGTAGTAGTACCAATATACCTGGCAAACACTTCACCATTCTGATTCTTGAATAGTTTATAGTTTGCATCAAAGGATTCATCAATGATGATAGGATTAGCACAGGTAAATCCAGATAAGGTGGATGGATCTACTGAAGGTCCCTTTGCAGCAACCCATGTGGTTTTGGGATACTGCTCAGGCTTCCAGTAGGAACCATCAACATTCATTTCCTCTCGAACCCAACACCCTCTTTCCTAGGGTTTCGGTTCAGAATCTGCTTTTTGAGGACATCGCAAAGTGTCTGATGTCCTTTCAGACTTTTATACATCCCTGTTTCAAGCAATGTCTTCAACTTAGCATTTTCATCAGTAATAGTAGTGGTATCCTCCGCAGAAGGGTTAGTTACCACATCAGTAGTTGAAGACAAGGCAACAGTAGCAGCAGTGGAACATTCAGCAACAGATGTAGCGTTATCACGCTCAATGCATTTTAGACATGGTGGTTCAAATCCATCCTAAGCGGGACTGATCTGTTGAGTGCGAAGTGACTCATTCTCTTTTTGAAGATCTTCATGAGCCGCTCTCAATTTCTCAAGCTCTTGCTTCCTTTGAAGATAATCATATGAGAGCTTTTCATAAGTGGTTGAGAGCGTTTCATGACGACTTTCAAGTTCTTGGTACTTAGCATGAAGATTTTTTATGTCTTCAACTAAGGACTGTGAACGAGTCATTTCCGCGTCCAACAGGTCATCGCTTTTGTCTAACAGTTTTTGAGTATCTTCCATAGCTTTTTGTTGTTCAGTTGCAATTTTAGCAAGTGTTTTGTAGCTGGGTTTGGATTCACAATCAGAGTCATCTTCACTTGATGTTTGAAAGTAAGCATCACATGATTTTACCTTGGCACCACGTGCCATGAAGCAGTAGGTGGGAGCAGGGTCGTCCTTGTCATCAGCTTCAGCGTTGGTGTGGAAGTCATTGTCTTCAGTGTTGAAGATGGACTTGGCAACATAGGCTGTAGCTAGAGCCAGACTTGCAACGCCAGGGTCGGACTCTTCTTCAGACTCCACCTCCGCCTCTTCAGAAGCAGACTCCTCCTCTGAATCCATTTCCTTGCCAACAAAAGCACGAGCCTTGCCAGATGAGGTCTTCTTGTGTGATGAAGACTTGGAAGAAGACTTGGAAGAAGACTTTGAGGATTTCTTCTTCTTGTCATTAGAATCATATTCTTTGTATTTCTTCTTCTTCTTCTCATTGTCCCACATTGGACACTCAGATATGTAGTGACCAGGTTTCTTGCACTTGTGGCAGGTTATCTTCTTGTGGTCATGGGTGGATAGGCGATTTTTATGAAAGTCTTCAAAACGTGGAAGTTTCAAAGACAAACAATAGAAATAACCTAATTGATCTGCAGCGGAAGATAAACTACAACGAGCAAACCATAGTCAAGTATGCAATGATGTGAAAGTACAAGACTAATAGCAGCTTAGTAGTAAGGATCAGGATGGAAGATAGTATGAAGCCAATCAACGATAGTAGTCAAGCAATGAAGTCAAACAGGTACAACAAATAGGCAATGACTTCGTGAAGACAAACTCAAGTAAAGTGAGGGATAGGATAGAACCAGTCACTTGTTGAAGACACAGGGTTTGTTGGACCAGTTCCAGTTGCTGTGACAACTGTACGTCTGGTTAGGGAGGCTGAGATTCAACTCAGAAGACTGTGTCTTCACCTTATTCCCCTTGAGCTAAGGACACACAGTCCTCGCCCAATCACTCTAGTAAGTCTTCAAGGTAGACTTCCGAACCTTCACAGACTTCGTTCACCAGCAATCCACAATGACTCTTGGATTCTCAGAACGCGACGCCTAACCGGCTGGAGGATTCACAGTCCTCAAGTGTAATAAGTCTTCAAGTCACACAGACAGAAAGACTTTAGTGATGCCTAACACTCTTTGGCTCTGGGTGTTTGGGCTTGGTCCTCGCAAGGATTTCTCTCTCTCAAAGGCTTCGAGGTGGGTTGCTCTCAAACGACAAAAGCCGTGCACTAACTCTGAGCAGCCACCAATTTATGGTGTAGGGGGTGGGCTATTTATAGCCACTAGGCAACCCGACCTGATATGTCCGAAATGACCCTGGGTCACTAAGGAACTGACACGTGTTCCAACGGTCAGATTTCAAACACACACGGCAACTTTACTTGGGCTAAAAGCAAAGCTGACTCATCCAGCTCTGGATAAGATTTGCTCTCGTTGTCTTCGCTCGAAGACATAGGATTTGGGTTGAGCATCACTTTAGTCATTCTGACTTTGTTCACTTGGACCCCACTTAACAGTACGGTGGTTCCTATGACTCAACAAAGAAGAAAAAGGAGACAACGAGACGACACAGTCTTCGCGCTCCATAGTCTTCACTCAATGTCTTCTCATGTCATAGACTTCAATATGAATATCTTCACATACCACCATTGTCGTCAATGTCTTCATACATTTTTAAGGGTCATCTCCGGTAGGTAAACCGAATCAATGAGGGACACTACCTGCGTTATCCTGCAATTCTCACAAACGCATTAGTCCCTCAACCAAATTTGTCGTCAATACTCCAAAACCAACTAGGGGTGGCACTAGATGCACTTACACTACTACGCCGTACAACTCTGTTTCCAGCAGTGCCAGAAGGTCTCTAACAACATAGCAGAATATGAGTTCCTCATAGCAGGCCTAAAAGCTGCAGCAGCACTATGAGTGAAGCGCCTCACCATCAAGGGTGATTCACAACTCCTTGTCAACTTCTCCAACAAGGTGTACAAGCCGAAGAACGAGCACATGGAGGCATATCTTGCGGAAGTATGCAAGATGGAGAAGCAGTTCTGGGGGCTGGAGCTGCAGCATGTGCCCCGTGGCACCAACCAAGAGGCTGATGACATCGCCAAGAGGGCGTCCAGGCGACTTCCTCAGGAACCCGGCGTTTTCGAGGAGCGGCTCTTCAAGCCGTCGGTGACACCATCACTTTCAAGCGCGGCGCAGCCTCGGGAAGAGCTCCCTCAACCACCTGCCATAGGAGCCCCGGCCTGTGGCCCGACCTCAGGAGCACACTATCACACCTGATTTTCATGGCACAACACTTAAGATGATAAATCATGATAAAATGTGGTTTGACAAAAACTTTTGTATTATTTGACTTTTTATTTTGAGTTGGTTTTCTCTCTGTGTTTTTCAAGTGCTCTTTAAAGTCAACACAACTCCACCTTCTATACTTCATCTCCTTGCCCCAAGCTTCTGCCCAATGATCATGCCATGTGTATAGAGCAACATAGTATTTTCTTACAAAAATAATTTGGCCAGATAGTATTGTCAAAAATTAGTTTTTCAAAAATCCCTGAGTTGAGGTTTGCACTACAAGTACTTGACTTGGGGTGTAAAAAATCATTCAAAAGGTATATTTGAATACTATTAGATGTAGGACTCCCATAAACCACAAAAATATAATTTTAAAAGTTATTTTCCTATTTTATTTAAAAGCTTTTCCTTAAGGCCAGAAATGGTCTTTAATAGGGAAAAATATTTTATTGTTTCAAAAATATTTGACAAAAAACTAGGGAAACTCAGTGGACATATATTGTCCATATATAAGAGTTTCCACACATGGTCAGGTTCAAAATATTGGTCAAATCCCTCAAAAACCCTTTCTAGATATTTCAAGCTTTTGAAATATTTACAAAGGAAATATTCTCCAAAAATTCTAAGAAAATTCTAGCATGTCACATATGACATGTTAGATGATCTTGACAAGTATCATGTCATGGAGAATGGTATAACCCCATGAAATCCCCTCAAAACCATTTCTGTCCATTTTGAAGTTTGAGAAACTTTACATTGCCAAACATGTCCAAATGCTCTCAAATCTTGTGAACATGCACAAATGGTCTAATAATTCATCTAGACCAAATGGCACAAGTTGGAGAAAATGTTATATTGATCAAAGTGCCACAAAACCATCTCTGACCAGAATCTAATTTGAACAAGTTTGTACTACCAACTTTCTCTCCTTGACCCCAACTTTTGTGAGCATACTCACATGACCAAATTAGGCCACTACACCAAGTGGTGCATCAAGTAGAAGTGATTTGCTCAACTAGATCTACACAAGTTCATTTCTGCTAATTTCTAGGGTTTACAAAAGTTGCATTGGCAACTTTGCCCAAATGGACTCAACCTTGGTGGAACCTATTATTATCTCATGAAATTTGACCCTGTCAAGCCTCATGACAAGAGGAGTTCATCTTCTTGCCCAAACCAGCAACAAACACCTTCTGCCATTTTACTAAAACCCCTGTTTTGACCACTTCCACTCTTCACCATGGCCCCAACTTTTTACCACACCTCCTCCTAACCTCCCTCTACCTCTGGCACTCAGCACAAGTCAATGCTTATTGATCAAGGGGATGGAACCACCCATTTTCTATTCTGGACAGCCCCATTTCCACTCTTCTCCTTCCTTTCTCTTCACCCACTGGCCACCCAAAGCATCCAAGGCCAAGATCCCTTCCTTAGCACCCCCCCAAATACTACTGGACATGCAAGGGCGTGCCCACTTTGCCAAAAAATGGCATGCCGGCCATTTGCACGCTCTGGAGCGCGCTACAGTGCGCTCCCGCACTGTAGACGCCCCTGCCAACCACCTCCGGCCACCTCGGGCCTCCCCAGAGCGCCCGACGATGCACCTCGGCGTCCGCAGCATGCTAAGCCCTGGTCCCCCTCTTCCTTCTCCCTCCTACGGCCTCCCTCACATGCGCACCATGGCCGCCCGAGAGCTCCAATGAGCGGCCTCACACGCGCGCAGCCTCTGGCCCTTCCCCTCTTGCTCTCTTCATTCACCTGGTCGTAGACCTCATCCACGATCGGCCCAGACTCACCCATGTGTGCCCACACGGCCTCTGGTCTCGCCTGTGACCTCGCTGGTGCACGAGTCCACGGTGGACTGGTGCCCGGCTATAAAAGCTCGCCCCAGGTCACTCTCTTGGCATACACCTCCTTCTCACACCCCCAAGCACGCTCCCGCACCACCCAATAAATCTCGGAGAGCTTCTATGCTCGGGATCGACCGGAGCTCCACCGCCTCAGTCAACCGTTGATCTCGCGGTACAGCCCCTCTCTGGCCCCGCTCTTGCTCGATCTGGAACCACCAGACCTCACTGACCCATTCCCCTCTTTCTCCCGCTCCTATTGTAGCTTGGATCGAGCTAACTAGGCTCCTCCCGAGGCCCTTCCGCCGGCTTCCTCGTCACCAGCGAACCCCTGCACTTCGGCGACCGCCTCCACCTCCACCCGAACGGCGACTCCGCCCTGAGCACACCGGTGCCCTCGGATCGCCTCGCCGTCGACCATAGGGACGCCAGTGAGCTCGCCTCCCTCTCTGGCCCGAGGTTGAAGACGACGGCCGTGGGGCCCGTCAGTCAGCCTCACATACTAACGGGTGGGCCCCACCCGTCAGGTTTAAAACGCACACGCGCGTGAACCGTTTCGCTGTGACAGCTGAAGGCGTATTTTGCCTTTATGCCTTCGACGTGGCAGCCTCGCGCGGGCTGAATCCCCTCTAGGCCTGCTGCACTGTGGCCTTTCTGGCGCAGTGGCACAGTGCCATTTTTTCCTTTTCTTTTTCTGTCACTTTTTCCAGAAATTCCACAAGATTAAATATTTATCCAAATTAAATGATTCCACCTCCCATATTTTTCTAAAAATCTCACCTATTTAATGGGGTAATTTTCATAAATATCCTTCAAACTTTTCTGCACTGTTCAAATTTAAATTCAAATTTGAGCATTTATATTCCCCTCTGAAAATCCATTTCTCCTATTCTACAACTCCAAATCCATAACTAGTAATTTTCCCATTATTAGATTTCCCCCTAGTATTTACCAAAAATAAGTTGACATTTTTCTGAGCACTTTGGTTTTTCTGTTTTACTATTACCTTATTTTTCCGTCATTTCTTTTGCGACGAATAGATGCCGTATTTGACAAAGTAGTTGGATAAGAAGAAGGAGAAGGACTTGAAGACTATGAAGACCAAGGCAAGCAGCCCTTTGACCATGTCTATGAAACCCTTTTTATGCATGTCATATAGCACCATATTGTTGTTGCAACGGAATCATGATGAGGTGGTAACCACCTTGATGGGTTGCCACCGTACTTCCCTGTTGATACTTGCATTGTGCATGACCCTACCTTCTTATGAGGGTTATGCCGGTGGGAGTAGGTAGGATGCTAAAGTAGTTGCTACGCAAAAAGGGACGGGTATATGCATGATAAAGGAGACAAAGTATTTTCAAAGAACTTTTCGAAAACCCCGTCGGGTGCCACTTATGCCCGAGAGAGATGATGAGATGGGTAACCACTTGATGACGAAGTGGTGTACCGAGGCAAGTGTGTGTTGTTTTCGAAAACGGATCAGATTTAAGATTTGTCGACTGTCCCAACCTTACATGCGCAACCACTCTACCCTTGTATGGGAAAGGGCATTATTGATTACCTAGGTCGATACTAGCTTGGAGCCCGCATTACTAGTGACGAGGGAGAGTTGGTGCTCTCTCTCGGGACGGGGTCGTGCCAGGTAGGGCGGCCATGAATGTTTTTACAGGGTACCGGATACACTGTGTCCCCTCTCGGATGTTACGATCTCGAGTGAGTCTCGTATGATGTACATCGTGAGGATACGGAACAACGAGTGGACTCTTTGTTAGTGTCTTCTAGGGAAAGGTAGTGATCGGGTGCTTACCCCGGGTACTTGAGGTATCGCGGGTTGTGGATGACACGGAAGTTCCCCGGATCTTGTGGGTAAAGTGTGCAACCTCTGCAGAGTGTAAAACTATTCGAATAGTCGTGTCCACGGTCAAGGACAGTTGGGCGGTGCTTCTTAAACTACGTCCAGAGTTTACAAACCGTGCATGTGTGTCGATAAAACTATTTGAGTTAAGTCAGATGGCTTGACACAATGATTGAGTTGGGTTGATGCCCACTCTATTTATGTTGATATCTGTAACCTGTCCTCATGGTTACTTGAATTCTCCTGATGTATGTCTTACAAGTTGTTGAACATGTCAGTGCACTCAAAACTAGCTTTCTGCAAAAATTTACCTATATCATGCATTGTTACATCTGGGACCAAAACATGGGTTGCTTGCGAGTACATTCAAAGTACTCATTGGCTTGCCACTGGTTATTTAATTGACCAGGCATGGAAGAACAGGAGTTCGAGGAAGAGTTCTTTGGAGACGAACACGCGAACTAGGACGCTTCCCAGTCAGAATGCCTGTAGAGTGATGGCATGGGCTCTACTTATTGACGAAGATTTCCGCTGCTTGTGTTTCATTTGATGTTCAGCCCTTAAGGCTTTATCAATGTAAGACTTGACCATAATGGTCATAATTTGTGTAAGACAGTATGTATGGATGTAAGACTCTTGTTATTCAGCTTCTGTGCGTTCAGTGAGCATTGATCTCTGGGATCACTGTACACGCGCATTCGGTGATCTCGACTTATGAGTCGGGGTCCCCACAGAGCTGGTATCAGAGCCATCCTAACTGTAGGAAGCCTTAGTTAGCATGGTCGTTAGTTAGGGTAAAACTATTTCCAAAACTACTACTAGTTTTCAAAACTATATGTACTTCTCTTCCCTTCTTAGTTTTTCGAAAACTAAGGTATACTTTCCTTATTGATCTCTTCCCCTTCAAAACCTTTGGTTGCTAGAACCCTTATGCCCCTGACCACTGGATCCCTTGTAATCCTCGTGGATAATCTAGAAGGAAGATGCCTTGCCAGACATTCACCCACATCTCCTGAACACAAGATTGGCGACATCACAACAAGACGATACCAACAGAAGATACATCCTTGAGGAATGAGGACCTGAAAACCCAGGAGATAGTGACACCCTTGACACTGCCCCAAGATGATGCAACCTTAGCCTACGATGATCAGGGCATAGAATATGCAAGATCATGATATACATCGCTAATAGAGTAACCCAATCACTACCGTTGTTGTATCGGCAACCACCGATGGATGAGAACCTAGCCATTTGGCCCGCCTCACCATAGTGAGCAGGAAAACGGTTCTCCTCATCCCCCGCTCTTGGTGTCGATGTTGTCATCAACGTAACCGACATGATGGACCTCTATTACACCTTGATAATGTCATTGCATAAAGGATTACCTACCTGGTACCATCGACGGCTTAGAAGACAAAAAGGGATCGTCGTGATTAATAAGACAATAGAAGACCAAGTCAATGCCAGTTACGAGGAGCCATCTTCACCCCATCACTTCAATAGGCGAGAGGTTGTTGAAGAATCTTCAGGCTCAACCTGGATTGTTTCATCGAACAACTACAAGAGACGTAGCAACACCTGAGGAAAACTCAGAAGACTGCATGAGGCACAAGGCACGACTACTGAGTCCGAGAACCCCTAGGGTAGGATGAGTCGTGTACCCCCTATGCGCAGTCGGGTCCGTATGATAGTTCGAATAGAACCATGATTGTGTGTTGCTTGTTTTTATTTGTTTGTGTTTTGATATAGGTCGCACTTTTGCCCTAGGTGACAAGTATGCGACTATATCACCTTCCTCAACTTGTTTCTTTTGTTTGGCCCTCTTTGCACCTGTTTGTTTGCACTAGCACTATAGAACCCCCTTTAGGCATTCCCCTCCTCTATGATACCTCTCCCTCTCATCTCTCTCCTCAACTGAAGGCTAGCAAGACAAGATACACCAAGGATTCTACTTTGGCAACCAACCAGCACTGAAGACTTTTGCTACAACCTCCTCGACCAAGTGCAGCCCCTTAGAGTTATGGTTGCCCCTCAAGATTAGAAACCCATTCCTAGACCCTTCGAGACTTCATAAGATACCCCAGCTCGAATCCTTAACCATGTGCTTAACCCACAGAATTGCAAGAGAACCTGTTAAGCCTCCCTAACCTTGCTTATCACTGGGTTCATTAGGGAACTAGTGGACATAGTGAACGAGCACATTATCATCCTAAGATAGCACCAAAACTGACGATACCATAGGGAAGACCAATAAGGATATAGGAACAGAGGACAAATGACTTGGTGAGTTTATATCGATGGCTTTGGGGAATCGTCCGAGACTATTTGGTGGATTATGAGGCTTTCATGTTGGTAGATGAACTTGGTGGGAGCATGATTATAGAGTAGCATAGCTTTCATTACCCCTGAGTAAATTGGATTTATAGGACAATTATGATCGCAAGCTGGAATTCTTGGAAGTATTTGGATTTGTCTTAGGCAGGGGATATTGATAGGTGATAGTTGATATTACGATAATGACTTGAGGGAAAAGTGTAGAAATTCTCGTTGGACATGAGATTTGGATTTAAATAGGTGATCCTAGTGGGGTATAGGTGGTGAGTAAGTCTACATGGTTCGGAGTAATTTGGGTTTAGACTGATGATCTCGAACACGATACCATGTTCTCGGTGGACAATAAACTAAGAGATTGGATTAATTGTCAGAGTTGATTTAGGGTTCTATATAAGCTTGACCTTGGAGTTTACTTGACCATGATAATGGAAATTGGTGTACTGACTATAGTAAGGTAGCCTTCCCAGTATTTGTGGATTATAGGATATTATAAGATCGTGTGGAACACCATAGAGATTGGATTTGAAGAACTGCTGGATCATGTAATGATTGGTGTAGTTAATGGGTTGTTGGAGTTGATTCATAGGAAGGAAACAAGATTTTGGAGTGGCATACGGCGTGTTTCCTTAGGATAGAGGTTCTTTATCTTAGACCTTGGAAGAACAGGCTGAGCACTTGGATTGTCACGTTCAAGCTTAGCAGCTTATATGTTCTACCCATGGATTTTTAGGGGTAGACATACATATGAGTTTGGGGATTGTAGACATATATGATTTTGTTAGACCTCCTCTCGGGAGCCATGAGGATATGAATCACATGAGTGATGATTGGAGTTGACCTATGCAAAATGATGCTATCGGTGATATGATGTGATTTTTTTAAAGGACTAGATAGACTATTGGCTCAGAAACCATGCTTAAAGATAAGATGATAAATGTTCACTCGCACACTAGAATCCTTGAAACCCTTAAGCCCTACCAAGCTACAACATGGTCGGATCAGGACCTTAGGGCCTTGACACTAGATCTAGAACCACCTTGGCTCACACTCAACAAGGCCACCACTAATTCACCAGCCTACTTTATGTACCCCGTGAACAAAGTCTTCATGGAGTGCTTAGACAAGATAGTTGTCATCATCATTTGGTGACCTACTTGTCCACCCGAAGACGGAAGAAGAGCCATTCAGCTAGTCCAGGAACATTTGAAGACCGCCATGCCAAGGAGGAAGAACTACCACTATCATCAAGAAGTAAACATCCGCGTCGAAGACCAGGTGTATCTACAAGCCACTTCTCTCTAAAGAACCAAGCATTTCCATGACAAGGAGACCCACACCAAGATTCATCGGCCCCCTTCGTGATCACTCCAAAATTTAATAACCCCTTCTGAGATCACTACGAGACAAAGGGAAGACAGTTACCAGCTGGAGTTGCCACCTGAGTTACCTAATGTGCACAATGCTTTCCATGCATCACAACCCCGGAAGTGTTTCCAACTTCCTAACTTGCCCGATCTCTACGAGGGCATTGACCACCGAGCCATCGACCCCTAGCCCAATCTAACCTACCGCGAGCTATCCATTAGCAACCTGGATCAAGTAGAGCGTCATACACGAAGCCACACCATCAAGTACTTCAAGCTCAATGGAGCACTACACGGAAGCAGAAGCAACATGAGGACTTGAAGACTACCCCGGATCCAGTTTTCATATTCCTTTCCAAGCCTAGTTTGGGAATCTCGGGGACGAGATTCTTGTAAGGGGGGTAGGTCTGTCACACCCTGATTTTCATGGCACAACACTTAAGATGATAAAATGTGGTTTGACAAAAACTTTTGCATTATTTGACTTTTTATTTTGAGTTGGTTTTCTCTCTGTGTTTTTCAAGTGCTCTTTAAAGTCAACACAACTCCACCTTCTATACTTCATCTCCTTGCCCCAAGCTTCTGCCCAATGATCATGCCATGTGTATAGAGCAACATAGTATTTTCTTACAAAAATAATTTGGCCAGATAGTATTTTCAAAAATTAGTTTTTCAAAAACCCCTGAGTTGAGGTTTGCACTACAAGTACTTTACTTGGGGTGTGAAAAATCATTCAAAAGGTATATTTGAATCCTATTAGATGTAGGACTCCCATAAACCACAAAAATATAATTTTAAAAGTTATTTTCCTACTTTATTTAACAACTTTTCCTTAAGGCCAGAAATGGTCTTTAATAGGGAAAAATTATTTTATTGTTTCAAAAATATTTGAAAAAAACCTAGGGAAACTCAGTGGACATATATTGTCCATATATAAGAGTTTCAACACATGGGCATGTTCAAAATATTGGTCAAATCCCTCAAAAACCCTTTCTGGATATTTCAAGCTTTTGAAATATTTACAAAGGAAATATTCTCCAAAAATTCCAAGAAAATTCTAGCATGTCACATATGACATGTTGGATGATCTTCACAAGTATCATGTCATGGAGAATGGTATAACCCCATGAAATCCCCTCAAAATGCATTTTTGTCCATTTTGAAGTTTGAGCAACTTTACATTGCCAAACATGTCCAGATGCTCTCAAATCTTGTGAACATGCACAAATGGTCTAATAATTCATCTAGACCAAATGGCACAAGTTGGAGAAAATGTTATATTTATCAAAGTGCCACAAAACCCTCTCTGACCAGAATCTAATTTGAACAACTTTGTACTACCAACTTTCTCTCCTTGACCCCAACTTTGGTGAGCATATTCACATGATCAAACTAGGCCACTACACCAAGTGGTGCATCAAGGAGAAGTGATTTTCTCAACTAGATCTACACAAGTTCATTTCTGCTAATTTCTAGGGTTTACAAAAGTTGCATTGGCAACTTTGCCCAAATGGACTCAACCTTGATGGAACCTATTATTATCTCATGCCATTTGACCCTGTCAAGCCTCATGACAAGAGGAGTTCATCTTCTTGCCCAAACCAGCAACAAACACCTTCTGCCATTTTACTAAAACCCCTGTTTTGACCACTTCCACTCTTCTCCTTGGCCCCAACTTTTTACCACACCTCCTCCTAACCTCCCTCTACCTCTGGCACTCAGCACAAGTTAATGCTTATTGATCAAGGGGATGGAACCACCCATTTTCTATTCTGGACAGCCCCATTTCCACTCTTCTCCTTCCTTTCTCTTCACCCACTGGCCACCCAAAGCATCCAAGGCCAAGATCCCTTCCTTAGCACCCCCCCCCAAATACTAATGGACATGCAAGGGCATGCCCACTTTGCCAAAAAAATGGCATGCCGGCCATTTGCACGCTCTGGAGCGCGCTACAGTGCGCTCCCGCACTGTAGACGCCCCCTTCCAACCACCTCCGGCCACCTCGGGCCTCCCCAACGCGCCCGACGATGCGCCTCGGCGTCTGCAGCATGCTAAGCCCTGGTCCCCCTCTTACTTCTCCCTCCTATGGCCTCCCTCACACGCGCGCCATGGCCGCCTGAGAGCTCCAATGAGCGGCCTCACACGCGCGCAGCCTCTGGCCATCCCCCGCTCGCTCCCTGCATTCATCTGGTCATAGACCTCATCCACGAATGGCCCACACTCACCCTCGTGTGCCCACACGGCCTCTGGTCTCGCCTATGAACTCACGGGCGCACAAGTCCACGGTGGACCGGCGCTAGGCTATAAAAGCTTGCCCTAGGTCTCTCTCTTGGCATCCACCTCCTTCTCACACCCCCAAGCACGCGCCCGCACCACCCAATCAACCTCGGAGAGCTTCTATGCTCGGGATCGACCGGAGCTCCGCCGCCTCGGTCGACCGTTGATCTCGCCGTACAGCCCCTCTCCGGCCCCGCTCTTGCTTGATCTGGAACCACCAGACCTCACTGACCCATTCCCCTCTTTCTCCCGCTCCTATGGCAGCTCGGAACAAGCTAACATGGCTCCTCCCGAGGCCCTTCCGCCGGCTTCCTTGTCGCCGGCGAACCCCTGCACTCCGGCGACCGCCTCCACCTCCACCCGAACGGTGACTCCGCCCTGAGCACACTGGTGCCCTCGGATCGCCTTGTCGTCGACCACAGCGACGCCGCTGAGCTCGCCTCCCTCTCTGGCCCGAGGTTGAAGACGACGGCAGTGAGCCTCACATACTGATGGGTGGGCCCCACCCGTCAGGATTAAAACGCACGCGTGCGCGAACCGTTTCGCTGCGACAGCTGAAGGCGTATTTTGCCTTTACGCCTTCGACCCCGCGCGGGCTGAATCCCCTCTAGGCCTGCTGCACTGTGGCCTTTTTGGCGCAGTGGCACAATGCCATTTTTTCCTTTTTCTTTTTCTGTCACTTTTCTAGAAATTCCACAGGATTAAATATTTATCCAAATTAAATGATTCCAACTCCCATATTTTTCTAAAAATCCCACCTATTTAATGGGGTAATTTTCATAAATATCCATCAAACTTTTCTGCACTATTCAAATTTAAATCCAAATTTGAGCATTTATATTCCCCTCTGAAAATCCATTTCTCCTATTCTACAACTTCAAATCCATAACTAGTAATTTTCCCATTCTTAGATTTCCCCCTAGTATTTACCAAAAATAAGTTGACATTTTTCTGAGCACTTTGGTTTTTCTTTTTTACTATTGCCTTATTTTTCCGTCATTTCTGTTGCGATGAATAGATGCCGTATTTGACGAAGTAGTTGGATAAGAAGGAGACTGACTTGAAGACTATGAAGACCAAGGCAAGCAGCCCTTTGACCATGTCTATGAAACCCTTTTTATGCATGTCATATAGCACCATATTGTTGTTGCAACGGAATCATGATGAGGTGGTAACCACCTTGATGGGTTGCCACCATACTTCCTCGTTGATACTTTCATTGTGCATGACCCTACCTTCTTATGAGGGTTATGCCGGTGGGAGTAGGTAGGATGCTAAAGTAGATGCTACGCAAAAAGGGACGGGTATATGCATGATGAAGGAGACAAAGTATTTTCAAAGGACTTTTCGAAAACCCCGTCGGGTGCCACTTATGCCCGGGGGAGATGATGAGATGGGTAACCACTTGATGACGAAGTGGTGTACCGAGGCAAGTGTGTGTTGTTTTCGAAAACGGATCAGATTTAAGATTTGTCGACTATCCCAACCTTACCTGCGCAACCACTCTACCCTTGTATGGGAAAGGGCATTATTGATTACCTAGGTCGATACTAGCTTGGAGCCTGCATTACTAGTGACGGGGGAGAGTTGGTGCTCTCTCTCGGGACGGGGTCGTGCCAGGTAGGGCGGCCATGACTGTTTTTACAGGGCACCAGATACACCGTTGTGTCCCCTCTCGGATGTTACGATCTCGAGTGAGTCTTGTATGATGTACATCGTGAGGATACGGAACAACGAGTGGACTCCTTGTTAGTGTCGTCTAGGGAAAGTGTTGGGGAACGTTGCATAAAATAAAAAAATTCCTACGTTCACCAAGATCAATCAATGGAGTCATCTAACAATGAGAGAGAGGAGTGCATCTACATACCCTTGTAGATCACGTGCGGAAGCGTTCAAGAGAACGGGGTTGAGGGAGTCGTACTCGTCGTGATCCAAATCACCGGAGATCCTAGCACCGAACGGACGGCACCTCCGCGTTCAACACACGTACGGTTGGGAAGACGTCTCCTCCTTCTTGATCCAGCAAGGGGAAAGGAGAGGTTGATGAAGATCCAGTGGCACAACGGCGTGGTGGCGGATGCAGCAGCGATCACGGCAGGGCTTCACCAAGCTTCTACGAGAGGGAGAGGTGGTGCGTGGGGAGAGGGAGGCGCCAGGGACTTGGGTGCGGCTGCCCTCCCTCCCCCCCTCCTCTTTATATAGGCCCCCTGGGGGGCACCGTCCCTAGGAGATGCAATCTCCAAAGGGGGGCGGCGGCCAAGGGGGTGGCTTGCCCCCCAAGGCAAGTGGAGGCGCCCCCCACCCCTAGGGTTTCCAACCCTAGGAGCAAGGGGGCCCAAGGGGGGCGCACCAGCCCACCAGGGGCTGGTTCCCCTCCCACTTCCGCCCATGGGGCCCTCTGGGATAGGTGGCCCCACACGGTGGACCCCCGGGACCCTTCCGGTGGTCCCGGTACAATACCGGTGACCCCCGAAACTTTCCCGGTGGCCGAAACTGCACTTCCTATATATAATTCTTCACCTCCGGACCATTCAGGAACTCTTCGTGACGTCCGGGATCTCATCCGAGACTCCGAAAAACTTTCGGGTTACTGCATACTCATATCTCTACAACCCTAGCGTCACCGAACCTTAAGTGTGTAGACCCTACGGGTTCGGGAGACATGCAGACATGACCGAGACGCCTCTCTGGTCAATAACCAACAGCGGAATCTGGATACCCATGTTGGCTCCCACATGCTCCTCGATGATCTCATTGGATGAACCACGATGTCGAGGATTCAATCAATCCCGTATACAATTCCCTTTGTCAATCGGTACGTTACTTGCCCGAGACTCGATCGTCGGTATCCCAATACCTCGTTCAATCTCGTTACCGGCAAGTCACTTTACTCGTACCGTAATGCATGATCCCGTGACCAGACACTTGGTCACATTGAGCTCATTATGATGATGCATTACCGAGTGGGCCCAGAGATACCTCTCCGTCATACGGAGTGACAAATCCCAGTCTCGATTCGTGCCAACCCAACAGACACTTTCGGAGATACCCGTAGTGCACCTTTATAGTCACCCAGTTACGTTGTGACGTTTGGCACACCCAAAGCACTCCTACGGTATCCGGGAGTTGCACAATCTCATGGTCTAAGGAAATGATACTTGACATTTGGAAAAGCTCTAGCTAAACGAACTACACGATCTTTGTGCTATGCTTAGGATTGGGTCTTGTCCATCACATCATTCTCCTAATGATGTGATCCCGTTATCAATGACATCCAATGTCCATAGTCAGGAAACCATGACTATCTGTTGATCAACGAGCTAGTCAACTAGAGGCTCACTAGGGACTTGTTGTGGTCTATGTATTCACACATGTATTACGATTTCCGGATAATACAATTATAGCATGAACAATAGACAATTATCATGAACAAAGAAATATAATAATAACCATTTTATTATTGCCTCTAGGGCATATTTCCAACAGTCTCCCACTTGCACTAGAGTCAATAATCTAGTTACATTGTGATGTATCGAACACCCATTGCGTTCTGGTGTTGATCATGTTTTGCTCTAGGGAGAGGTTTAGTCAACGGATCTGCTACATTCAGGTCCGTATGTACTTTACAAATATCTATGTCTCCATCTTGAACATTTTCACGAATGGAGTTGAAGCGACGCTTGATGTGCCTGGTCTTCTTGTGAAACCTGGGCTCCTTGGCAAGTGCAATAGCTCCAGTGTTGTCACAGAAGAGTGTGATCGGCCCCGACGCATTGGGTATGACTCCTAGGTCGGTGATGAACTCCTTCACCCAGATAGCTTCATGCGCTGCCTCCGAGGCTGCCATGTACTCCGCTTCACATGTAGATCCCGCCACGACGCTCTGCTTGCAACTGCACCAGCTTACTGCCCCACCATTCAAAATATACACGTATCCGGTTTGTGACTTAGAGTCATCCAGATCTGTGTCGAAGCTAGCGTCGACGTAACCCTTTACGACGAGCTCTTCGTCACCTCCATATACGAGAAACATATCCTTAGTCCTTTTCAGGTACTTAAGGATGTTCTTGACCGCTGTCCAGTGTTCCATGCCGGGATTACTTTGGTACCTTCCTACCAAACTTACGGCAAGGTTTATATCAGGTCTGGTACAGGTCATGGCATACATGATAGACCCTATGGCTGAGGCATAGGGGACGACACTCATCTTTTCTCTATCTTCTGCCGTGGTCGGACATTGAGCCGAGCTCAATTTCACACCTTGCAACACAGGCAAGAACCCCTTCTTGGACTGATCCATATTGAACTTCTTCAATATCTTATCAAGGTATGTGCTTTGTGAAAGACCTATGAGGCGTCTTGATCTATCTCTATAGATCTTGATGCCTAATATGTAAGCAGCTTCTCCAAGGTCCTTCATTGAAAAACACTTATTCAAGTAGGCCTTAATGCTGTCCAAAAGTTCTATATCATTTCCCATCAAAAGTATGTCATCCACATATAATATGAGAAATGCTACAGAGCTCCCACTCACTTTCTTGTAAACGCAGGCTTCTCCATAAGTCTGCATAAACCCAAACGCTTTGATCATTTCATTAAAGCGAATGTTCCAACTCCGAGATGCTTGCACCAGCCCAAAGATGGAGCGCTGGAGCTTGCATACCTTGTTAGCATTCTTAGGGTCGACAAAACCTTCCGGCTGCATCATATACAAATCTTCCTTAAGGTGACCATTAAGGAATGCCGTTTTGACGTCCATTCGTCATATCTCATAATCATAGTATGCGGCAATTGCTAACATGATTCGGACGGACTTCAGCTCCGCTATGGGAGAGAATGTCTTATCGTAGTCAATCCCTTGAGCTTGTCGATAACCCTTAGCGACAAGTCGAGCTTTATATATGGTAACATTACCATCCGCTTCCGTCTTCTTCTTAAAGATCCATTTGTTTTCTATTGCTCGCCGATCATCGGGCAAGTCTGTCAAAGTCCATACTTTGTTTAAATACATGGATCCTATCTCAGATTGCATGGCTTCAAGCCATTTGTTGGAATTGGGGCCCACCATTGCTTCTTCATAGTTCGAAGGTTCACTGTTGTCTAACAACATGATTTCCAGGATAGGGTTGCCATACCACTCTTGTGTGGAACGTGTCCTCGTAGACCTACGAAGTTCAGTAGTAACTTGATCCGAAGTGCCTTGATCATCATCATTAGTTTCCTCTCTAGTTGGTGCAGGCACCACAGGAACATCTTCCTGAGCTGCGCTACTCACTGGTTCAAGAGGTAGTACTTCATCAAGTCCTACTTTCCTCCCACTTATTTCTTTCGAGAGAAACTCTTTCTCCAGAAAGGACCCGTTCTTGGCAACAAAGATCTTGCCCTCGGATCTTAAGTAGAAGGTATACCCAATGGTTTCCTTAGGGTATCCTATGAAGACACATTTTTCTGACTTGGGTTCGAGCTTTTCAGGTTGAAGTTTCTTGACATAAGCATCGCATCCCCAAACTTTTAGAACCGACAGCTTAGGTTTCTTCCCAAACCATAATTCATACGGTGTCGTCTCAACGGATTTAGACGGTGCCCTATTTAAAGTGAATGTAGCTGTCTCTAGAGCGTATCCCCAAAATGATAGCGGTAAATCGGTAAGTGACATCATAGATCGCACCATATCCAATAGAGTGCGATTACGACGTTCGGACACACCATTTCGCTGAGGTGTTCCAGGCGGCGTGAGTTGTGAAACGATTCCACATTTCCTTAAGTGCGTACCAAATTCGTGACTTAAATATTCTCCCCCACGATCTGATCGTAAGAACTTTATCTTTCGGTCACGTTGATTCTCTACCTCATTCTGAAATTCCTTGAACTTTTCAAAGGTCTCAGACTTGTGTTTCATCAAGTAGACATACCCATATCTACTCAAGTCATCAGTGAGAGTGAGAACATAACGATATCCTCCGCGAGCCTCAACGCTCATTGGACCGCACACATCAGTATGTATGATTTCCAATAAGTTGGTTGCTCGCTCCATTGTTCCGGAGAACGGAGTCTTGGTCATTTTGCCCATGAGGCATGGTTCGCATGTGTCAAACGATTCATAATCTAGAGACTCTAAAAGTCCATCAGCATGGAGCTTCTTCATGCGCTTGACACCAATGTGACCAAGGCGGCAGTGCCACAAGTATGTGGGACTATCGTTATCAACTTTACATCTTTTGGTATTCACACTATGAATATGTGTAACATTACGCTCGAGATTCATTAAGAATAAACCATTCACCAGCGGGGCATGACCATAAAACATATCTCTCATATAAATAGAACAACCATTATTCTCGGATTTAAATGAGTAGCCATCTCGAATTAAACGAGATCCTGATACAATGTTCATGCTCAAAGCTGGCACTAAATAACAATTATTGAGGTTTAAAACTAATCCCGTAGGTAAATGTAGAGGTAGCGTGCCGACGGCGATCACATCGACCTTGGAACCATTCCCGACGCGCATCGTCACCTCGTCCTTCGCCAGTCTCCGCTTATTCCGCAGCTCCTGCTTTGAGTTACAAATATGAGCAACCGCACCGGTATCAAATACCCAGGAGCTACTACGAGCACTGGTAAGGTACACATCAATTACATGTATATCACATATACCTTTGGTTTTGCCGGCCTTCTTGTCCGCTAAGTACTTGGGGCAGTTCCGCTTCCAGTGACCACTTCCCTTGCAATAAAAGCACTCAGTCTCAGGCTTGGGTCCATTGTTTGACTTCTTCCCGGCAACTGGCTTACCGGGCGCGGCAACTCCCTTGCCGTCCTTCTTGAAGTTCTTCTTACCCTTGCCTTTCTTGAACTTAGTGGTTTTATTCACCATCAACACTTGATGTTCCTTTTTGATCTCTACCTCCGCTGATTTCAGCATTGAATATACCTCAGGAATGGTCTTTTCCATCCCCTGCATATTGAAGTTCATCACAAAGCTCTTGTAGCTCGGTGGGAGCGACTAAAGGATTCTGTCAATAACCGCGTCATCCGGGAGATTAACTCCCAGCTGAGTCAAGCGGTTGTGCAACCCAGACATCTTGAGTATGTGCTCACTGACAGAACTATTTTCCTCCATCTTACAGCTGAAGAACTTGTCGGAGACTTCATATCTCTCGACCCGGGCATGAGCTTGGAAAACCATTTTCAGCTCTTCGAACATCTCATATGCTCCGTGTTGCTCAAAACGCTTTTGGAGCCCCGGTTCTAAGCTGTAAAGCATGCCGCACTGAACGAGGGAGTAATCATCAGCACGAGACTGCCAAGCGTTCATAACGTCTTGGTTCTCTGGGATGGGTGCTTCACCTAGCGGTGCTTCTAGGACATAATCTTTCTTGGCAGCTATGAGGATGATCCTCAGGTTCCGGACCCAGTCCGTATAGTTGCTGCCATCATCTTTCAGCTTGGTTTTCTCTAGGAACGCGTTGAAGTTGAGGTGGACATGAGCGTTGGCCATTTGATCTACAAGACATTTTGCAAAGGTTTTTAGACTAAGTTCATGATAATTAAGTTCATCTAATCAAATTATTCAATGAACTCCCACTTAGAAAAACATCTCTCTAGTCATCTAAGTGAAACATGATCCGAGTCAACTAGGTCGTGTCCGATCATCACGTGAGACGGACTAGTTATCATCGGTGAACATCTTCATGTTGATCGTATCTTCTATACGACTCATG
Source organism: Triticum aestivum (assembly GCF_018294505.1). Classification (NCBI taxonomy): domain Eukaryota; kingdom Viridiplantae; phylum Streptophyta; class Magnoliopsida; order Poales; family Poaceae; genus Triticum; species Triticum aestivum. The sequence goes on along the minus strand of NC_057813.1, from coordinate 436,978,035 downwards.
CTCTCGACATTTTGGTCCTCCATGTTCCGAGGCCATGTCTGTACATGCTAGGCTCGTCAAGTCAACCTAAGTGTATTGCGTGTGTAAATCTGGCTTACACCCGTTGTATTCAAACGTTAGGATCTATCACACCCGATCATCACGTGGTGCTTCGAAACAACGAACCTTCGCAACGGTGCACAGTTAGGGAGAACACTTTTCTTGAAATTATTTCGAGGGATCATCTTATTTTGGTTACCGTCGTTCTAAGCAAATAAGATGTAAAACATGATAAACATCACATGCAATCAAATATTGACATGATATGGCCAATATCATATTGCTCCTTTGATCTCCATCTTCGGGGCGCCATGATCATCTTCGTCACCGGCATGACACCATGATCTCCATCATCGTGTCTTCATGAAGTTGTCACGCCAACGACTACTTCTACTTCTATGGCTAACGCGTTTAGCAATAAAGTAAAGTAATTTACATGGCGTTCCTCAATGACACGCAGGTCAAACAAAAAATAAAGACAACTCCTATGGCTCTTGCTGGTTGTCATACTCATCGACATGCAAGTCGTGATTCCTATTACAAGAACATGATCATCTCATACATCACATATATCATTCATCACATCCTTTGGCCATATCACATAACAAAGCACTTGCTGCAAAAACAAGTTAGACGTCCTCTAATTGTTGTTGTAAGTTTTTTACGTGGCTTCTATAGGTTTCTAGCAAGAACGTTTCTTACCAACGTAAAACCACAACGTGATATGCCAATTTCTATTTACCCTTCATAAAGACCCTTTTCATCAAATCCGCTCCAACTAAAGTGGGAGAGACAGACACCCGCTAGCCACCTTATGCAACTAGTGCATGTCAGTCGGTGGAACCTGTCTCACGTAAGCGTACGTGTAAGGTCGGTCCAGGCCGCTTCATCCCACGATGCCACCGAAGCAAGATAAGACTAGTAGTGGCAAGAAAATTGACAACATCTACGCCCACAACTGCTTTGTGTTCTACTCGTGCATAGTAACTACGCATAAACCTAGCTCTGATACCACTGTTGGGGAACGTTGCATAAAATAAAAAAATTCCTACGTTCACCAAGATCAATCTATGGAGTCATCTAGCAACGAGAGAGAGGAGTGCATCTACATACCCTTGTAGATCGCGTGCGGAAGCGTTCAAGAGAACGGGGTTGAGCGAGTCGTACTCGTCGTGATCCAAATCACCGGAGATCCTAGCGCCGAACGGACGGAACCTCCGCGTTCAACACACGTACGGTTGGGAAGACGTCTCCTCCTTCTTGATCCAGCAAGGGGAAAGGAGAGGTTGATGAAGATCCAGCAGCACGACGGCGTGGTGGTGGATGCAGCAGCGATCACGGCAGGGCTTTGCCAAGCTTCTACGAGAGGGAGAGGTGGTGCGTGGGGAGAGGGAGGCGCCAGGGACTTGGGTGCGGCTGCCCTCCCTCCCCCCTCTTTATATAGGCCCCCTGGGGGCGGCCCTAGGAGATGCAATCTCCAAGGGGGGCCACGGCCAAGGGGGTGGCTTGCCCCCAAGGCAAGTGGAGGCGCCCCCCACCCCTAGGGTTTCCAACCCTAGGCGCAGGAGGGCCCAAGGGGGGCGCACAAGACCACCAGGGGCTGGTTCCCCTCCCACTTCAGCCCATGGGGCCCTCCGGGATAGGTGGCCCCATCCGATGGACCCCCGGGACCCTTCCGGTGGTCCTGGTACAATACCGGTGACCCCCGAAACTTTCCCGGTGGCCGAAACTGCACTTCCTATATATAATTCTTCACCTCCGGACCATTTCGGAACTCCTTGTGACGTCCGGGATCTCATCCAAGACTCCGAACAACTTTCGGGTTACTGCATACTCATATCTCTACAACCCTAGCGTCACCGAACCTTAAGTGTGTAGACCCTACGGGTTCGGGAGACATGCAGACATGACCGAGACGCCTCTCCGGTCAATAACCAACAGCGGATCTGGATACCCATGTTGGCTCCCACATGCTCCTCGATGATCTCATCGGATGAACCACGATGTCGAGGATTCAATCAATCCCGTATACAATTCCCTTTGTCAATCGGTACGTTACTTGCCCGAGACTCGATCGTCGGTATCCCAATACCTCGTTCAATCTCGTTACCGGCAAGTCACTTTACTCGTACCGTAATGCATGATCCCGTGACCAGACACTTGGTCACATTGAGCTCATTATGATGATGCATTACCGAGTGGGCCCAGAGATACCTCTCCGTCATACGGAGTGACAAATCCCAGTCTCGATTCGTGCCAACCCAACAGACACTTTCGGAGATACCCGTAGTGCACCTTTATAGTCACCCAGTTACGTTGTGACGTTTGGCACACCCAAAGCACTCCTACGGTATCCGGGAGTTGCACAATCTCATGGTCTAAGGAAATGATACTTGACATTTGGAAAAGCTCTAGCTAAACGAACTACACGATCTTTGTGCTATGCTTAGGATTGGGTCTTGTCCATCACATCATTCTCCTAATGATGTGATCCCGTTATCAATGACATCCAATGTCCATAGTCAGGAAACCATGACTATCTATTGATCAACGAGCTAGTCAACTAGAGGCTCACTAGGGACTTGTTGTGGTCTATGTATTCACACATGTATTACGATTTCCGGATAATACAATTATAGCATGAACAATAGACAATTATCATGAACAAAGAAATATAATAATAACCATTTTATTATTGCCTCTAGGGCATATTTCCAACAGTCTCCCACTTGCACTAGAGTCAATAATCTAGTTACATTGTGATGTATCGAACACCCATTGCGTTCTGGTGTTGATCATGTTTTGCTCTAGGGAGAGGTTTAGTCAACGGATCTGCTACATTCAGGTCCGTATGTACTTTACAAATATATATGTCTCCATCTTGAACATTTTCACAAATGGAGTTGAAGCGACGCTTGATGTGCCTGGTCTTCTTGTGAAACCTGGGCTCCTTGGCAAGTGTAATAGCTCCAGTGTTGTCACAGAAGAGTGTGATTGGCCCCGACGCATTGGGTATGACTCCTAGGTCGGTGATGAACTCCTTCACCCAGATTGCTTCATGCGCTGCCTCCGAGGCTGCCATGTACTCCCCTTCACATGTAGATCCCGCCACGACGCTCTGCTTGCAACTGCACCAGCTTACTGCCCCACCATTCAAAATATGCACGTATACGGTTTGTGACTTAGAGTCATCCAGATCTGTGTCGAAGTTAGCGTCGACGTAACCCTTTACGACGAGCTCTTCGTCACCTCCATATACGAGAAACATAACCTTAGTCCTTTTCAAGTACTTAAGGATGTTCTTGACCGCTGTCCAGTGTTCCATGCCAGGATTACTTTGGTACCTTCCTACCAAACTTATGGCAAGGTGTATATCAGGTCTGGTACAAGTCATGGCATACATGATAGACCCTATGGCTGAGGCATAGGGGACGACACTCATATTTTCTCTATCTTCTGCTGTGGTCGGACATTGAGCCGAGCTCAATTTCACACCTTGCAACACAGGCAACAACCCCTTCTTGGACTGATCCATATTGAACTTCTTTAATATCTTATCAAGCTATGTGCTTTGTGAAAGACCTATGAGGCGTCTTGATCTATCTCTATAGATCTTGATGCCTAATATGTAAGCAGCTTCTCCAAGGTCCTTCATTGAAAAACACTTATTCAAGTAGGCCTTAATGATGTCCAAAAGTTCTATATCATTTCCCATCAAAAGTATGTCATCCACATATAATATGAGAAATGCTACAGAGCTCCCACTCACTTTCTTGTAAACGCAGGCTCCAACTAGCGAGACCCCATTCTTCCTCGTCTACGGAGCAGAAGTGGTTCTCCCTCGCGAGGTCATGCATTGCTCTGCGCGGGTCCTAGCGTTTGATGAGGCGCAGCAGGACGCCATGCGGGGGATGTACCTCGTGCTGGGGGAGGAACGCCGCCGTGAAGCTATGCTACGGGCGGCAAGATACCAGCAGGTGCTGCGGCGGTATCACTATCGCAACATCCGCCCCAGGACTCTCAAGGTAGGTGACCTCGTACTCAGGCGGGTGCTCTCCAGGGAAGGGCTGCATAAGCTTTCACCTATGTGGGAGGGACCGTTCAAGGTCGTCCATGTCTCCAGGCCTGGCGTCGCGTGCCTGGAGACTCAGGAGGGGGTACCCATCCTGTTGGGGATATAACTACAAGGTATGACCCGCCCAGGAGGGGCCGGGTTATACCTATCAATATTCTTGAAGCCCAAGACCAAGGTTGAAGATGGCGGTTCAGTAAGGGCCCAAAGCCTAGAGGCGACTTAAAGGCCCGTAGAGATAAACCGCCATATGTACATGACTTGTATTGTAAGGCAAGAATAGTTAGACACCGAGCCGGACACTCTTTATGAGTCGGCCGAGACTCTGAGAGCCGCTGGGCGTCGACCTCTGTATATAAAGGGATGACCCGGCGGCGGTTCAAGGCAAGTAAGATCAGATCGAGAGCTAGGTCAAGCGATTCCGCTCCCTAGTAACCGAGTCATAAGCAATCCCACTCAAAACTGGATCGTAGGCTTTTACCTTCACCATAAGGGGCCGAACCAATATAAACCTTGTGTCCTATATCCCGATTAACCCCTTTAAGCTTCCTAGTTGTGATGGCTCCACGACTAAGTCCTTTCACTAGGACATCTGAAGTGACAATTCCATGACAGTTGGCGCGCACCGTGGGGCCAGCGCATGGTGGATTTGAGATCTTGAAGGGCAGCTTCGAAGGGCTCAAGGGATACACTGTGGGCCGGATGACCAAGAGTCGTCGCGGCAAGCTCTACATAGACGATGCAGGCTGGGGCCCCGACGCCGGCTCAATTGAGTACAGGTATCGGGTCCCCTTCGATGGAATCCACGTCTTCATCGACAAAATAGGTAAGCTGGGCCCTGAGCCGGACATCTGCACCGACCTCGTCGAGACGGTGCAGGGTGCGAGACCCACCCGGGCTCTGCCAGCCGTGAAACGTGCCTTCCTAGTATGCATCCATGGAGGACTCTCTGAAGGATCTACATCTGGCGGTGAGACAACCATCTATTCTGATGGTGAGTCGTCCACGGGCGAGACGGATTCGTTGTATCAACTGCAAGATGGCGGGCTTGGGGTTGCTCCGATGGCAGCAGTATTCCGGATTTCCTTGAGCCACCGAGCAAAGTTGGGATCTTCATGGCTGGCACGCAACCTATTTAAAACTCCACAACTACGGCAGCAATAACCTCCGGGTCAGCAGCAGCCGGGGTAGGAGGCCCTGTGCGCTCGCCGGCTCAGGTGCTGATGGATCTTATGGATAAGATGACCGCCCTATTAGCTGCCGCAGTCAACCCGGCGGATCAAGCTCAACATGATGCGGAATTTGCACAGTTAAAACTAGATATAGTGCAAGCTAAGGAAGACCTCGCAGCGGAAGATGACAGGATGACCGCAGAGCGGGCGGCTCTGGACATTCAGGCTCAGCGGATTCAGGCGCAGAGTTTCCGGCTCATGATGGATCAGAATGCGTCCAATGAGGTCATGAGGAGAAGATACCAGAATAGCCAGTCTCGGCTCCCTCCGGTTTACGATCCTTGAAACCTCTTCCATACACCCGGTGCAGGGCCCAGTAACCCGCCGGAGATAGACCGGGTTGCGGCACCCGGGGCTGGAACGCCGGTTCAACCACGTATGATGGAGCCTCCCCAGATGAATACTGCTCCACCTCGGTATGTACTAACACCACCGGGTCATTATTCTAACCCGTTGGAGAACATGATCACTGCGGCGGCACGACTAGCGGCTCTCCCGGTGGAGGGCGACTCTCCGATGGCGGTTGAAACCCGCAGGGTCAGAGAACTTCTTCAGACGGCTTTAGCACAGCAGGAGGTGTACTCATATAGCCAGGACAGGATTCATTCAACCCCTCGTCCAAGCTGGAGCCCGAGTTATAGCAGGCACATGGACTCAGCGGCTGTTTCAAGCAATGCCCGGCGCTGTAACCAGCCAGGAGGGCATCACCCGGCGCGCGATGGAGCCCTTAACTTGGTGGATCAGGACAGAATACGTAAAGAGGCTGAGCGGGCGGCTCAGCAGGCAGCTCAGCAGGCGGCTCAGCTTGCGGCTTACCAACCTTTTCTGGTTTATCCGACGACTTCTATTGAGGCAAGCGCGACCACCTGGACCGGAGGTGTCCCCTGTCTGGTGCCGGCTTTGCATAACAAGCGTTTGCCCAAGGATTTTAAAGGACCTAGAAAGGTGCCTAATTATAAAGCCGACTTACAGCCTGGGGCATGGATTGAAAGCTACGAGATGGCTATGGAGTTACTGGAGGTCAGTGATGCTGCAATGGCCAAGTAGTTCACCATGATGTTGGATGGGACTGCCCGCGCTTGGTTGAAGGGGCTACCGCCTAATTCCATCGGGCCATGGGCAGAGTTAAAAACCCGGTTCGTTCAGAACTTCAAAGATACATGCAAGCAGCCCATGTCAATTGTGGATTTGACTAATTGCAAGCAGGAGGAGGGTGAGTCCACGACCCATTGGGTGCGCCGGGTCAAAGCCATAATACATTCGTCTGATAAGATGGATGCCGGCTCTGCAGTCTTAATGTTTGAGAAAAATTGCCGTTTTTTGCCTCTGAAGATGAAGCTAGGGTGGCTCAAGCGCGATTGTAATGACATGGGTCAGCTGATGGCGGCTCTGGTCAAGTACGCCGACTCTGATAGTACCAAGGATCCCGAGTCTGATGATGAAAAGGCAGGGAAGGGAAAAAAGAATGGCAACGGCAAGGGCCCTCGGCATAACCCGACAAATCAAGGAGGCAATAATAAACGTAAGGCTGATGGTAGCTTGGAGTTTGTGGCTAACACCAACGTTCAGGGCAACAATCAATGACGTAAGGAGAGGCCACCACCTCGATCTGGCGGGTCAAGCCCCACGCTTGAGCAGTTGCTAAATGAGCCTTGTCCGAGACACGGCACACCACAGAAACTGGCCACTCACCTATGGAAGGACTGCATGATCATGAAGGCTTTCAAGAATTCCAACATGTTCGACGATAATCATGGGCCTGGCAATGGCTCAGGTGGCGACGGCTTTCATGGCCCGGGCGGCAGCTCAAATTCCAATTTTCAAAATGCTCAGGGTAATCAGGGTGGTTATAATCAGCAATCTAGCCAGGGAGGTCAGTAGCAGCAGGGTGGATACCAGAGTCACACAAAGCAGCTGAATAGTGGACAGTATCACGTGTTTACCACCAGTTTGTGCAAACGAGACCAGAAGCTTCATAAGAGGGTTGTGAACGCTGTTGAGCCGACAGTTCCTTGTTATTTGAGATGGTCTGAGCAGCCTATTATATGGAGTAGGGAAGATCACCCTCCCCTGGTGGATAATCCGGGTCACTTGGCCTTGGTTGTGGCACCTCAGGTTGGTGGATATAAATTCACTAAAGTGCTCATGGATGGAGGCAGTAGCATCAACATCCTCTACTATGAGACTTTTCGTCGCATGGGGTTGACTGATAAAAATCTCAAGACTTCCAACACTGTTTTTCATGGAGTGGTCCCTGGTAAGTCGGCATACCTAGTGGGTAAGATCAAGCTGGAAGTGGCTTTTGGAGATGAGCACGATTCTAGGGCTGAGAAGCTAACCTTTGAAGTGGTCGAAATCAAGAGTCCGTATCACGCCTTGTTTGGACGGCCGGCTTATGCCAAGTTCATGGCTTGGCGGTGTTATGTTTATTTGCAGCTCAAGATGCCGGGTCATAAGGGTACCATCATAGTGCATGGGAGCCAGAAGGTAGCCTTGGAATGTGAGGAAGGCGATGCTGCTTACGCTGAATCTGTTTGTGCGACAGAGGAGTTGAAGTTCTACAAGGACCCGGCGGACATGACGTCTTTGAAGAAGCCAACCAGATAGCATGAGTCAGTAATGAAGTTTAAGTCAGCTGATGATACCAACCTTGTCGATTTTGTTCCAGGCGACTCATCTAAACAGTTCAGTATCAGTGCCAATCTGGATCCTAAATAGAAAAGCGCGCTCATCGAGTTCATCCGTGAGAACCGGGACATCTTTGCATGGAAACCTTCTGACATGTCGGGTGTACCGAGAGAACTCACTGAGCACACTCTTAATATTGATCCAAAATTTAAGACGGTCAAGTAGTTTATTCGGCGATTCAACAAAGAGAGGCGAAAGAACATTGGTGAGGAAGTAGCCTGGCTCTTGGCGGACGGGTTCATTATTGAAGTTTTTCATCCAGAGTGGCTGGCTGATGACTCGCAAGTATACGGGGTAGTTGTAGCCTCTTTTTATAAGTAAGAGTGTCGAACCCAACGAGGAGCTAAAGGTAGAACAAATACTCTCTCAAGTCCTATCGGCCACTGATACGACTCTACACACGCTTGACGTTCACTTTACCTAGAACAAGTATGAAACTAGAAGTACTTTGTAGGTGTTGTTGGATAGGTTTGCAAGAAAGTAAAGAACGCGTAAATATAAACTAGGGGATGTTTAGATAAAGATGCAATAAAGTAAATATAGCGAGTGTGGAAAAGTGGTGGTAGTTTTGAAATTGTCCGTAAGCAATTGACTACGTTACTAGACCGGTAATCACTATTGCAATTCTATTTGAGGGAGAGGCATAAGCTAACATACTTTCTCTTCTTGCATCATATGCACTTATGATTGGAACTCTAGCAAGCATTCGCAACTACTAAAGATCATTAAGGTAAAACCCAACCATAGCATTAAAGTATCAAGTCCCCTTTATCCCATATGCAAACAACCTACTTACTCGGGTCTGTGCTTCTGTTCACTCACACCACCCACCATAAGCAAATCATAAACATATTGCAAACCCTACAGTGGGAATCCCTCACGCTTGCGTGACACGGAGGGACAATAGGACAACACCAATAATAAAACATGCAATTCAAACCAATCATAGCAATTCATCAATCACCGGTAGGACAATGAAAATCTACTCAGACATCATAGGATGGCAACACATCATTGGATAACAATATGAAGCATAAAGCACCATGTTCAAGTAGAGGGTACAGCGGGTTGCGGGAGAGTGGACCGCTGAATATAGATGGGTAAAGGTGATGGAGATGTTGGTGAAGATGGCGGAGGTGTTCGTGAATATCGCGGTGATGATGATGGCCCCCGGCAGCGTTCCGGCGCCACCGGAAGCAAGGGGGAGAGAGCCCCCCTTCTTCTTATTCTTCCTTGACCTCCTCCCTAGATGGGAGAAGGGTTTACCCTCTGGTCCTTGGCTCCCATGGCGTGGGAGGGGCGAGAGCCCCTCCGAGATTGGATCTATCTTTCTGTTTCTGCATTCCCAGATCCTTCCCCTTCATCGTTTCTTTTATATCTGAAGATCCGTAACTCCGATTGGGGTGAATCTTTTGCCCAGATTTTTCTCATGAAATTAGCTTTCTTGCAGCAAAAGAAGAGCATCAATGGCCTTACGGGTGGCCCACGAGAGTGCCAGGCGTGCCCAGGGGGAGGGCGCCCCCCCCCCCCCGTCTCGTGGCCACCTCAGACACCGTTTCACATTGATTCTTCCTCCGGAAAATCCTAAATATTCCAAAATAATTCTCCGTCCGTTTTTATCCCGTTTGGACTCCATTTGATATTGGGTTTCTGCGAAACATAAAACATGCAACAAATAGGAACTGGCACTGGGCACTGGATCAATATGTTAGTCCCAAAAATAGTATATGAAAGTTGAATAATATTGGCATGGAACAATCAAAAATTATAGATACGACGGAGACGTATCAGCATCCCCAAGCTTAATTCCTACTCGTCCTCGAGTAGGTAAATGATAAAAAAGATAATTTTTGATGTGGAATGCTACCTAGCATAATCTTGATCATATGTCTAATCATGGCATGAACATTAAGACACGAGTGATTCAAAGCAATAGTCTATCATTTGACATAAAAACAGTAATACTTAGGGCATCCCAACAAACAATCATGTCTTTCAAAATATCAATGCTTCAGAAAGTTATCCCTACAAAATCATATAGTCTTGTATGCTCCCTTTTCTTAACACAAGGTACCCCTCATGCCTATCCCGGTGTCAGCCAAGCAATTGTTTCATACTTTAGTATTCTCAAACCTTTTCAACCTTCACGCAATACATGAGCATGAGCCATGGATATAGCACTATGGGTGGAATAGAATATGATATTAGAGGTTATGTGGAGAAGACAAAAAGGGAGAAAGTCTCACATCGATGCGGCTAATCAACGGGCTATGGAGATGCCCATCAATTGATGTCAATGCGAGGAGTAGGGATTGCCATGCAACGGATGCACTAGAGCTATAAGTGTATGAAAGCTCAAACTGAAAACTAAGTGGGTGTGCATCCAACTTGCTTGCTCATGAAGACCTAGGGCATTTTAGGAAGCCCGTCGTTGGAATATACAAGCCAAGTTCTATAATGAAAATTCCCACTAGTATATGAAAGTGACAATATAGGAGACTCTCTATATGAAGAACATGGTGCTACTTTGAAGCACAAGTGTGGAAAAAGGATAGTAACATTGCCCCTTTTCTTTTCTTTTCTTTTTTTCTTTTTCTTTTTTTTGGGTTGGCTTCTTTGGCCCCCTTTTTTTTATTTAGGCTTCTTTGGCCTTTCCTTTTTTTCCTTTTTTTACTTTTTTCATGGGGCAATGCCCTATAATGATGATCATCACACTTTTATTTACTTACAACTCAATATTACAACTCGATACTAGAACAAAGATATGACTCTATATGAATGCTTCCGACGGTGTACCGGGATGTGCAATGATCTAGCATAGCAATGACATCAAAAAATGGACAAGCCATGAAAACATCATGCTAGCTATCTTAAAATCATGCAAGGCAATATGACAATGAATGCTCAAGTCATGTATATGATGATGATGGAAGTTGCATGGCAATATATCTCGGAATGGCTATGGAAATGCCATAATAGGTAGGTATGGTGGCTATTTTGAGGAAGATATAAGGAGGCTTATGTGTGATAGAGCGTATCATATCACGGGATTTGGATGCGCCGGCGAAGTTTGCACCAACTCTCGAAGTGAGAAAGGGCAATGCATGGTACCAAAGAGGCCAACAATGATGGAAAGTTAAAAGTGTGTATAATCCATGGACTCAACATTAGTCATAAAGAACTCACATACTTATTGCAAAAATTTATTAGCCCTCGAAACAAAATACTACATGCATGCTCCTAGGGGGGAGGTTCGTAGGAGTTAACCATCGCGCGCCCCCGACCTTCACGCAAAGATAAACAATCAAAATACAATGCGCGCCAATTTGGTTACATAGTTAGTAGACCATACGTGCATGCTTCGTGAATCACAAACCTTAACACCAACATCCTTACTAAACACAACCATCTACTAGTACCTCCCACATATTATCATCACTATATCGCAAAACTATTGCAAGGAATCAAACATGTCATATTCAGTGATCCACAAGTTTATGTAGGATTTTATGACTAACCATGTGATTGACCAATTCCTGTCATCTCTCTAAATAGATATAAGTGAAGCAACAGAGTTTAATTCTTTTGACAAAAGATATGCCCACACTCTAACAAATATAAGTGAAGAAAAAGAGCATTCTACAAATGGCGGTTTTCTAAGTAAAGAGAAACATGCAGTCCAAACTTCAACTGATATAAGTGAAGCACATGAAGCATTCTATAAAGCCACACTCAAAAGATTTAAGTGAAGTGCAATGATCATTCTATAACTCAACCAAGGACTATCTCATACCAGCATGGTGCATAAAAGAAAAATGAAAACTAAATGCAAAAAACGCTCCAAGACTTGCACATATCGCATGAACGAAACGAATCCGAAAACATACCGATACTTGTTGAAGAAAGAGGGGATGCCTTCCAGGGCATCCCCAAGCTTAGACGCTTGAGTCTCCTTGAATATTTACTTGGGGTTCCTCGGGCATCCCCAAGCTTTAGCTCTTGCCTCTCTTCCTTTTCCTCATATCGAGACCTCCTCGGTTAGACATTTCATCCACACAAAACTTCAACAGAAAACTCGGTAAGATCCGTTAGTATAATAAAGCAAATCACCACTCTAAGTACTGTTGCAAACCAATTCATATTTTTGTTTTTGCATTGTGTCTACTGTAATATAACTTTTCCATGGCTTAATCCACTAATATAAATTGATAGATTCATCAAAACAAGCAAACTATGCATCAAAAACAGAATCTGTCAAAAACAGAACAGTCTGTAGCAATCTGAACATCCACCATAATTATGGTACCCCAAAAATTCTACCAAAATTACGAAAAATAAACAAGTTGTATAGCAAGACAGTACAAAAGTAATCAGAACCAATTGACGTTCCAGTTAAAAATGTAAAATCATGCACTACATCCAAAGTTTCTCTCCTGCACCGTACAAACCATCAAGCATTGTAAACATCCTAAAGGCAAACCTTGGCACATTATTTTTATAATACAATGGAATTGTACAAGGAGATAATTATTTTTGATGAAAAGTTTCTGTAATCAAGATTCACAAAGTTTCCATGAGCATGAACAAAGTTCAAGGAGCTCTCCCACTTCAACAATGCTTGTCTTTCTCACTTTCACTTTCCTTTTTGAAAAGTTTTCGGTTCCCCTCTTTATATTTTTGTTTTTAAACCATATGAAAGCACACAACAGAAATAAATGACTCTCTAAACTTCTGGGTTGTCTCCCTGGCAGCGCTTTCTTTAAAGCCATTAAGCTAGGCATATAGTGCTCAAGTAATGAATCCACCCGGATCCCAAGGTATATCAAAGCCAATTTTAATTAACAATGATTTGTAATTTAGTAGTGAGCACAAAGTAACATATATCATGTAATGACGAAGTCTAACCCTCTTCCTATGCATCGGCATGTCATAAAAGAACAATTCATGCACACATAGTAAAGGCAAATGCATAGTATAAACAGTTTCTTGCAATTCTATCATGTTGGAAACATAAAGAGGCGGAGATGTAGTTCCTCTCTCATAATAATTGCAAGTAGGAGCAGCAAGCACATGCATATTACATTCATCAAAATCATCATATGCAATGGTAAAAGGCAACCCATCAATATAATCCTTACTAAGCGCAAATTTCTCCGATATAGTGTAGTCGGGAGAATTCAAAAAGATAATAGGAGTATCATGCGTGGGTGCAATAGCAACAATTTCATGTTTAACATAAGAAACTATAGCAAGTTCACCTCCATAAGCATAATTCATATTGGCATCTTGGCCACAAGCATAGCAAGCATCATCAAAAAGGGATATTTCAAGAGAATCAACGGGATCATAGTAATCATCATAGCAATCATCCTTCGGTAAGCATGAAGGGGAATTAAACAATGTATGAGTAGAAGAGTTACTCTCATTAGAAGGTGGGCACGGGTGATCAATCCACTCTTCCTCCTTTTGTTCTTCGCTCTCCTCATCATCTTTTTCATCCAATGAGCTCACAGTTTCATCAATTTCTTCTTCCATAGCTTCCTGCAAAATATTAGTCTCTTCTTGGACAGCAGAGACTTTCTCAATAAATGCATTAATATTGTAATTGTATTCATAATTTTCATAGCAATATCTAAGTATAGCAAGATTTTCAGGCATATAAACACCATCATCATCAAAAGCTTCATACTTTTCAAACAAAGATTCAATTTCATAAGCAGCCTTAAAAGCAACAAATTCTTCTATTTGTTCAACATCATAGTAATCATATATACCATTAGAATAAGAAGCTAAGGTTTCATTATCATTAAATTTGCATGAAAAGGGAAGGTGTGGAGCCTTCATCCTAGAGCAACAAGTAATAGCATATCTCAAGCATAGATCCCGAGCATACCAACGCAACATATTAATTTCATCCCATAATAGTTTCCCTTTTTGTGTAAAGCGATAATCCCTAAAGTATTCAAGTTGATCCAACGTGTCTCCCATTATAAAATTGAATGGGGTTTTCTCAGGATTATCAAAGTAGTACATAATATCTTTCACATAATGAGAGTCGAGGGTTTTAGGAGTTACCCCATCTCCATGAGTAGAAAGTACACCTAATTTTTTTTGGTATTTCGTGTTCCATATCCATAACTAAAGATAAAGAACAACTTAGAACAACAAATAAAAATTACTTAGTGATAAAGCAAACAAGCACACATGAGAATATTCACCCCACGCTATGACTCCCCGGCAACGGCGCCAGAAAAAGGTCTTGATGACCCGCAAGTATACGGGATAGTTGTAGCCTCTTTTTATAAGTAAGAGTGTCGAACCCAACGAGGAGCTAAAGGTAGAACAAATACTCTCTCAAGTCCTATCGGCCACTGATACGACTCTACACGCGCTTGACGTTCACTTTATCTAGAACAAGTATGAAACTAGAAGTACTTTGTAGGTGTTGTTGGATAGGTTTGCAAGAAAGTAAAGAACGCGTAAATATAAACTAGGGGATGTTTAGATAAAGATGCAATAAAGTAAATATAGCGAGTGTGGAAAAGTGGTGGTAGTTTTGAAATTGTCCCTAAGCAATTGACTATGTTACTAGACCGGTAATCACTATTGCAATTCTATTTGAGGGAGAGGCATAAGCTAACATACTTTCTCTTCTTGCATCATATGCACTTATGATTGGAACTATAGCAAGCATTTGCAACTACTAAAGATCATTAAGGTAAAACCCAACCATAGCATTAAAGTATCAAGTCCCCTTTATCCCATACGCAAACAACCTACTTACTCGGGTCTGTGCTTCTGTTCACTCACGCCACCCACCATAAGCAAATCATAAACATATTGCAAACCCTACAGTGGGAATCCCTCACGCTTGCGTGACACGAAGGGCACAATAGGACAACACCAATAATAAAACATGCAATTCAAACCAATCATAGAAATTCATCAATCACCGGTAGGACAACGAAAATCTACTCAGACATCATAGGATGGCAACACATCATTGGATAACAATATGAAGCATAAAGCACCATGTTCAAGTAGAGGGTACAGCGGGTTGCGGGAGAGTGGACCGCTGAATATAGATGGGGAAAGGTGATGGAGATGTTGGTGAAGATGGCGGAGGTGTTGGTGAAGGTCGCGGTGATGATGATGGCCTCCGGCAGCGTTCTGGCGCTACCGGAAGCAAGGGGGAGAGATACCCCCCTTCTTCTTCTTCTTCCTTGACCTCCTCCCTAGATGGGAGAAGGGTTTCCCCTCTGGTTCTTGGCTCCCATGGCGTGGTAGGGGCGAGAGCCCCTCCGAGATTAGATCTATCTCTGTGTTTCTGCGTTCCCAGATCCTTCCCCTTCACCGTTTCTTTTATATCTAGAGATCCGTAACTCCGATTGGGTGAATCTTTTGCCCATATTTTTCTCATAAAATTAGCTTTCTTGCGGCAAAAGAAGAGCTTCAAACGCCTTACGGGTGGCTCACGAGAGTGCCAGGTGCGCCCAGGGGGAGGGCGCGCCCCCCTGTCTCGTGGCCACCTCGGACACCGTTTCACGTTGATTCTTCCTCCGGAAAATCCCAAATATTCCAAAATAATTCTCCATCCGTTTTTATCCCGTTTGGACTCCATTTGATATTGGGTTTCTGCGAAACATAAAACATGCAACAAACAGGAACTGGCACTGGGCACTGGATCAATATGTTAGTCCCAAAAATAGTATAAAAAGTTGCCAAAAGTATATGAAAGTTGAATAATATTGGCATGGAACAATCAAAAATTATAGATACGACAGAGACGTATCACTGGCTAATTCGGTGCTTGTGCTTAAGAAGAACGGCACTTGGCATATGTGTGTGGATTATACGGACTTAAGCAAAGCTTGTCCGGCTGATCCCTTCGCTCTCCCTCGTATTGATCAAATCATTGATGCTACGAGGGGTTGTGAGTGTTTGAGCTTTTTGGATGCTTACTTTGGTTATCATCAGATTAAGATGGCAGTTAAGGACTAGGAGAAGACGGCGTTCATTACTCCGTTTGGAGCCTTCTGCTATGTGTCTATGCCTTTTGGGCTTAAGAGTGCCCAGGCGACTTATCAGCGATGTGTGTAGAACTGTCTTCAAATCAGATTGGACGCAATGTTCACGCTTATGTGGACGACTTTGTGGTGAAATCCAGAGAGAAGGAGACCTTGATAGATGATCTAAAGGAGACCTTTGATAATCTCCTGGTCTACAAGATGATGCTTAACCCGGCCAAGTGTGTTTTTGGTGTGCCTGCAGGCAAGCTTTTGGGTTTTCTGGTTTCTAACAGGGGCATTGAGTCTAACCCGGAGAAGATCAAGGCAATCACCTCTCTGGCTAAGCCGGCGTGCATCAATGATGTTCAGCGTTTGGCGGGTCAAATTGCTGCTCTAAGCCGGTTCATAAGCCGGTTAGCTGAGAAGGCTATACCACTATACCAAATGATGAAGAAGACAGATAACTTTGTCTGGAGTAATGCTGCTAACGCTGCTTTTGAAGATTTGAAGAAACAGTTAGCTGAGCCGCCGCTTCTTGCTGCTCCCATTGATAAGGAGCCATTATTATTATATGTGGCTGCTAACACGCGGGCTGTCAGTGTGGCCATTGTGGTGGAGCGCAAGGAGGCTGGCAAAGAGCATCCAGTTCAACGGCCAGTTTATTACATCAGTGAGGTACTTATTGAGTACAAGCAAAGGTATGCACATTGGCAGAAACTCGTTTATGGGGTGTTCATGGCAAGCCGGAAGCTTAAGCAATATTTCCAGGGTCGTCTCATCACTGTGGTCAGTTCTGCTCCTTTAGGAGATATCATCCGAAATAGAGAGGCCACAGGACGAGGCGCCAAGTGGGCCATTGAACTTGGGCCTCATGGTTTAAAGTATGTACCGCACACTGCTATCAAGTCTCAAGCACTGGTGGACTTCATCAACGATTGGACAGAACTGCAGATGCCTGAAGAGAAGCCACACAACACGTATTGGACTATTCACTTTGATGGGTCCAGGCAATTGGAGGGCTCGGGGGCTGGAGTTGTTTTAGCTTCCCCTCGAGGTGACAAATTTTGTTATGTGATACGGTTGTTGTTTCCCTATACTAACAATGCAGCTGAGTATGAGGCCTTACTCCATGGTCTTTGGATGGCTAAGGAAATGAGCTTAAGTCGGGTAAGATGCTTTGGCGACTCAGGTTTGGTGGCTCAACAAGTATCAGGCAAGTGGGATTCCAAGGATCCTCTCATGGCGGCTTATCATCGTGAAGTTGATGCCTTTGCTGGACATTTCAAGGGTTACCAAGTGGAGCACATTGACCACAAAAAGAACAAGGCGGCTGATGCCTTAAGCCGGCTGGGCTCTCAGCGTAAGCCGGTGTCGCCTAACACTTTCTTGGATATTCTGCATAACCCTTCTGTCAAGTTACCTACAGAGGAAGACTTGGATGTTCCTAATCCGGAGCGCAATTGGTGGCGGCTCTTCACGTCATCCTAGATTGGACAGTGCCATACTTGGCTTACATGACCCGGGGCAAGTTGCCTGAGTATGAAACCTTGGCCAGGCAGATAACCCGGCGGTCTAAGTCAATGACAATTGCCAATGGCGAGTTGCATCATCGTAGTGTGTCGGATTTCGGGTTCCGGCAGACCCTTGAGGTTCGAACACTGGGGTGCGCACGGAGATTCAACCCTCTACCGTCTCGCACCTCGCTGAATCGCTGGGACCTAAACTACTGAACTGGATAGCACAAGAGACACAAGATTTATACTGGTTCAGGCCACCATTGTGGTGTAATACCCTACTCCAGTGTGTGGTGTGGTGGATTGCCTCTTGGGCTTGATGAGGAACAATACAAGGAAGAACAACCTCACGAGGGTCTGTTCTTGGCTGGTGCGATGAACTGCTAGGAGGGGCTCAGTCGCTCTATCTACTGGTTTCTTGATGAGGATCCAGATGCCTCTACCCTGGGGTGGCTAGTCCTATTTATAGGCAAAGGCCATGGGCCTCTTCCCAAATATTGAGCGGGAAGGGCGCCAACAATTGGCCATTTTGAAGGGGAACAGCGGGTACACTTATCCTGACTAAAGTTGGTCCTCGCCTGTCAAAGGCTCTGGTGATGACGCCGGCTTGGGCTCCACAATGACTTCCTTCTGGCCGTTGGGCTGGTCTTGGTCTTGTTGCACCGAAATGGACGCCTTTGCTTGATGCTCTCGCCTGCGGTTGCTCCCTTTGCACCAAAGAGGAAAGGAGGACACTGCGCGGGCTGGCACCCGACTGGCGCCCTTGGTCGTCATGGCTTGCGTCATGGGCACCTCGCGAGGTACCTTGCCTTGAACTCTCCGCCTCCTCATGAGCCAGCCTGACGAGGCCGTGCCTGAGGAAGATCCTCGTCGTCCGCCCCGCGAGGCTTGGCCCCTCGCGAGGGTCTTGAGCTTGTGTTGATGAAGATGGGCTGTGTTGGGCCTCCTTTGAGCCATGCCGCAGGCAGGCAAGTCTGGGGACCCCCGTTCCCAGAACACCGACAGTAGCCCCCGGGCCCACGGCGCGCCCGAACATGGCTGAGTTGAGAGGCGAAAGGGCAAGTGCGAAGCATCGTGGGCCCTAACAGCCTACGGCCTTGGGCGCCGCGTGGAGGTTGATTGGATGCGTGTGCCTCTGCAACCGTGCGAGTTGATAAGAGAGCGGCATCTCCCTTGCCTCCTTTACTTCCTCCAGTTGCTGCTCAGATCCCCTTTCTTGCGCCTCTTCTCTCTGCTTCCAAAATCTCCAGATCTACTCCGCCTGCGTGCCCTAGCCAGTCATGGCGCCTCGCCAAACCCCGGCCGGAGCTTGGTACGCGCCTGCCCTGGACCCGCCAAATGTGTCAGGGGCGAGCCTTGCCCTGGTGCGCCGGATGGCGGAGACGCAAGGCATTTACGGGGCGAAGGCGTTCAAGGCCGGCTCTGCTTCCCCTGAAGGTCGAGGGAGCACCTTCTATCCGCTCTTCGTGAGCGCCATCGTTACCGGTCTGGTGCCTCCCTTTTCCAAGTTCTTCTTCTCTGTCCTCCGCCACTACAATATTCAAGCTCTGCACCTCCATCCCAACTCCGTCCTTCTTCTGGCGATCTTCGCCTACTATTGTGAGGCTCACGTAGGGGTGAAGCCCTCGGTGGCCTTGCTACGCCACTACTTCTCCCTCCGAACCTCCCGTGGTTCCGCCTCCGCGTGCGCGAGCTTCGTCGCGTACGGCGGTGCCATCGCCATTTCAAACCCTGGGAAGAGGATTGAGGGCTTCAGGAGCAAGTAGGTCTTGGTGGATGCTGGGCGCATCCACCCTCGGCTGACCGTGCCCACGGAGCACCCCGCGAGCTCCGACGACTGGTCCCGAGTGGAGCTTCTGGATCCCTGCGCGAAGCTGGTGTTGGAGAAGATGGATGCAGATCTGAGGCCGGCCAGCATGGCGGCGGCGAAGCTGACCGGTGCATCGCTGCTGAGGGAGTTCCTGGAGCATCAACTGGCTCCGCTCCGTCAGTACTCGCTTCCGATGTGGAGGCCTCACTCGAGCCCCGTGGTCCTGGCCGACGAGGATCTGGCGGCGGTCCTCTAGTCCTTGGTTGGGGGCGACGTGGCGAGGCTGGAGGGCGCTCCTACGCCCCTGTTCCTTCGCGAGGATTGGGAGCAGGTAGTGGGGTCCATGCCCGTCTTCAACGGTGACGGTCCCGTGCCCGTGGAGGCTCCAGAGGACCTGGTGGACGTGTCCTCCGACGACTCCAGCGAAGAGAAGGAAGAAGGGGAGCAGGAAGAGGGGGTTGACTCGGGGGCGGAGTCAAGAGCTCCCCCCTTCGGCGCAGGTCCCGCACTCTCCGCCTCCCCCAGAGTGACGACGACGAGGATAAGGATGAGCAGGGCGACGGGAGCCTGCCTCCGATCCCGAAGAAGGACCGGCCTGGGCTGGTCCCTCGCGGGTCTGCCCCGTCCCCGGGGCGATCCGCAGGCGCGCCTCCTGCTCCCGAGCCCCTTGAAGCCAACCCTTGCAGCCGGCTCGCGGGCTTTAAGTTCGGCCAGAGGTTGCTCGAGTCCACCAGCGACGACCTGTAAGTGCCTGCTTCCTGTCTTGATTATTGTTCTGTCGCCGAGATCTGATGCCCATGTCTCTCGGCCAGGCTGGCGCCCGCGGCGAAGAGGCCAAAGGGAGCTCCTGAGGTCCCATCTGTGGCAGTGCCTCTGCCCGAGAAAGAAGGCGATCGCGATGCGCAAGCCTCTCCTGCCCGGGCGTCCTCGCGAGGCCAGGCTGAGCCCGCTGGGGCAAGCTCAGCCCCCTTGACCCAGGCGGCTCCCGAGGTGCCCTTGCTTGACGCTGCCTCCACTATCGTTGTGGCGCCGCTGGTTCCGCCCCAAGGCGCAGTGGTCACACAGCCGTCTTCTCCTCCTTCTCCACCGGCTGCTGCTTCTCCGAATACTGTTCTGGATCACGCCATTGCCGGACTGGACCGTCTGCGGCAGGATCGTCTGGGCGCCGACCCCCGTCTGGTGGCCGGGCGCTTGGAGCTGGCTTCAGGCTGGATTCGCTCCGATGCTTCGATACGGGCGGCGCTGGTCCAGGCCTCGACGGCTTGCGACGAGGAGAAACAGGCCGTCCATGAGGCGAAGGTTGCCCGCGATGCTGCCCTGGGGGAGGCAGCTAGCGTCCAAGGTCACTATGAGACGCTGGAGAGAGAGCTGAAGGGCCTGCAGAACCAGTTTGCCGAGGAGGCCCGCCTTCGCCAAGAGCAGGAGGAAAGCATGAAGGTTCGCGAGGCGGCCGTCAAGGACCTGGAGGCCAAGCTCAAGAGGCGCCGTGGCCGCCTAGGCGTGCTGGAGCAAGAGCTGGAGGCGAGGAAGGTTGAGCTGGACGGCAAGGCCCGGGTTCTCGCCGAGGATCGCGTGGCCTTCGCGGATATGGAAGAGAAGGCTCGCACTTCGCTGAAGACGCTTTATGACAGCGGCCTTGAGAGCCCGCTGGCCGGCGAGGAGGATGGCCCCGCCAAGCTGCTTCCCTTCCTGGTTCGCGCCCTTCACGACGTCACCCTTGGCCTTGGCCCTACGGCTGAGGCCGAGGCACGCGTCTTGTCTTCTGCAGCGCTGACGCGGGTCTTCACCCACATCTATCTTCGTGACCCCAACATCGACCTCGACAGCCTGCTGGAGCCAGTGAGCGGCGAGCGTGCCGCTGCCGCTGCTGAGGCCGTGAAGGGTCGCGCGGAGGCTCTGCTGGGGAAGTTCCGGGCCTTCAGTACCAGGCCGAAGCGGAGCGCTGCTAGCCCTGCTGCTCCACAAGGCGAACCTACTCCACGTGGCTCCCCCGCCGGCAAGTGACTCTGTCGTGGCTCCCGTCCTGTTTTTAATTCCTGCGCATGTACCATGCCTCGGGGAGGCGTTAAAACTTATGTTTGATGCTATGATAACAGCATGGACTGTAATATTTGCTTTTGAATTCCCTGAAGTTTGCATTATTCCTTCCTGCTTGCTTGTGTGCTGCGCCGGCAGAGCCCGGCCCCGCGCATACCTCAGCCGCCGTTGGCCCCGACCGGAAACCAGGACGGGACCAAGGAGTGAGGGGCTACGTGACAAGTTAGGCTCCTGAGTCGCGATGATCAGGAGTCCCCCTTGGCGCTCGAACAGCAAGCAGGGAGGTGAGACGTGGGTGGATCTGCCGTTCTACGTCTGCAGAGCCCGGCCCCGCGCATACCCCAACCGCCGTTAGCCTTTCGGAACTAAGGGGTGAGGGGCTACGTGACCAGTTAGGCTCCTGAGTCGCGATGCTCAGAAGTCCCCCTTGACGCTTAAACGGCCTTCGTACCTTGGCTCCGCTCGGGGAGGGACGTGCGACGAACCAGGCCCGGGGGGCCTGGCCAGGTGGGGTGCGTCTGGGCGGGACCCAGGCGCAGCCCCCGTGCCCAGCCCCTTCGCGCGGCACTCCCGAGGGGAGGCGTTGCGACAAGGCCAGACACTGAGCTCTGGGCTCCCTAAGGTTGATGCGGCCCGGAGGCCACCCTCAGTTGTTTATCACCAGCACGGAGCATAGCGCTTCCGTATGCGTACGGGCATAGCCGCTCCTCGGCAGTGTCGTCAGCCAGCGCGGAGCATGGTGCTTCCACTGGTACGTGGGAGGGGGCTCCCCTCCGGGAGGAGCCCCCGGGGCGTATACAGCCCCACCCTGACACGTGGCCGGCACGGTAGGGCTTGACGAGGTGTATCTGGGCACCCGTGAGCCAGCGCGGGACTCACGGGGCCCTACCTCAAGGCGGGTTGCGCCTGGCTCTGGGCCTTATCTTGGAGTGTGTTCCTGCAAATTTGGCCAGATGCCGGTGCTCTACGTCTTCGGGTCCTGGCTCTCGGGCTGGTCTCAGCCGTCGCTGGCATGCCAGGTCGCGATGCCATGGACAAGACCAGAGGGTGAGGGCCGGAGAGCCGGTAGGAGCCCTGAGTCGCGATGCTCAGGCACCCCCCCTTTAACGCGCAAGCTGGGTTAGATGACGAAACTCTACGTCCTCGGGTCCCGGCTCTCGGGCTGGTCTCAGCCGTCGCTGGCATGCCAGGTCGCGATGCCATGGACAAGACCAGAGGGTGAGGGCCGGAGAGCCGGTAGGAGCCCTGAGTCGCGATGCTCAGGCCCCCCCCCTTTAACGCGCAAGCTGGGTTAGATGACGAAACTCTACGTCCTCGGGTCCCGGCTCTCGGGCTGGTCTCAGCCGTCGCTGGTATACCAGGTCGCGATGCCATGGACAAGACCAGAGGGTGAGGGCCGGAGAGCCGGTAGGAGCCCTGAGTCGCGATGCTCAGGCACCCCCCCTTTAACGTGCAAGATTCCGACACCCAGGAGAAAAAGGCACCAAATAACAAGCATGGTGGATCGAAAGCATAGTCCTAAGATAAACGCAAGAAGGATACATGCCGCTGGGACAGGCCCGAGCGGCTTGGGGATGATGCAGCCCGAGGGGCGCCCCCAATAAGATAAGCTAAGGACATGAAATAAAAGGGATACATGCCGCAGGGACGGACCCACGCGGCCTGGGAATAATGCGGCCCTGAAGGCGCTCCCAGCCAGAAACGAAACTTAAAAGATGTCACCTGATGATGTTGGGGACGAAGGGGTGTTGGTGTAGCAGACTCGGTGGGCTGCGGGAGCCGATCCTCACGAGCCCCCAGGCCCAGGGGCCTCGGGAGGCTCCGGAGGCGCCGGCGGCTCCTCGCGGGCCATCTCCATCTCCGCCAGGGCTGCGGTACGCCTGACCTCTTGAGCCTCCAAGATGGCCCTCATGAGACGCTGGTGCGCAGCAGCCGCGTTCGGCAGGCCGTAAGGCATGCGCACGTAGCTGTGGGGCGGACCCTCGCAACGTCCCACTCACGAGGGCCAGAGGCGCTCTTGAGACGCGGCTCGGTTGAGCCCTGGTATGTCGATGCAGACGCGCAGCCCACCATCCTCGCCTGGATGGGGGGCCACAGCGGGTAGGCGGCGGCTGCCTCTCATGACCCTTGACTCCTGTAACTCCTGAATGGCCTTGCTGACGAACTCCTGAGGGTTTGGCCCTCCTTGCCTTGCTCCTTCTTGAGGGAAACGTGCTTTGAAGCACGCCTCCACGTGGTGCCCAAGCGCCTCCCTCGTGACCTTGGCGAGGTCGGCGGCCCTCCAGGGGAGAGCCCCCGAGCCCTGCCTGAGGAGGGCGCCGGGCGCGCTTCCCTATGCGATGGAAGGAGGCTCCTCCTGGCCAGGCGCGGGCCCTGAGGGGCCTGCCTCCTGAGGGGCCGGACCGGCCGATGTCTTCTTCTTCTTGGGTGCGGCCTCGGAAGGCCTCCTGCTGCTGCGGTCTGGGTCTTCCAGTGATGCGGCCTGAAAGGCTCGCTCCAGGGAGCACACTGCGTCTCTCTCTTCGCAGGGCACCGTGATGACCCCGCCGCTTCCTGGCATCTTGAGGACGTTGTAGCCGTGGTGGGTTACGGCCATGAACTTGGCCAGCACCGGGTACCCGAGGATGGCGTTGTACGGCAGGCGAATGTGGGCGACATCGAAGTCGATGAGCTCGGTGCGGTAGTTGTCGCGAGCCCCGAAGGTGACAGGAAGGCGGACCTGCCCTATCGGGACCGTGGAGCCGTCGGTGACTCCGGAGAAGGGCTTGGTTGGCTGAAGCTGACTGTAAGGCACTTGAAGATTGTTGAATGTTTCCACGGACAGGACGTTGAGCCCTGCCCCGCCGTCGATGAGGGTCCTGGTGACTAGCACGTTGCTGATGATTGGGGAACAAAGCATCGGGAGGACTCCGGCTGTGGCCGCGCACTTGAGCTGATCCGCTGAGCTGAACGTGATGGCGCATGCCGACCACCTGAGAGGGCGCGTGGCCTCGAGCTTGGGGAGGACTGCATTCACTTCGCGGGCGAACTGCTTGAAGATGCGCTGAGAGGCTGGGGCTTGAGCTCCTCCCAGGATGCAGGCGATTGCACGCGGTTCCTGGAAGCCCCCAGCCCCCTCATCCTGATGACGGTCTTCATTTCTCCTTGGCTGCAGCGGTAGCGGAGGGAGGCCTGTGTTCCCTTGCGGGTGATCCTCGCGAGGCTGATCCCTCCAGCCTCCCTCGCGAGGCGGGTCCTGCCAGCGATCCTTGCGAGGGTGGTCGCGCCACCCTTGGCGCGGGCCGCGGTCTTCCCAACGTCCTGCATTCCTTCCTCCTCCTCGGCCGTAGCCCCGGTTGCTGCGCTCGGGACATCTGCTGACCCTTCCTTCACGCACGGCCTGGAGCTCTTGGCATTCATTTGTGTTGTGGGTGTGGAGGTCGTGGTACACGCAGTACCTACTGCCCTTGGAGGATTCGGGCTGATCTCTGCCCCGCTTGGTGTCTGGCTCGGCCGCGAGCACGGCAGTCCCCTTGCGCTTCACGTCCTTGGCCTTGGGCTTCTTCTCTTCGGGGTCCGCGGCAGGCAGCTCGAGGAGGGAGAGGCGCCCCTCCTCAGCCCTGGCGCACTTGGTCGCCAAGTTGAACAGCTCCAAGGAGGTGCACAGGTCTTCATGCATCGCCAGCTCCTCCTTCATCTTGACATCGCGGACACCGTCGGAGAAGCAGAGATGATGGCCTCCTCCGTTACCCGGGGGATCTTCAGGCGGGTGTTGTTGAAGCGCTGGATGTGCTTATGAAGAGTTTCCCCTGGCTACTTCTTGATGCGGCGCATGTCGCTCACGGCGGGTGGCCGGTCGCGAGTACCCTGGAAGTTGGCGATGAAGCGAGTGCGCATCTCGTCCCAGGAAGAGATCGTGCCTGGGGCCAGGTTCAGGAGCCAGGTGCGGGCTCCGTCCTTGAGCGCCATGGGAAACTAGTTCGCCAGGACCTTTTCGTCTCCGTTGGCAGCCTTGATGCCCAGCTCGTAGAGTTGGAGGAACTCCGCAGGGTCAGCCGTGCCGTCGTAGCGAGTGGGCAGGTCTGGCTTGAACTTGGCGGGCCACGTGATGCTGCGCAGCTCGGAGGTGAAGGCGCGGCAGCTCGCCGTGGCCGTAGGGGGCCTTGGGCAACGAAGGGCTTGGTCCTGCGGGTCCCCATGCGCCGCGGCTGGGGGTAGCGCAGGGTCTTGACGTGCTGGAGCAGGGAGCGCTCGGGCAGCTTCTCGTGGGCAAGGGACTTCTTGGCAGCTCTACTCCTGCCGCGCTGGTGCCTGGCGGAGCGGGTTCCGCCCAGGGGCCGCGCGCCTTGGGGCCAGGGCGCCTTGGGGCCAGGGCGCCTTCTTGAGGAGGAGGCGGCTGAGGCGCCCCAGGAGCTTCATCACCCACGCGGGGCGGGGTGCGGTGCAGCGAGAAGGACGGTGCGGGGGCACCTCTGGCGGCGTGAACGAGCTCAGCGACTTGGTCGAGCCATTCTTCGTAGACGTCGTTGATGGGGCGGTAGCGTAGGAGCTCATTTGCCGCGATGAGCGCAGCTCGGGCCTCCATGGCCGCGCGGGCACGCGTGACGAAGAACCAGCGGGGCTGAGCGAGGGCGTGGCGGTGCGGCCGTCCCGCCTGATGGACGGATGCTGGGACGATGCTTGCTGCTCGTTCCCCGCTGGGCCGATGGTGGCGTTGACAGCAGGTGACGGGGAACGACGAGGGCGCCCGCCGACGGGAGCCGTCTGGGCCACATGGGAGGCGAGGGCGGCTCGGCGCTCGGCGCGAGCCCGACGAGCGTCAGACATGGTTGCGGTGGTCGGGGAAGAACGAGACGAGGGAAGGCAGATTCCGACGCACCCCTATCTGGCGCGCCAAATGTCGGATTTCAGATTCCGGCAGACCCTTGAGGTTCGAACACTGCGGTGCGCATGGAGATTCAACCCTGTACCGTCTCGCACCTCGCCGAATCGCTGGGACCTAAACTACTGAACTGGACAGCACAAAAGACACAAGATTTATACTGGTTCAGGCCACCATTGTGGTGTAATACCCTACTCCAGTGTGTGGTGTGGTGGATTGCCTCTTGGGCTTGATGAGGAACAATACAAGGAAGAACAGCCTCGCGAGGGTCTATTCTTGGCTGGTGCGATGAACTGCTAGGAGGGGTTCAGTCGCTCTATCTACTGGTTTCTTGATGAGGATCCAGATGCCTCTACCCTGGGGGTGGCTAGTCCTATTTATAGGCAAAGGCCCTGGGCCTCTTCCCAAATATTGAGCGAGAAGGGCGCCAACAATTAGCCATTTTGAAGGGGAACAGCGGGTACACTTATCCTGACTAAAGTTGGTCCTGCCTGTCAAAGGCTCTAGTGATGACGCCGGCTTGGGCTCCACAATGACTTCCTTCCGGCCATTGGGCTGGTCTTGGTATTGTTGCACCGAAATGGACGCCTTTGCTTGATGCTCTCGCCTGCGCTTGCTCCCTTTGCACCAAAGAGGAAAGGAGGACACTGCGCGAGCTGGCGCCCGACTGGCACCCTTGGTCGTCATGGCTTGCGTCATGGGCACCTCGCGAGGTACCCTGCCTTGAACTCTCCGCCTCCTCATGAGCCAGCTTGACGAGGCCATGCCTGAGGAAGCTCCTCGTCGTCCACCCCGCGAGGCTTGGCCCCTCGCGAGGGTCTTGAGCTTGTGTTGATGAAGATGGGCTGTGCTGGGCCTCCTTTGAGCCACGCCGCAGGCCGCAGGCAGGCAAGTCTGGGGACCCCCTTCCCAGAACGCCGACATAGTGTCACTGGGGCGTTTCAGTGTTGTGTCTCTCCTGAAGAAGGCCAAGAAATTCTACGTGAGATTCATGAAGGGGATTGTGGCCATCATGCCGGGTCAAAATCCCTTGTGGCCAAGGCTTTCCGTCATGGATTTTATTGGCTGACAGCTCATGCTGATGCAGAGGGCCTGGTCAATAAATATGACGGTTGTCAGAAGTTCTCGAGACGTGCTCACGTGCCGGCTCAAGAGTTGAGGATGATTCCAATTACTTGGTTGTTTGCAGTCTGGGGGCTTGACGTGGTTGGGCCTTTCAAAAGATCCAAAGATAAAAAGACCCACCTCTTGGTGGAGGTTGACAAATTTACAAAGTGGGTTGAGGCAGAGCCAGTTAGTAAGTGTGATGCAGCCACGGCGGTTTAGTTCATGAAGAAGGTGATATTTCGCTTTGGCTTTCCACACAGCATTATAACTGACAATGGTACTAATCTATCTAAAGGCGCCATGGAAGAATATTATCAACGTGAGCATATTTGGCTTGATGTTTCATCAGCGGCTCATCCCAATCCAATGGTCAAGCTGAGAGAGCCAATTAGGAAATCTTGAAAGGCATGAAGCCCCGGCTTTTGGTCCCCTTGCACCAGACGCCGGGTTGTTGGGTTGAGGAGTTACCCTCTGTGATATGGAGCATCAACACTACTCCTAACAGGTCTACGGGTTATATGCATTTCTTCATGGTTTACGGAGCTGAGGCGGTTCTACCTAGTGACATCCGTCATGACTCGCCCCGTGTAGCGGCTTACGTTGAGGCGGACAATGAACAAGCGCGTCAGGATGCCCTTGACCTATTAGATGAAAAGCATGACTTGGCAGCAGCTCGCTCGGCGATTTATCAACAGGACCTGCGCCGCTATCACAGCCGCCGGGTTAAATCCAAAACCTTTCAGGAAGGTGATTTGGTGCTCCGGCTCATCCAGGATCAAACTGATGCACACAAGTTATCCCCACCTTCGAAAGGGCCCTTTGTGGTCAGCAAGAACTTGAACAATGGGTCATACTACCTTATCGATGTTCGAGAGCACAAAGACTCACGTAAGTCGGAGGAGGAGACCCACTGACTGTGGAATATCGCTCATCTTCGGCCTTACTACACTTGAGCCACCGGCTCTCATGATGTACATATTTTCACGATGTATATATTATGATAAGTAATGAAGTAGGACCTCTATCCTTTTTTTATCCTCAAAGGTAATATGTCATTGTCATTGTCATTTCAAATGATCACTTGGGAGCTGATCGTATCCGAGTCTAGCTTGACCCGCTTGATCCGGCTTATGATCGTATTCGAATCTAGCCATTAAACCTTATGATCATTAGGGGGCTTCCTGTTCAAACATAGGTCGTATTCGAACCAAAGAGAACATAGTTGTCGGTACCCTCTTGATTCGCACACTGCCAAGCTCACCAGGGGGCTTCTTGATCGTATTCGAATCATAGCTCAACCCCTTTTGGGAACCGACTTTGATCATATTCGAATCAGAGTCATTAAAAAACTCTCACGGTCATTAGGGGGCTTCCTGTTCAAACATGGGTCATAGTCGAACCAAAGAGAACATAGCTATCGATACCCTCTTGATCGGCGCAACGCCAAAGCCACTGGGGGCTACATGATCGTATTCGAATCCTAGCTTAACCCCTTTGGAACGGTTTACTGATCATATTCGAATTAGAAGCCTCGATTATTTTTTCTTATTTGGTTTAAGTTTTCTTTGAAAGCAGCCTTTATTTTACTTGAGACTTTTTTGAGGTTTAAAGTGCAAGTGTGGTTAACTTTAACCCGGCTTGATTTTGGCTGATAAGTCGCCAATATATGAGATCATCATACCTTTGGAAGTGTTGGTTTCCAAAGATTGGGTTATCACCCTTACTGTCCGGGTCATATAAGCCGGCAGTGCAAATCAAAAGATCACAGGTATGAGATTTTAGTTGTGTTTCAACATTATATGTTACAACGGACTTATCTGTGATTCTTTTTCTATCTTAATGTATCAAGCTATTATGACCCGCCTTGCGGTAATGTAGGTGTACTAAAATAGGGGCGCTCTTTTGTACCCCTTATTTGTGCACGGGCAGTCAGAGCCGCGCCCACGGCCACACTTAAGCAGGGCGGAGACAGGAAATCAGAGCCACAAACACAGAAACAATCAGTGCAACGCCAAAGACCGAGACCACAGAGAGCAGATGGACGAAGCAGGTTTGCTCCACAAGACCCTTGCCGGGGCAGCCTCAGCGGCCCCAGCAAGCCCCTTGCCGGGGCGGCTCGCCCACACCAGCGGAGTGAGCCACCCTCGAACCCACGGTCTCCAACACCATCAACCACGTTGGGCTAGGGCTCGGGAGGCACCTCCATGGTGGCATGCAGATCTTTGTGAAGGTAGAGAATATTCAAGATCAGATGAGGATTGGAAGGCAACGATCCTCGACAAGATTCTTGCTCCCACAAGACCCCCGGCAAGATCCTTGCCGGGGACGACAGCGCACCACGGCAAGACCATTGTCGGGCCACCCGGCGAGGCCCTTGCCAAGGGCGTCAGCGGGGACACTTCCAGGCCTGCACCAACCAAGTCTCCACCGCCATTCAAATTGAGCTGCCAGCCCAACCAGCTGGGCAGGCACCTGCGTGGCAACGTGCAGCTTCCAGGCAAACTCAGCACATGCCTGCGTGGCGGCATGCAGATCTTCGTGAAGGCTCCACCATCGTGCCACCTCAGCTGCTTGCCTGCCTACGTGGCGCCGCATGCATCGCTAGCCAGGGCGCGTGCCGAAGCGAGGAGGAGCGGCGACGGACGGGACGGGTCTCACTCTCGTCCCCGATAAAGCAAGAAGACACCTAAGCAACGCATTAAATGTGTCTTGTCCCGTAATACAAGCGATAAGCTGATAGCACTGTAGGCCTTTCCACCTCCTGTGTGCCATGGTGGCAGCCCCTTTCAACTATAAAAGGAGGCCCATGGCGTACTGGAGAGGGATTCGGCTCTTTTGAACCACGCAGCCACCGTAGCTAGTTAAAGAGCTCAAGAACACTCAATACATCCACCAAAGCAGGACTAGGGTTTTACGCATCCTTGTGCCCGAACCTGGGTAAACGATCCTTTTGCTGATTGCTAATCCTGCTCTTCTCACAGCCCTGCGCCCCGGCAACCGCAGAAGGGATCCTCGTGATCCCATAGGTGTCGTTTCCTATCGACATCTTTGGCGCGACAGGTAGGGGGCGCAATTGTGAGAATCTGGTCTAGTAGTTGGCCCAGCAGTTCTTCATCGCCATGGCTCCTAAGAAGAAGAAGACCACGGCGATCGGTTTGTCCGGGACCGGACTGCCAGTACCGGTGCGGACCAGTAGCGGGCCAGTCGTGGAGAGAACCCGTGGCGCGGCCCGTGAACATCCACATCACCCTGGCAGTCTAGGCCTGGTGAGCGGGCGTCATTCGTATGCCAGGCGACGAGCCACGCGTTATGAGCTCCAGAGACGGAGTCGGGGCCCTCGTAGGCGGCGCGGGGCCCTCCAGGGGCGTCGTCGTGCCGCCAGATGGCGGTGCGGCGACCTCCAAGACACCAACACTGGCGCCCACAGCGCGCTCTTCTCAGAACGTGCGCGATGAGCATCGCCACCCTGCTGGTGACCCTGGGCGCCGCCCTGGGAAGAGTCCCATGCGCCCTTCACATGATGAGGAGGGCCAGCGTGCGTGTCGAGGTGCTGGCGGAGGTGGCAGACGGCTGCGGGGTCGTGATGGGGCTCCTTCTAACGCGGTTAGAAGTTGAAGCGCATCACGATCCACACAGTTTTTGCCGCCGCCCATGCCAGCAGAAGCCCTAGCATGCGCGCAGCTGCTCCTCGACTTTCCTCCCGCTGCGGAGAAGCTTGACGAATGGAGGGGCACCGTCCGGAGCCTCGTCGGCATCGCTAACAACAACGAGTTGCGGCCGGCGGGACCCGTAGGCCGTCGCTCCGTTGAGCCACCGCATGCCAGCGGAGGCGATGCGGCCACGGCGCACTCCCCTCCTCCATACCGGCCGCCGCGGGTGTCGGTCCGTCGCGACGACGCTCGTGATGATATCTCCATAGCGCCGTCCGACACACGAACCCACCGCGACCAACGTCAAGTTCTTCGGGAAGCGAGCTCATGAAGATGCTCGAACCACCATCGAGCGCCGGCGTGACGCGCGCCACCAGTCGGACAGGCGGGCAGGGCCCACTATGGACCACCCAACACCGGGAGGCTACGGTGACCTACCCTACGAGGTGGGTTGTCCGGCCTTCACCCGTGAGCTGCGACATTTCCAGTGGCCCTCCCACCGCATGTTCAAGCCCGACATTGGCGAGAAGTACAATGGCAAGACTCACCCATTGGAGTTCCTCAGCATCTACACCATCACGATGCAAGCTGCTGGGGCTCGCGATGATAAGGTGCTTGCCAATTACTTCCCGTTGGCACTCAAGCCCAATGTTATGTCATGGTTGATGCACTTGCCGGTGGACTCCATTTCTTCTTTGGCGGATCTGTGTCATGAGTTTGTTGGTGCCTTTACTGGAGGCCACCAAGCTCATGTCCAGGCGAGCGACTTGCACATCATCCCCTGGAAAGAAGGAGAAAACTTGCATAAGTACATCCAAAGGTTTAGCCGAGTGCAGTACAACATTCCCGACGTTCATCCTGCCGCCGTGATCAGTGCATTCCATCAGAATGTGCGCAATTGCAAGATGCGTGAGGAGCTGGCGATGAACAAGGTTAAGGATGTGGCCGAGCTTTATGTTCTAGCTGATCGGTGCGCTCGCGCTGAAGAGGGAAGGAAGTACCCCGGTGAAGACTCCGGCGCGGAAACTGACTCCACGGATGATACCGCCACCCCGGCGAAGAAGGGCCGGTGCCGTAATAGGAAGTGCAAGGGCAAGACCGTGCTTGCCGTCGAGGGGTCCGACGATAGGGTCGCCACCAAGAAACCCAAGGCGAGCGACCCCAGCAAGGAGGTTTCCGGGTGTGTCGCTTGTCGGGCCTTGGCGGCTGTCGATAAGCCAGGGGGCTCCGACAAGCAGTATTGCAAGATCCACCGCACCAAGGGCCATGACCTCCAGAACTGCCGGCAAGTGGAGCTACTCGCTGAGAAGCAGAAAGCCGTGTATGAGTGGTGGGACAAGGAGAAGGGCCAAGATGGTGCCGAGGGATTCGGCAAGAAGCGTGGCGGCCAAGGAGGTTGCCGTGGCAAAGATAATCAGCAGGAGAGGCCCGCCCGGGGCCATGACAAGAAGCAGGAAGACGATGATCACAACGAGGACGATGAGTACGGCGACCACGAGTTCCAAAAATCCACAGAAGCCATGTGCGTCGATGGTGGCTCCTCGCTGCATACATCCCACCGCCAGCTCAAGCAGTGGGCGCGTGAGATCACAGCGGTCGAGCCGCCGTTCGATGCACAGAAGTCGCTGAAGTGGTCCAGCACGCCTATCATCTTCGACACCAAGGACCATCCTGACCGCACTACTGCGGTCGGGTGCTTGCCGTTGTTGGTTTCACCAACAATCTGCAACCTCAATGTGACGAAGATGCTGGTTGACTGTGGGGCCGGTCTGAACTTGATCTCGCCTGTTGTGATCAAGAGGCTGCAGATCCCTGATGGAGACCTCGAGGAGACGGGCACGTTCCAAGGGGTCAACCCAGGGAGGAGCCAGCCGAAGGGAAAGGTTATGCTACCCGTGACGTTCGGAGGCAAGCTGAACTACAGGATGGAGAGGATTGTCTTTGATGTAGCCGAGATCCCCTTGCCCTACAATGGGATCCTCGGCCGCCTGGCACTAGCCAAGTTCATGGCGGCTTCACATTACGCCTACAACACGTTGAAGATGCACGGGCCGATGAACATCATCACCATCCCCTCCGACAAGAAAGACGCGTTGATTTGCGCCGTCCAACTCTACCGGGAAGCAGTTGCAGCAGCTGCCGCCAAGGCACCTGCTCCTGCCGACGGAGTCCCGGGAGGGAAAAATACCGGCGAGACCCCTCGCACCCACTCCGGCAAGCGCACCTCTTCGGGGTGTTGCGCTCCCGTTGAGGACGTGCCAGAGAGCTCCACCGGCAAGAGCAAGAAGTCCAGAGCTGCACCACCAGAGAGCAAGAAGGTGCCCGTCAAGGAGGACGGCACGGGGGAAGCTTTTACCATAAGCTCCACCCTCGACAGCAAATAGGAAAGCGAGCCCATCACTTTCCTGTGGGCGAATGTTGATGTGTTTGCATGGCAAGCCTCCGATATCCCCGATGTTCCCAGGGAAGTGATTGAGCACCATCTTGCTGTCTGTCCTCATGCACGGCCCGTCAAGCAGAAGGTCAGGAATCAAGCTCTGGAGAGGCAGGAGTTCATCATGGAGGAGATCAGAAAACTAGAGGTGGCAGGCTTGGTAAGGAGGGTGCTCCATCCGACGTGTTTGGCCAACCCGTTAGTGGTGCGCAAGGCAAACGGGAAGTGGAGACTGTGTATTGATTACACAGACATCAATAAGGCTTGTCCAAAGGATCCCTTCCCGTTACCACGCATCGACCAAATTGTTGACTCCATGGCTGGGTGTGACCTGTTATCATTCCTCGACGCCTACTCAGGGTACCACCAGATCTTCATGACAAAAGAAGACGGGGAGAAGATAGCGTTCATCACCCCACGTGGTATGTATTGCTTTTTACGGATGCCTTTCGGGTTGAAGAGTGCTAGCTCAACCTTTGCAAGAGCAGTCCAAATTGGTTTTGAGCCCCAGCTACATAGAAATATGGAAGCTTATATGGATGACATAGTGGTCAAAACCAAGGACAAAGCAACACTTGTGCAAGATCTGGAGGAAACATTTGCGAACCTGCGCAAGATCAATCTCAAGTTGAACCCTGAGAAGTGTGTCTTCGGTGTCCCGTCCGGCAAGCTTCTCGGGTTCTTTGTGTTGCAACGCGGGATTGAGGCAAACCCAAATAAGATCAAGGCCATCAAGCAAATTGAGGCACCTAAACGGATCAAAGACATGCGTCGGCTCACTGGCTGCGTTGTCGCCATGAGAAAATTCATCTCCAAGTCCGTGGAGCGTGCCCTTCCTTTTTTCAAGATCTTGAAGAAGACGGGCCCAATGGAGTGGACCCCGGAGGCCGAGGCAGTGCTGCAAGATTTAAAGAAGTACCTCTCCTCTACCCCAATGCTGGTTGCGCCCAAACCACAAGAATCGTTGTTGATGTACCTAGCAGCAACGAATCAGGTGGTTAGTGCCGCACTAGTGGTGCAGAGAGAGTTCGACGAAGAGGCAGCGGCAGCGGCAGAGTCAACGGATGGCGAGCCGGAACCCTCCCCGGCAGGGCTCGGTCTCGGCAAGACTGAGTCCCCGGCAGAGCAGACGCCAGTTCGATAGGGCTCGCGCGACTGAGTGAAGTGGCGCAGAAGAAGAAAATGGTGTAGCACCCAGTTTACTTCGTCAGCTCCCTCTTGCAGGGGGCTAGATCGAGGTACTCAGGTGTGAAAAAATTGCTCTTCGGCCTCCTTATGGCCTCGAGGAAGCTGCGTCATTACTTCCAAGCGCACGAGATCACCGTGGTCACCCACCTCCCGTTGCAATGGATACTACATAACCCAGATGCAACGGGGAGGATCATGGAATGGGCCCTAGAGCTGTCGAGTTTCGGTTTAAAGTTCGAAAGCACCT
Organism: Triticum aestivum; assembly: GCF_018294505.1. NCBI lineage: Eukaryota > Viridiplantae > Streptophyta > Magnoliopsida > Poales > Poaceae > Triticum > Triticum aestivum. Next base: position 436,943,147 of record NC_057813.1, on the reverse strand, counting down.
CGACGATTCAAAGCAGAGTCTTGGCGGAGTTCGTTGCAGAATGGACCTCGACGCCCGACGAAGAGGTACAGGAGACCACTCTCCCCGGCAAGGAAATGAGCCGCAACTGGATCATGTACTTTGATGGGGCTTTTTTGCTGCAAGGCGCCGGTGCTAGTGTGCTGCTTGTCGCACCCACCGGAGAGCACTTCAAGTATGTCGTCCAAATGCACTTTCCCTGGGAGATGTCAACTAACAACACCGCCGAGTATGAGGGCTTGCTTGCCGGTCTCAGGATCACGGTGGACCTCGGAGTCAAAAAGCTCATTGTCAGGGGTGATTCGCAGCTCGTCGTCAAGCAGATCAACAAAGATTATCAAAGCCCGTTGATGGAATCTTATGTGGATGAAGTGAGGAAACTAGAGGAGCGCTTTGATGGTATACGAGCAGAGCATGTCCCTCAGACGGAAAATGACATCATCGACTACCTGTCAAAGCGCGCTGCCCTCAAGCTACCTGTGGAACCAGGTACTTTTGTGCTTCGGTTAACTCAACCATCCGTCGAACCATCAACCGGGCAGAACAAGCGGAGGAAGCTAGGCCCCGGCAGGTACTTCCCCACCGAGCTCCCCGGAGCCGCTGGCGAAGATGTTGCCGTGGATACCGATCCTGCCACGGGGCAACCGACTCCGGCAGGGCCTTAGGCCATGGCCGTAGAGACGGCCACTCCCGTGGCAGAAGAGTTGCCTTTGATCCTTGTCGTCGAGCCACGGGCTCCGGCATGGGCGCAACACACCGTCCGATTCCTCCAAATAGGAGAGCTTCCTGAGGAGCAGGAAGAGGAGTAAATAGCATAAAACTACTAGTTTACACGTTATGGTTCCAAAAAACTACCAGATTTTAATTTTTCTCAAAAACCAACCAAACGCGTGGTCGGCTGTTTCAGAAAACCCAAATCAGCGAATGCTTTCAAACTGATTGTGATTATGACAAGGATGGTCCACTCGTCGGAGCTGACCTGGCATAAAATGTCAACTCCATTATCTCTCTTACTCACCCCGTCTTCTTCTTCTATCTCTCTTTCTTCCTCCCATCGCTTGCCCCCGATGTAGCCATGGAGGGTGCTCGACGCGTATGCTCCACCTCTGGGACGGCCGGCCGGTTGCCAGAGCACCACTGCTGGCGAGCATCCCGCCTGCCCCCTCCCTCCTAGACTAACCCTGTCGAGGTAAGAATCCTACCAGAGTTCGCCGTGCTGACCATGCCGTGTCGTGCTCGTGCTCGTGCTAGAGGAAGAGCGCGCACACAATGACCATGCCGTGCCCGGGCGCCGCCAGCTGCTGCTGTCCCCGGCTCCTCGTCACCCCCACCTGTTTAACTCATCGCCGCCACCTGTTGTCGCTCGCCGCCGCCACGTGCTGCTGGCCGCGACATGTGGAGCTGCCCCGTGCTGCTAGACACGAGCCGCCTGAGGCTGCGCCATGGGAAGCCACCTGAGGCCCCGCTGCTGACCGCGAGTTGCCTGAGGCCGCACCGTGGGAAGCCGCCCGAGGCCCCACTGCTGGCCGCACCATGGCGAGCCGCCGGCCGCGCACCCCATGTCCTGGAGCTCAGCCTCCTCCAGTCACCGGCGGGGAAGGGGATGGAAGGGAGTGGACGGCGGCCGGTTGCCGGAGAGAAGTCGTACGGGATATGGCCCAGGATTTGATTGCTTTTTTCTTTTCTTCACAAGGACCCGATCGCTTTTTTCAAAAAAAATACAGGGACCCGATCACTTTTCTTTTGAAAATTACAGGGACTCAATTGCTTTTTATAAATACTTGGGCCCCGCCCGTCATAACCTGTGAATCGTCAATCTAACGGTCAACCTAACGGTGTTAATTTTTATGCCACATGGACCTGACAGGTGGGCCACAACTGTCAAAAAACAGTTTACAATTTAAACACTCAGTGATTTGGGTTTTTTGAAATAGCCGACCACACTTTTGGTAGTTTTTTGAGAAAAAATAAAATCTGGTAGTTTTTTGGAACCCTAACCTGTAAACTAGTAGTTTTATGCTATCTACTCCAGGAAGAGGCAAAGAGAGTAGCCCGCCGGTCTGCTCTGTACCAATTCGTTGACAACGTCTTGTACAGAAAAAGACCGAATGGGGTGAAATTGAAGTGCATCTCCCGGGAGGAAGGACTAGAGCTGTTGGCAGAGATACATGAAGGCATATGTGGCTCCCACATAGGTTCGAGGGCCCTTGCTGGCAAGGCTTTCCGGCAAGGTTTCTTCTGGCCAACTACCCTCCAGGATGCGATGGCACTAGTAACCAAGTGTGAAGCATGCCAGTTCCATTCGAAGAAGCTTCATCAACCAGCTCAAGCTCTTCAAACCATCCCTCTCTCCTAGCCCTTCTTAGTCTGGGGGCTCGACATATTGGGCCCTTTCCCTTGTGCCGTCGGGGGCTTTGAGTACTTGTACGTTGCAATCGACAAGTTCACAAAGTGGCCAGAGGTGGAAGCGGTGAGGAAGGAGACAGCGCAGTCAGCCATCAAGTTCTTCAAGGGGCTAGTTTGCCGTTTTAGGGTACCCAACAGGATCATCACCGACAACGGAACATAGTTCAAAAACCACACCTTCATGAAGTACATTGAGGATCTCGGTGGCAAGGTCTATTTTGCTTCTGTGGCACACCCACAACGGCCAAGCAGAGAGAGCAAATGCTAAAGTTCTGCGAGGCTTAAGAACAAAGACTTTTGATAGGCTGCGCAAGAGTGGAAGGCGCTGGATTGACGAGTTGCTGGCGGTTCTTTGGTCGATCAGAACGACGCCAAATCGAGCCACTGGCCAGACACCCTTTGCCCTGGTCTACGGGGTAGAAGCAGTTCTCCCCACGGAACTCACATACGGGTAGCCTCGAGTGCTCGCTTATGATGAGCTTGAGCAAGAGCGATTGCGGCAAGATGACGCAATGTTCCTTGAGGAAGATCGTCTCTGGCCGGTTGTGAGAGCAGCGCGCTACCAGCAAGCCTTGCGCCGCTACCATAGCCGCAAGGTTCATGCCCGGAGCTTTGAGGAAGGCGACCTTGTTATTCGGCACGTTCAGTCGGCCAAGAATTCCAACAAGTTGACGCTGAAGTGGGAAGGCCCTTATCGGGTAACACGAGTCACCAGGCCCGGCGCAGCCCGCTTGGAGACCGAAGATGCCATTCCAGTGAGCACTCCTGGAACATCGAGCATCTTCGCAAGTTTTACCCATAATGCGCGGCTGCCGGGCCCCCCGGCAAGCCCCCTTTTGTACAAGCCTTGCCGGCAAGGCATGTGACCCTTTGTACAAAGCCAGGCGCAGACCTTGAGCATAAATAAATGAAGTGTTGGTGCCCTAAGTCATAGCATGCATGCTCGATTGAGTCTCTCGCTCGGTTAGGGTTGATAGTGCTTAGCGGTGACTCACCCCTAGCATAGAGGTCGAGTTTGCGTCGTTTTGTTCCTGTCCATTCTCTTTGGTATGCAGGGTACATGATATGTTTCCGCCAAGCCAAGTGGACAGAAGAAAACGAGCCAGCGCCCCAGGCCCGGCAAGCCGAGCTTGCCGAGGGCAGAAGACACGGAGATCCACCCACGGCAAGTCAAGGTTGCCGAGGGCTGTAGAATCAGATAAGTTTTCCCATCCCCTGTCATGCATTCCCATATGAAACTTGGGACGTATGGAACCTCGTTTTGTTCCAAGGCTGTTATGCTCCCCTCGTTCCTATCACCCAAGAACTTCTTGGTCCGGAATATGGTCGTAGCCGCGACGGCAAGGAAGCAAGCGTAGGGCCCACCCCCACTACGTCCCTGCCTCCGCCAAAGGCGTGAGTATGGATGAATGGAGTGGGGGAACGACAAGGCCTGCTGCCGGGCAACGATGCTTATATTAAAAATAACAAGGACTTGTTCCTTGGTATGGGCTTTGCTCACACGCACGCACAAGACCTGGCAAGCACCCTTTTCCATTAATATGTTCCATACAGGTACAGTGAGTACAAAACATAAACATGAACAGGGAGATTACAGGTTTTAGATCTAAATAAGGCCCGTAGGCTTACAAGTTGAGAAAAGATAAGGTGCCCGTAATCCCCTTCTTGTCCCTCTCCTCAGGAAATGAAACAAGAAAGCAAAAGGGCAAAAGGGGCGCCTAGGCGAGGTATGAGCAGCAGAAGGCACCAGGAGAACATCCCAGTGGCCACCCCGAAGGGAAGCTGGTGATGATGATGACGGGAGAAGAGCTGGAAGACGAGGCGGCAGGACCGGCAATACGCGACGAAGGCGTCGGTGCCCGCGTACTCCGGCTTGATGGCCCGCCACCTGCCCTCTTCGTCTTCTCCTGCCCCCTGAGCCAGCCTCCCAAGGAAAAGGCCCCGAGAAGTTCAGGGAGCCGGCGACATGGATGATGGGGTCGCCGGTGTTGCCCCGGAGCGGCACGCCCGACGCCTAGTCGGACCCGTCATCCTGCCGCCCATTACCCTCGTCGTCGATGCCTCTGTCCTCCTCGTCACTCTCACTCGAGGAGGAGTCTTCGTCATCAGAGGATCTCTCCACGCAGCACCTTATGCGAGTCCCGAAGTGCCCAAAGACCTTGAAGGAGAGGAGGCCGCTCTCCATTAACTTGAAATGGAGAGTGAGCCCCTCCTTCAGGCTCTGGATATCGGAAAAGGTCTTCCACCCTCGGTGAAGATACATGACGTGAGGGGCGGGGAACTCGACGTCGGCCCATGTACCGTTGTTCCCACAGCCCCTCATATACAGCCGTAGTGCCTGCGGCGGGTCTAGCTCCATCTCCCGCGCAAATGGGGTCGGGAGACGAAGACGACGGCGCGGCGGCTGGCGCGGGCTGAGGAAGAACTCGTAGGGGCTGTCCCCGACGTGGCCCTCCACCAGGGGAGGGGCCGCTGGCGGAGGCGAGGCCGATGCGCCGCCCCATCCTCCTCTTCCTCGGGCACCGCGACGGCCTCGACCTCGCCCCCTCCCCCTTCCTCTAACGGCTGGCTCTGCCGCCACGAGCTCTTGGGGAGGAGCGATGTGTTTTCTAGCCGAGACCCTCGCCGCCACCGATGAAGCGTCGCCACGCCCCCTCGCCGTGGCAGAAGGAAAGAGGGAGCAGGAATGGAGAGAAACGGATGATGAAGGATTGAGAGGCGACGTTCCTCCCGCTCCCCTCTTTATAAAGGGGCAGGGGCAGGGCTCGGCTGCCCCTTTCGGCCAATCCGGCTCATTGAAGTGACAACGGGCAGGGCCGTCTACCACCCTCCTCGCCTAATTGAAGGCGCGTGGGGAACCGACCAACGCGCGCGTGACTTCCCGTATCCTGCGCACCTGTCATTCACTCTGCGCCATGCATGCAGTAAACGTGGCGCAAGAGACGGGCACAATGGGACGCGTGGAGCGACGGTTCCCAAGTAAGGGCAGTAAATGAGCGGTGGCCCTACGGTCTCAAGGGGACACGCAAGCCGCCTCTTTACTATCCACCACAAGATGACGCCAGCGTGCTTCGGTCACGCATGTGCGCGACCCCCACATCGCGCATTCAACGCAGGTCGTGGGGAAGCGCAGCGGGTGAAAAGTTTTACCGTAGTAAAAACCGCCCCGCCTGCCCGCGCTCCGTTCTGGGCCTGGCCCAACAACTCGTCGCGCTTGTGTGTGGACTAGGATCGGGGGCTCCTATCGTTGTACTAAAATAGGGGCGCTCTTCTGTACCCCTTATTTGTGCACTGGCAGTCAGAGCCACGCCCACGACCACACTTAAGTAGGGCGGAGATAGGAAATTAGAGCCACAAACACAAAAACAATCAGCGCAACGCCAAAGACCGAGACCACAGAGAGCAGATGGACGAAGCATGTTTCCCCGGCAAGACCCTTGCTGGGGCAGCCTCAGCAGCCCCAGCAAGCCCCTTGCCGGGGCGGCTTGCCCACACCAGCGGAGTGAGCCACCCTCGAACCCACGATCTCCAACACCATCAACCACGTTGGGCCAGGGCTCGGGAGGCACCTCCATGGTGGCATGCAGATCTTTGTGAAGACAGAGAATATTCAAGATCAGATGAGGATTGGAAGGCAACGATCCTCGACAAGATTCTTGCCGAGGAAACCCATAAGACCCCCGGCAAGATCCTTGCCGGGGACGACAGCGCGCCACGGCAAGACCCTTGCCGGGCCACCTGGCAAGGCCCTTGCCAAGGGCGTCAGCGGGGCCAATGCCAGGCCCGCACCAACCAAGTCTCGACCGCTGTTCACATGCAGCTGCTAGCCCAACCAGCTGGGCAGGCACCTGCGTGGCAACGTGCAGCTTCCAGGCCAACTCAGCACATGCCTACGTGGCGGCATGCAGATCTTCGTGAAGGCTCCACCATCGTGCCACCTCAGCTGCTTGCCTGTCTACGTGGCGCCGCATGCATCGCTGGCTAGGGCGTGTGTCGAAGCGAGGAGGAGCGGGGACGAATGGGACAGGCCTCGCTCCCATCCCCGATAAAGCAAGATGACACCTAAGCAACGCATTAAATGCGTCTTGTCCTATAATACAAGCGATAAGCTTATAGCACTATAGGCCTTTCCACCTCCTGTGTGCCATGGTGGCAGCCCCTTTCGACTATAAAAGGAGGCCCATGGCGTACTGGAGAGGGATTCGGCTCTTTTGAACCACACAGCCACTGTAGCTAGTTCAAGAGCTCAAGAACACTCAATACATCCACCAAAGCAGGACTAGGGTTTTACGCATCCTCGCGGCCCGAACCTGGGTAAACAATCCTTGTGCTGATTGCTAATCCTGCTCTTCTCATAGCCCTGCGCCCTGGCAACCGCAGAAGGGATCCTCGTGATCCCATAGGTGTCGTTTCCTACCGACAGGTAAGCCGCCAAGGGATCTTGTCTATTTCTATGTGCAGGACAGTTAAAAGACTTGGTCAAGCATAAGGAAAGCAGATGAAAAGTATAACACGGGTGAATATAATATGGCGGCTTAATAGTATTAAGCACCAAAAACGTGCACGATGGCACGGCAAAAGCAAAGTTATTTCTATTCTATTACACGACTCCCCGAGTCCAAATGATTCATATTGTTTTGTAGCACATCACAGGTATGAGCCGCCACGGCGGATTAACTCTCGTTTGGCCTGAAGCGTCCGGGTTAGCCCTCTCCGCTTCTTCACCATGTTCCCTTCCCTAGAAGGTTGATGATGACTAGTCAATGCCATTCAAAGCTTCAAATTCAGCTTCATCATCAACTAGTCCGGCCGGGTCAACTTCAGGGGCGAAGGTACGCTTATAGAGTGGCGGGATAAGGCTGGTCACTTTGTAATGAGGCGTTGGAATTCTCCGGTTTTCCATGTAGCCCGGTTGATACTTGGAGAGATCTGCTTCATGAGCTATCAGGGTGGCCACAGGGCGTATCTCCTTCACACAAGCGGCGAAGTCTTCCTGTTCAAAGGGAGTGCCATCCTCCTTAAAGCTTGGATAACCAGTGGCAAGGTCGACCGGGTCTAACTCCGGTAGCCAAGCTTTGGCCCGACTTAAGGCAGCCACAGCTCCGGCTCTTACAGACGATCGCCTTAATTCAGTAAACCGCTGGGGCACCACAGAGAGTTTCTTTAGCACATCCGCCAAAAGGGTGGGCACTTCATTTGACAGGGCCACTGTGGCTAAGGCACGCTGTGATCCAGTGTAGAGTTGTTCCACCAGTGTGTAAACCGCATTCAGCTTGATCAGCATATCTTGGTTCAGATTTGAACTCCTGGGGCATGCATAAACATTGTCAGGTGAGTTAATTACAATTTATGTGATCAATAGAAAGATTCAAGTATTTAACTCTTGCAGGACGACTTACCAAAGATTGCTGAGACCATCTAAGAGACATGGCGTTTTAAGCCAGATAATTCACCGGTTGCCTCTTCAAGAGCCGCCTCCACCTTCTCAGCTCGATTGATCAAAGCAATTTTTTCGTCAGCCCAGGCCTTTTTCTCCATTTCAAAGTCTTTCTTCGGTTTTTCTTGCTCAGAAACGCTAAATTTAAACTTGGAGTCAGCTCTTTGGGTTTCCGTCTCTTGGGCCTCAAGGCGGTTCTTCAAATCAGATACTTCTGATTCAAGTTGACTAGTGGTGGTCTGTACAAATACCGGGTCAAAATCAGGACTATCATGATGCAATATTAAGTCCCAAGCCTTTTGGAAGCAACAACACTTGGCACTTGGGGGCTAATGTCTATTGAAGAATTTTACTTGAAGTGGGGGTTCATGACAGTAAGTCCCAAGCACTTTGCAAGCAAGAGTACTTGGCACTTGGGGGCTAATGCATATTGCTGTTTAAGGCTTTCAAATACTTTATTCAATACAACTATATGAAGGACCGACTCAACCATACTGGTTAAGCCCCCCCTTGGGGACTACGGAGTAAGCCGGATTTCTTACATATTTTATCCAAATATATTTCTAATGTCACTAAGTTTATTTCTAAGTCTACAGCGTATTCATCATAAGCAATAGACTTGGGGGCTGGCATAGTAAGGATAAATGAGTATAGAGAAAGGATTGTACCTCAAACTTCTGGTGCATCTGCTTCACCATGTCAATTTCGATGTCACGGCTGCTGTGCACTTGGCTCATATAGCCAGAAAAGATGTCTCCAATACTCATGTGAGTATAATCAGTAACATCAAGCTTGACCCGGCGGTGTTCCAGAAGCTCCTCCTTGGCGGAACACTTGGCCAGCACAGTTGGCCTCCCCGGCTCAGAAAAGCCGGTTTTGGTGATCTCGACATCAGTGTCTTGAGGATCATCTATCCTGACCGGGCTAGGAACTTCCGGGTTTTCCGAGCCATTGATGGCTCGCTCAGCAGGCCGATCAGCAATTGGAGTTGGTGTGTCTTGAGCCGGCTCAGGTGGCGGCTCATAAGTTGAAGTTTTAGGCGCGGCTGTTCCAAGTTCTGGCTCTGTTAAGACCGTTTCTTCGGTCGGCTTATTCTTCTTGACCCTTTTGCTGGGCTTTGCTTTTCCACTGCATAAAATTAAAAGGTTAGGGCAAATACAATGAATTGAAATGAATACAGGATAAGCAGGTTATCATTACCCTGGAGCAGTCTAGAAAGCCGGCAGATTGGACTGCATTGAGTCGCCGGAGGAAGGGGAAGTTTCCTGATAATTCGAGTCAAAAGAATTGAGTGGTTGACGAGTGAGACCCGCCAAAGGATAAAAGAGACTTAAATCATTGGTGACCTTGTTCCGGCGCTTCCTTGGGGTGTTCGGCAAGCCGGAGGAGAGCTCTGCATCCTTGTTGGTCCAGGTCTGCCTCCGGCTCTCATGAATCTGTCGCTTCAAAAGAAATTGAGGATCTTGATAAGCTAAGGGATGTGAAAATCTTACTTTCCAGGTTACTCTGCAGATTTTCTGTCTTGGCAAAGGCTCGGAGTCGAAGGAAATGATAGTTACCTCTTCATCCTTGCTATGGCTTGCTCCTGTGTCCTCCTGCTAATAATTAGTGTCAATAAGATGGTTAAAAAAAGGAGCCAAGAGAGTCAAGGGCTACCTCCAACTCAGAAGGATCTTCTAGCCAAAGCAAGTCAGAGGCGGTGGCTTTCTTGCCCTTCTTGTTTGCAGCCTATTTCCTGGCGGCTCTCTTGGCCTTCCTGGCTTTCTTTGCAGCCTCATGATCGTACTTAACCTTCCAAAATTTATCATCAGCCTGTGAAAATTAGCAAAGATATGAGTATAGATAAAAACATCAAAAAATGAAGGTAATTAGTTCAGATGGGCGGCTTACCGCTGGAGCCGGGTTAGCTTCGCAGAAGGGGCTTAAGCCCACCTTACCGCAATCTGCTAGGCTCTTGTTCAAGAGTGACTTCGTCATATCATTGATGACATCTTCAGGCAAGTCATCAGGGTTGTGCCGCATAGGATCATCTTTCTTGCCTGTATAGGTGCACATCAGGCCGGGTGGCGGCTCAATGGAATGACCCGCCAGGCGAGCCAAACCCAGACTAAATCAATGCCATTTAGCATGTTCCCCAGAAGATCCTTGATCTTAGCCAGGGCGGGGGCAAGCGTCTTGCGTTCGGCGGCTGTTATCTTGTCAGGAAATGGATGCTTGGACCCCAGACGTAGAGCACGAAATCCTGGCAGAGGATTTTCATCAGACGGAGAAGTGTCTTGACAATAAAACCATGTCTGGTTCCAGTCTTTGGGGTGACTTGGCGGGTTGGCATAAGGAAAAATTACATCCCTCCGACGTTGGATCGAGACACCACCAAGTTCCAAGCTCTGGTTGTTGGCGCATTCATTCTGGCGGTTCAAGTAAAATAACTCTCTAAAGAGTAATATGTTGGGTTCTTCTCCAAGATATACTTCACTGAACACTTGGAAATTGCAAATGTTAGACACGGAATTGGGTCCGATGTCTTGAGGACGGAGGTCAAAGAAGTGTAAGACATCCCTAAAGAATTTTGAGCCAGGTGGTGAGAAACCCCGGTTCATGTGATCCGTAAAAACAATAACCTCCCCCGCTTTGGGCTGAGGGATTTCCTCCTCCAGGTTAGGAGCACGATAGGACATGATTTCTTTCTTCGGCAGATAGTCGGTCTTCACATAGTCATCCAGCGTACTGTCTGTGGCGATGGATTTGACCCAGTTGCAGGAAGTGGGTGCTTTCGGTGCCATTATGATGAAAGCCTAAGACAGATTAAAAATTACCAGTTCAAATTTAAGACGGGGAGAGATATTTCAATGCATACTCAAGATGGCGGCTTATAAGGGGCCTAATGGTATAAGGATAATTATATCAAGATTATTTAAGCCACCATTGGCTCCATGAGCATTTAAAATTATCTAAATCGCCATGGATAGTCAATAGTATCAATTGAGCACTGCCTTTTTTAAGCCGGTGATAAGAGTCGCCATGGCTAGGTGGATCTAACAAATACAGTTTTTTGCCTAAGTGTTGCACAAACAAGTTTCACAGGGTGCAAATATTATTTTGGATCAAATGGTTGTTCAAAAAAGAAAATATTCTAGACCTAAAAACATGGTACAGAGGAGTTCATGCGTTCTAATGAGGCTTCTTTACAAGGAAAAGGGGTCTGCTAGTGTCAAAAATGGATGCGAAACAGCTACCGCGTGAGTTCTATGCTTCTATTGGATCAAAAGATGCTGTGGTAGAAGAACCACGAAGAAACCGAGATGAACTATGAAGTGTACAGAGGAACTCGCAAACCCTAGCATGGATCTAAGATGCAGAAAGGTGAAAACTTACAGCGGCAGATCTGTTGCGAAGGGGCGCCGCCATTCTCTGGACGGATTCAGGTCGATGCAGCGGCCAAGGTCGAGGGAGACGAGGTGCGCTGCGGTGGCTGCGGAGCTTGAGCGGCAGTAGGGGTGCGAGAGGAAGAAGATGAAGAAAGGGGATAATGAGAAGAGACCTAGTCGGGTCTATTTATAAGGAAAGAACTGCTAAGTGGGTGCGAAAAACAAGGAAGCCGAAAACATAGTTATCCAACTACAAGGACGCCTCAATTTTCGGATGGTCATTAAGATAAAGATCCGTTGAGATATATTGGACAAAATGTGCATTTATGACATGTGACGTCATGGCGGGTTACCATAAATTCAAAGGATGACGTCATGGCGGGTTACAAAAATTTCATAAGCCAAGAGCAGAAGATTTTTCTTAAGTATCGAAGATTGACATGAACCAATTCAAATCAATCTGGGGCCTAATGTTAGGGATATAACTACTAGGTATGACCCACCCAGGAGGGGACGGGTTATACCTATGAATATTCTTGAAGCCCAAGACCAAGGCCGAAGATGGGGGTTCAGTAAGGGCCCAAAACCCAGAGGCGACTTAAAGACCCATAGAGATAAACCGCCATATGTACATGACTTGTATTGTAAGGGAAGAATAGTTTGAGACCGAGCCAGACGTTGTTTATGAGTCGGCCGGGACTCTGAGAGCCGCTGGGCGTAGACCTCTGTATATAAAGGGACGACCCGGCGGCGGTTCAAGGCAAGTAAGATCAGATCGAGAGCTAGGTCAAGCGATTCCGCTCCCTAGTAATCGAGTCATAAGCAATCCCACTCAAAACTGGATGGTAGGCTTTTACCTTCACTGTAAGGGGCCGAACCAGTATAAACCCCGTGTCCTTTGTCCCGATTAACCCCTTTAAGTCTCCTAGTTGCGATGGCTCCACGACTAAGTCCTTTCACTAGGACATCTGGCGTGACAATTCCACGACACATCCCGAACGCCTGGAACATCCAGCACCTCCGGAAGCTTTACCCCTGAAGAAAGGCCCAGTGCCTGTGAAGAAGGCCCGGTGCCTGTGAAGCTCGCCACCCGAAGAAAGGCCCAGTGCCTGTGAAGCTCGCCTCCCGAAGAAAGGCCCGGTGCCTGTGAAGAAGGTCCAGTGCCTGTGAAGCTCACCGCCCGTGACACTCTCACATAATAATGAGTGGGGCTGTACACGCCCTGGAGTCTCCGGAGTGCCTCCCTTGGGCCTCGGGGGCTCCTGCCCACGCCTAGTGGCAGCACAGCTCCGCAATGGTGAGAAGATGTCGAAGACTAGACTAGGTGCCGGACACGGCGTTTCATTTGCTTTCGACAGTTGGCTCGCTCTTCTTGTTTGAACCTTGATTAAAGTTGCTTCTAGTGTTCTTTGCCGATTCTGTTCGTCGTCTTCTGCCCTCATTTCTGTTTTCAGCTTTTTGTCTGACCCGTTCTCTCTCTCTCGCAAACCTCGCGAGGGGGCTGCGCGGGTGCCCTCGTGAGCCCTCCCTCTCCTAATTTTTGTGAGGCTCTCTCGTTTGAGTTTGCAGCGGAGCACCCCTCCTAGTCCATGCCCCTCGGGCATCACGACACAAAGCGCCAGGCCATCGCCGGCAACCTTCGTGACCAAGGTTCAGAAATGATTCTCCCAACATATTTTTTGCAGCTTTTAAGGCGCCCGGCGAGGCATGAAGCAAGCACCTCGCGAGGCGGAAACTGCTTCAAACATCCCCAGCTAAGTTGTTCCTACGCGCAGACGCATAACAACGACACCATAACACAGAACAGGAACAATAAATGCAGCACGATAACTAGGGAATCATAGTCTGTTGCACGCCCCCACGGGGCTCCATACTTCTCTCGCTCAATGCAGGAAAAGGAGGAAAACAAAATAAAAGCGGCACGCACCTTACAACAGCTCGCGAGGAGGGATCCGCGGCATCCTCCTGAGCTCAGTCAGACTCCGCCTCGCGCTTCACCGGAGCGCGGCGACGGGACGACCCGCCGCCGCCCTCGAGGCGGGCACGGCGTCGTGGTGGTTGATCATAACCCCCCGCTGGAGGAGTTGTCGTCGAAGGAGGAGCCGCTGAAGCTTGACGAGCTGCGGTCGCCATCGGGAGCGGGTTCGCCTTCGCCCTCGCCACGGCCGTCGCCAAGGCCGAGCACCTTGTCGCCATCGTTGTCTTCAAGGTAGCACCCAACATGGCGGCCATCTTCTCCGAACACCCTCACGTAGAGGGTCGCGTCGCCGTCATACTTAAAGTGGAGGGTGCACCGCCTGCCCAGACCACGCGCATGAGCAAACGTCTGCCAGCCCGGGTCAGGGCTACATTGCCGGTGACGGAGATCTCCACCATGACCCAGGAGGCCCTGCCGCAGTAGCTGTTCGCCTGCAACCAGAGCCCGCTGGGGCCAGCGGCCGGCAGTTCGTCGGCGAAGGAGCGAGGGAGCTAAAGCCAGTTGCCGGCCGGGTTATCCGACCACACAACAAACTCCGGCAGCACCTCCGCTGAGTGGAAGCGCGGCCGGGGAGGTCGCGCAGCCACGGCACGCCTTCCCCCACCAACCGGGCTGCCTCGACATAGGCAGCCACCACCGCGTGAAGGGCCACCGCCGCGACCACGGGAAGCCACGGCAGGGGTCGCGGGATGCTTGCATGGACGACCGGGGCCGCGCTTGGGCGGAGGAGATCCAGGCCCTTCCTGGCGAGCCTTCCCCTTCTCCGCGGCGGAGAACCTCTTCACGGGCGCCATGGGGGCGCTGCAAGCAGCAGGAGCGAGGAAGGAGAAGCGAGCAGGCGGAGCAAGAAGAGATGGGCGATGAGGGCTATCGCCCCTCCTCATTTATAGCCCAAGGGAGGCCAACCGTCGACCTCCACGATCGCAGGTAATGATGACTCTTTTTGCATGCAGCAGGGACTCGTCAAATCGGGCAGTTGCCAAGGCAGCATGGGGAAGCGGAGACGCCCACGTCCAATCAGTCGCCACGCGTCAATCAAGGTCACAGGCTGTTGGGGCCCGCGGCGCTCCGCACTTGCCCTTTGGCTTTGCTGCTAAGCCAAGTCCGAGCACGCTTTGGGCCCAGGGGCTACTGCCAGTGTTCTGGGAACGGGGGTCCCCAGACTTGCCTGTCTGCGGCCTGCTGCATGGCTCAATTGGAGGCCCAGTACGGCCCGTCTTAATCAACCAACACTCAAGACCCTCGCGTGGGGCCAAGCCTCGCGGGGCGGATGTCAGGAACCCGACTCAATTCCACACCGATCTAGCATGTAACACATCATATCACTTTGCGGCCTCACGCACGGTATTCCCACGGGTGCCACCTTACCTGGCCCGGGACCGTTTGCGCCTTTTGGCTCACGTATATGATAGTGTCACTAGCATCCATATGACAAAGAACCCGGGCTGACATGGCTAGTCGTGAACCCAAAGTGGCACTAACTTACAGGGACAGGCATCCATGACCCAACATCGAACGTGTCGGTCATCAGCGAGTGAATCCAGGCTGTAGCACTGGGCTAGCAGGACTCCGGTGAACCGGGCTGTAGCGGGCTAACAGGACTCCGGTATTCATCGCGTGACATTTCCCCGAAGGGACAGACACAGGAACAAAGAAGGACACATGCCGGCCAGCCTAAGTGTTCCGGAGCAGTAGCAAGCTACCATGGCTCAGTGGAAACACTAGGAGACATTTCCCGGTAAGAGAGGCTACTAAGGATAAACAACTAGATAGTCAGATCCCACACATACCAAGCATTTCAATAACATACACACAACATGCTCGATATGTGCAATACAACATGGCATCACAAAATGACTCTACGACTCAGTAGTTTATTCAATAGGCTCCGAGGAGCGAGATATTACAAACAGGGGTCTCATGACCCAACACTCAGAGCATACAAGTCAAAGCACAAGCGGAAGCTATCATGTCTGAGTACAGACATCTATAAATGAAAAAGGCTAAGAAGCCTGACTATCTACCAGATCCTGCCGAGGGCACAAGATCGTAGCTGAGGTAACAAGCTAAACGTCGAAGTCCACGCGGTACTACTAGCGAGACTGAAGTCTCTCTGCAAAAACATAAAATAGGCAAACGTGAGTACAAATGTACCCAGCAAGACTTACATCAGATCTAACTACATATGCATCATTGTCAATAAAGGGGTGGTGGAGTTTAACTGCAGCAAGCCAGCTTTGACTCGGTGGCTATTCTGAACTACGACTGCAAGTAACTCTTTTGAGGTGGCGCACACGAGTCCACATATTCACCATATCAATACACCACTATGGATCCGCTCCCGTCTCCCTACGAGAACGCCATCCATAGCACTCACGCTTATCTTGCGTATTTTAGAGTGTCCACTTTCACTTGTCTATGAACTATGCAAGGGGTCCAAGTTTCCATATCCGAGGAATCCGGCTATTCGAATAGATAATGATAACCCTGCAGGGGTGTACTTCTTCACACACGCTCCCGCCACTTACCGCCCTGTACACGTCATGTACCTCGGCAACCTTCAAGCGGAAGCCGGGCGAGGGAGTCGGCCACGACCTGACTAACCGAACAAGTCTCTAGTCCAGGTTTATCGCCTATTCGGGTTCCATCCGCAAGGAGATCCGGCCGGGGTGTCGCTCACGGCTCCAAACGATGTGTGCAGGGTTCCCAAGCCCACCTCGACAGGTGGATGTACGCTTGGTACACCGTGCCACTGTGCCTAGTCTGTCCCAAGCCCACCCGTACCGGGTGCCACTTGGTAGACTACTAACACTACCTACAAACACCAGAAACTAGTTGCCACTCTTGGACAGAGATCATGTTGATTAATAAGTCGAGAGAGTCAATTAAGGATCCCAATGTGTGGTAGTAGCTGTTCATGGATCACAAACACAGAACTCAGTTCCTGAGGACGGCTGCAATGAGACAACCCACCATGTACTCCTACATGGCCTCTCACGGCTACCTTTACCAAATCGTGTTCGCACACTTAGCTCACAATGGTAGGACATGTTCACACACCTCTGATTCATCCCCGATGAATCAGACCTGACTCAACTCTAAGCAGTAGCAGGCATGACAAACAAGCATGAATGAGTAGGCACAACAGGGCTCAAACAACTCCTACTCATGCTAGTGGGTTTCATCTATTTACTGTGGCAATGACAGGTCATGCAAAGGACAAAGGGGTTCAGCTGCCGCAGCAAGTAACAAATATGTCGTTGTTGTCCTAATGCAGTAAAAGAGAGCAGGAGCGAGAGAGTGGGATTTTATCGGAATGAACAAGGGGGTTTTGCTTGCCTGGCACTTCTGAAGATAATATAGCTCTTCATCGGTGTCATCGATCACATCGCCGGTACACGTCTATCGAGAGGGGACAATACCGGCAAACACAGAAGAAACACGATCAATGCAATGCACAATATGATGCATGCTATGACATGACAATATGAATGTGTTTTGGGCTAATGCATCTAGCAACAGGTTAAATGAAGTTGGTTTGAACACTAGGTTCAAATTCAAACTCCATATGTGATTATTTAAATGCCATTCACTTCATTTGTCCTAAACAGTAGTGATAAGTTGTTCTAACATGCATGCAAATGGTACAGATGGATTCCTTGAATTTTTCTGATAATTTTTCATATATAAATTATTTAATTTGGAGTTACGGTTAAATTTCTATGAATTTTAGAAGTTTTGGACATTTTCTGAAAATAATAAATCATTTAAGATTTATTTAAATTCTAGAGAGGAATTATTGCGTCAGCATGACCTCATGCTGACCTCAATAGGTCAACGGGCGCTGTCCAGGTCAAACTGACCTGTGGGCCCTGCGTGTCAGTGTCTGGACTAACTAACCTAATTAAAATTAACCCTAACTAACTTGGTTAGCCGGGCGGGGCCCGCATGTCAGTGAGTTAGTGGCTTAATTAAAATTAGTTATTAACTTAACCAAAAATTAGCAGGGGACGGGCCCACACGTCAGTGACCCAGGGGTGTCAAGTCCCTGGTCAACCGGGGCTAATCCACCGGCGGTTCGTCGCCGGTGGCAACAGACGCGGCGGAGGGCTCGGGCTCGCTCCTCCGGCGTCCAAATGGACGGAGGAGAGCGGCTACGGAGAGCTGGAGCTCACTCGCGCCCGTTTCAGCAAGCAGCAGCAGCTAGGGCGGCCGGACACGATGGCCTCGAGCTCGGCAACGGCGGCCGGAGCTCGGGCGTGCTCGGGATTGCTTTGGGGTGCATGGGGAGGACGGTGGTGGGGTGATATGTGCTACTGGGAGCGTGCTGAGCACGATGGAGTGCTCGGACACGAGCTCCAGTGACTAGCGCGGCGGCGGCGACATCGCCGGCGGTGGTAAGCTCGCGGCTCCGGTGGATTTGATAGCTACGCGGTGCAAACGGGGCAGGGGAGAGAGGGGAAAGATTCCGGTGCTCACGGTGAACTCGCAGAGCAGACTAGTGGGCTCGGGGATGGCTTGGTGAAGGCGAATCGGACGGCGGCATCCGGCGGAGCAGAGCTCGGAGACGGTGATGGTGGCGTCGATGCGGGGCCTTCGGGCTCGCGTGCGTCGGTGTGCGGCTCCATGGGGTCGGGACGGAGCTCAGGGGTGTGGAGAGGGAGCGAGGGGGTGGCTGTGGCCGCGGCGAACAGCGTCGGTGGCGACGAGCTCCGCTCAGGCAGAGAGGGAGAGAGAGCAGAGGAGAGGATGAGGTGAGGGAGAGAGTGAGAGAGAGCCAGGGGCTGCGTGGCGCTCCGTGGCGTCGTCTAGGAGGGGCCGGGGAAGCAGGAGGTGGCCGGAGAAGCAGGAGGTGGCCGGGGCGCGTGGCCGCGCGCGCCGGGCGCGTGCCCGTCCTCCTGGCAAAGGAGGAAGGCGACAGGGGGGGTAGCGGCGGTGGGCTGGGCCGCTGGAGGAGCTGGGCCAGGTAAGTGGGCGCCAGGTAAGCCCTTCTGCTCCTTTTTAAAATTTTCGGTTCTGTTTTATTTTTATTTAATTCTTTTGCCACTGTTTTGAATTTAAAATAATTCAAACAATGCCAAAAACTCCTCTGAATATTTTTATTTGGCTAGATGGACTTTTCCAAAAGCTCATAAAATATTTCAGGGGTATTTGAAATTATATTCTAGTTATATGAATATAATTCAAATTCAAATAGCTAATGATTTAAATTCAAAGTCCCAAAAATAAATCCTTAAAAATGTTCAATATTTTGGTTGGGACCAGAACCCTTGCCAAAAATTATCAAACATTTAAGAAGAGCATTTTGGAACAATGAATGAGATTTTTAGGGTTTTTGCCCTTCTTTTATTTAGGGTTTTGAGGCTTCCAAATTTCCTCAGTTCAAGTTTTCAAAATTTAAACATGATGCAAACACCAGGCAGCACCAGAAGCTAGGGATGTGACAACTCACCCCCACTAAACAAGAATCTCGTCTCGAGATTCAAGCGTAGGGTAAGATGAAGGGGGAACGCAAACTAGTATAATCTTCACGATCCAGGTTGCACTACATAGGAACGTTGTTTCGATCACCATCATTGTCTCGAAGTCTTGCTCTGAGAAATCCTGCCAACATGACATGGAGAGAAGAAGGAGACTCTAGAAGGGTCGATCTTCTCGAAGATCGAACAACTCAGGATTAACTCACGGAATGAGACATAGCAACCTCTCTCGAGCTGAGACACTAAACATACATCCATGGGAATGGAGTGAAGCAGATGACGAAGGTTCACTAGGTAGACAACAATTTCACGCTTAAGAAGGTGGTAAGTGATTGTCAACGTAGCGAGGAGTTGAATTGCCATGATACCACAACGATGCACCTTAGGGAAGGTGACTCGTAGAAATATCCCCTTAAGTGGCAAAAAGAATTACCTTTGATTCAGAGATCATTGAAAACCTTTATACCAGCCTAAGGCAATTCTCAAGCGGTCGTTTGGAGGGGGTCGGTAGAATGGCATACTCGGACTTGGATGATGTGGATTACCTGTTTGAAAAGATCATAGCATTGCCGAGGAAACTGAGAGCATCCCAATTAGTGTCGATGATAACACCTAGCGCTTGTGCGTGCTCTCAAGAACTTGAGCATTTCCATATTCATCAAGGTTTTACCAACATCCGTGTCAAGGATCCTGGCAACACAACATACCACCATGATGAACAATGATGGACGATGCAGATGCAAAGGAAGGTAACACTTTCTTAGATTTCACCCTTGGTGGGGCCAAGGAAATAAAATCTGGATGATCGACCAAGAGACATTTAGCACTCCGCTTCTAATGTTCTCCTTAATGTGCTAGTGTATCCCATTCATAGATATGGTTTGATAACTAGAACATCAAGTAAAGGTCGGACTTCGGGAGCAATAGAATCCATAAGGAACAGTTACGGAGGTAAATCCTACGAAATCCTTATGGGGAGGTGGCCAACTTCCTCAAACAAGATACTACAATAATAGGTCTTCCGGCTGGGTGTGTTGGCCACGACATCCACTTTACCGGTTATCGAGGGACCAATATTATAGTTCTTGGGAAATGTTCCAACCATCATATCTGCCTGAGATTCAGATCTGGTTGGTGTCAGGATATTCCAGACTCATCGGGTCTAGGAAGAAAAATGAAAGTTTGCAACACAAATTGACGAGATGACGTTGTGAGATTCTCGGGAAATGAACTACGATAGCAAGCTCCAAAACATGAGCTGGTTCTGCTACACACGTGTGAACACGCTGTCACAGACAAACATGAACACATGGTAGTCTTATAATAAAACACTACCGAGTTCAGGGGGGAAACCATCATCGAGGATATCGAAGTCTTGTGCACTTAAATTAGACTTCTTTACCTAGAACAAGTCAATCAGTGGCTTGGTGTGCTACGGAATACATATGGAGTGAAGATGATCAGTCTAACAGACCACAGAATTCTTCGCACGTGCATAACTGACTTGGGATGGTTCCAGAGGAGGTAAAAACATGCTTTCTCGAATTCACGGCGGCAACTTACATCAGATGCACGTGAATCAAAGGAAGTCACTTCTTTCATCCAAACATATACCTCAGAGACGGAACTCGAAGGCATTGTTTACAAAGTTTCCAACAATAGCTTAATGTTCAACAAAATCATGGAGGAGATAAGGATGTTGCCAATGGGCTCAACAACAATTCATCCGGGTTCCCTTTTAAAAGGAATTCCATAGTTAAGTGAACACGGTGATAGCATTGGTCAGACCAAAGAATATAATGGTGTATGCTCGAGGAAAAACCACGAGTAAGACAACATTACGAATATCGTTGGTTCTGATTTGATTTGACGATAGCCCATACTCAATCAAAGGTTTAGGTAAGATAATAGATCCAATAATTGATCACGAGGATCAACCAATAAAGATATCATCTTTCTTCAACACACACAACCACAAGATATCCCTTTTGAGAAATGAACTAAGTTGGGCAAGCTTTTATCTTCCAACTCTCCAAGTTGTTGTCTAGCTTAACCAACTAGCTCAGGGATATCTAACACCGATCTTGGAGAGAGGGTGGTTCACAAGAAACCAACTTGATCATGAGCTCAACATAACAGTCAGGGGACAACCTGGTAATACTTCCGAGAAGATATTCGGAAAACCACGAACCACCGATATGTTACTAAGCTCGAGAACAATCTTGCTTTTCAGGGCAAGACGATATGATCAAATGAGCGAGGACTTAACAAAATCCTATCTCATCAATCGAGGAGTGCACCAGGAGAATGGACTAGGTAGCACGATCAACCTTAGGGTGATGATTCAAAAACCAACACGCTAAGAATGAAATTATTGTCCTTTAACTACCAAGCAACGAGGTTGCTAGGAGTATTGATTTCACACATCATAGTTCACTTGTCGGCATTCCGGTTGCGACAACACGAAACCGAGGAATGAGTGATGATGGCGAGAGTATCGCTAAATCAAGAATTCATAGGATGGTGTGCCATTCCCATGATAATCTTAATATAAAGAGGGTAATACTTCAGGGTAGAACAGAACAAAAACTGGATTAGTATTTGATCTGCGGAGTACAACTGCTTTGACCCAATCCTGAATATGGACGAGGTACTGGAGTTTGTTTCTCCTAGTCATTCCGCGATAGAATGGCTTGACGGACCACAAGAATAATAGGCATCGATGAACGAATGCATGCATACTCTTGACTATCAATTGATAGAGGATGGTCGGGATACGACTAAAGAGAGCAACTCAAGGGAACATTTAACTTTTTGAGTTGTGGAGGCATGGATTAGCATGTCGAACGATTTCAACATAATTCTTCCGGATAACCCATGCAGAAAGGTTGAGCTGGCAGAGTCACAATATAGCATGGAGAACTCATCGAGAGCACTCTTGTTGTCATCTTTTGGTTCAGAAGAACTCCTGCCAAGAATGGTTCATGGTAGTTGGAAGAAGGATGTACCACGAACCTCGAGGACTATCGCAAAGTTACTAATATCCTAAAGGAACTATCAAACACTATCAACATGAAGTAAGCAGGGTGATTCTTGGTTCGAAAACCCAGGAATAGAATACCTACTAACTAAGTGGCATCACGGGATGCTTACAAGAATAAAGGCCAGAATCATCGCACTAGGACACAAATCATGGCTAGACCACTAGATGATCCCCTGAGACACTTAGGGTCATAATAATAACTCCAACATATATGTCGAGGCAACACAGTACCTCAACTCACCGATTAGTGTGGTTAATCTGGCCCAAGGAACATCGGAACGGGAGGAAGGGATTTTGCAAATGCTTCAGACTATTTAGAAACCTGGGATGACTCGGACAGCATAACGGCTGTAAATGCTCAGAAAAGATTTGAGACATTCACAAAAATGGTGGCATAACCACTCGGAGCACAATATCAAAGTTTCGAGATCAACAGTTAACATACAGAAGTCGTAGGAACTGAACTCAAGCTTAAATCCAACAATCTTATAAGTCTACGGATTAGTAACACGTGATCCTGATAGAAAGAAGAGATAGCCTAGTTCTTAATCCCCGTAGGAAAGATAAGATGACTCAGATCAGAAGGCCATAAGGTATAAGGAGTAAAAAGAGCCTTACGTTCCATCCCACAATCAATTCCCTTATATAACTAAAGAATTTCTAGACTCAACTTTGACCAGTTTGGCTTGGTAATCCTACAGTCAGTCAAGCTCTGATACCAACGCTGTCAGGACCCCGACTCAATGCCACACCGATCTAGCATGTAACACATCATATCACTTTGCGGCCTCACGCACGGTATTCCCACGGGTGCCACCTTACCTGGCCCGGGACCGTTTGTGCCTTTTGGCTCACGTATATGATAGTGTCGCTAGCATCCATATGACAAAGAACCCGGGCTGACATGGCTAGTCGTGAACCCAAAGTGGCACTAACTTACAGGGACAGGCATCCATGACCCAACATTGAACGTGTCGGTCATCAGCGAGTGAATCCAGGCTGTAGCACTGGGCTAGCAGGACTCCGGTGAACCGGGCTGTAGCGGGCTAACAGGACTCCGGTATTCATCGCGTGACATTTCCTCGAAGGGACAGACACAGGAACGAAGAAGGACACATGCCGGCCAGCCTAAGTGTTCCGGAGCAGTAGCAAGCTACCATGGCTCAGTGGAAACACTAGGAGACATTTCCCGGTAAGAGAGGCTACTAAGGATAAACAACTAGATAGTCAGATCCCACACATACCAAGCATTTCAATAACATACACACAACATGCTCGATATGTGCAATACAACATGGCATCACAAAATGACTCTACGACTCAGTAGTTTATTCAATAGGCTCCGAGGAGCGAGATATTACAAACAGGGGTCTCATGACCCAACACTCAGAGCATACAAGTCAAAGCACAAGCGGAAGCTATCATGTCTGAGTACAGACATCTATAAATGAAAAAGGCTAAGAAGCCTGACTATCTACCAGATCCTGCCGAGGGCACAAGATCGTAGCTGAGGTAACAAGCTAAACGTCGAAGTCCACGCGGTACTACTAGCGAGACTGAAGTCTCTCTGCAAAAACATAAAATAGGCAAACGTGAGTACAAATGTACCCAGCAAGACTTACATCAGATCTAACTACATATGCATCATTGTCAATAAAGGGGTGGTGGAGTTTAACTGCAGCAAGCCAGCTTTGACTCGGTGGCTATTCTGAACTACGACTGCCAGTAACTCTTTTGAGGTGGCGCACACGAGTCCACATATTCACCATATCAATACACCACTATGGATCCGCTCCCGTCTCCCTACGAGAACGCCATCCATAGCACTCACGCTTATCTTGCGTATTTTAGAGTGTCCACTTTCACTTGTCTATGAACTATGCAAGGGGTCCAAGTTTCCATATCCGAGGAATCCGGCTATTCGAATAGATAATGATAACCCTGCAGGGGTGTACTTCTTCACACACGCTCCCGTCACTTACCGCCCTGTACACGTCATGTACCTCGGCAACCTTCAAGCGGAAGCCGGGCGAGGGAGTCGGCCACGACCTGACTAACCGAACAAGTCTCTAGTCCAGGTTTATCGCCTATTCGGGTTCCATCCGCAAGGAGATCCGGCCGGGGTGTCGCTCACGGCCCCAAACGATGTGTGCAGGGTTCCCAAGCCCACCTCGACGGGTGGATGTACGCTTGGTACACCGTGCCACTGTGCCTAGTCTGTCCCAAGCCCACCCGTACCGGGTGCCACTTGGTAGACTACTAACACTACCTACAAACACCAGAAACTAGTTGCAACTCTTGGACAGAGATCATGTTGATTAATAAGTCGAGAGAGTCAATTAAGGATCCCAATGTGTGGTAGTAGCTGTTCATGGATCACAAACACAGAACTCAGTTCCTGAGGACGGCTGCAATGAGACAACCCACCATGTACTCCTACATGGCCTCTCACGGCTACCTTTACCAAATCGTGTTCGCACACTTAGCTCACAATGGTAGGACATGTTCACACACCTCTGATTCATCCCCGATGAATCAGACCTGACTCAACTCTAAGCAGTAGCAGGCATGACAAACAAGCATGAATGAGTAGGCACAACAGGGCTCAAACAACTCCTACTCATGCTAGTGGGTTTCATCTATTTACTGTGGCAATGACAGGTCATGCAAAGGACAAAGGGGTTCAGCTACCGCAGCAAGTAACAAATATGTCGTTGTTGTCCTAATGCAGTAAAAGAGAGCAGGAGCGAGAGAGTGGGATTTTATCGGAATGAACAAGGGGGTTTTGCTTGCCTGGCACTTCTGAAGATAATATAGCTCTTCATCGGTGTCATCGATCACATCGCCGGTACACGTCTATCGAGAGGGGACAATACCGGCAAACACAGAAGAAACACGATCAATGCAATGCACAATATGATGCATGCTATGACATGGCAATATGAATGTGTTTTGGGCTAATGCATCTAGCAACAGGTTAAATGAAGTTGGTTTGGACACTAGGTTCAAATTCAAACTCCATATGTGATTATTTAAATGCCATTCACTTCATTTGTCCTAAACAGTAGTGATAAGTTGTTCTAACATGCATGCAAATGGTACAGATGGATTCCTTGAATTTTTCTGATGATTTTTCATATATAAATTATTTAATTTGGAGTTA
This sequence comes from Triticum aestivum, assembly GCF_018294505.1. NCBI lineage: Eukaryota > Viridiplantae > Streptophyta > Magnoliopsida > Poales > Poaceae > Triticum > Triticum aestivum. The sequence goes on along the minus strand of NC_057813.1, from coordinate 436,918,254 downwards.
CGGTTAAATTTCTATGAATTTTAGAAGTTTTGGACATTTTCTGAAAATAATAAATCATTTAAGATTTATTTAAATTCCAGAAAGGAATTATTGCGTCAGCATGACCTCATGCTGACCTCAGCATGTCAACGGGCGCTGTCCAGGTCAAACTGACCTGTGGGCCCTGCGTGTCAGTGTCTGGACTAACTAACCTAATTAAAATTAACCCTAACTAACTTGGTTAGCCGGGCGGGGCCCGCGTGTCAGTGAGTTAGTGGCTTAATTAAAATTAGTTATTAACTTAACCAAAAATTAGCAGGGGACGGGCCCACACGTCAGTGACACAGGGGGGTCAAATCCCTGGTCAACCGGGGCTAATCCACCGGCGGTTCGTCGCCGGTGGCAACAAACGCGGCGGAGGGCTCGGGCTCGCTCCTCCGGCGTCCAAATGGACGGAGGAGAGTGGCTACGGAGAGCTGGAGCTCACCCGCGCCCGTTTCAGCAAGCAGCAGCAGCTAGGGCGGCCGGAGACGATGGCCTCGAGGTCGGCAGCGGCGGCCAGAGCTCGGGCGTGCTCGGGATTGCGTTGGGGTGCACGGGGAGGACGGTGGTGGGATGATATGTGCTACTGGGAGCGTGCTGAGCATGATGGAGTGCTCGGACACGAGCTCCAGTGACTAGCGCGGCGGCGGCGACATCGCCGGCGGTGGTAAGCTCGCGGCTCCGGTGGATTTGATAGCTACGCGGTGCAAACGGGGCAGGGGAGAGAGGGGAAAGATTCCGGTGCTCACGGTGAACTCGCAGAGCAGACTAGTGGGCTCGGGGATGGCTTGGTGACGGCGAATCGGACGGCGGCATCCGGCGGAGCAGAGCTCGGAGACGGCGATGGTGGCGTCGATGCGGGGCCTTCGGGCTCACGTGCGTCGGTGTGCAGCTCCATGGGGTCGGGACGGAGCTCAGGGGTGTGGAGAGGGAGCGAGGGGGTGGCTGTGGCCGCGGCGAACGGCGTCGGTGGCGACGAGCTCCGCTCGGGCAGAGAGGGAGAGAGAGCAGAGGAGAGGATGAGGCGAGGGAGAGAGTGAGAGAGAGCCAGGGGCTGCGTGGCGCTCCGTGGCGTCGTCTAGGAGGGGCCGGGGAAGCAGGAGGTGGCCGGAGAAGCAGGAGGTGGCCGGGGCCACGCGCGCGCCGGGCGCGTGCCCGTCCTCCTGGCAAAGGAGGAAGGCGACAGGGGGGGTAGCGGCGGTGGGCTGGGCCGCTGGAGGAGCTGGGCCAGGTAAGTGGGCGCCAGGTAAGCCCTTCTGCTCCTTTTTAAAATTGTTTGTTCTGTTTTATTTTTATTTAATTCTTTTGCCACTGTTTTGAATTTAAAATAATTCAAACAATGCCAAAAACTCCTCTGAATATTTTTATTTGGCTAGATGGACTTTTCCAAAAGCTCATAAAATATTTCAGGGGTATTTGAAATTATATTCTAGTTATATGAATATAATTCAAATTCAAATAGCTAATGATTTAAATTCAAAGTCCCAAAAATAAATCCTTAAAAATTTTCAATATTTTGGTTGGGACCAGAACCCTTGCCAAAAATTATCAAACATTTAAGAAGAGCATTTTGGAACAATGAATGAGATTTTTAGGGTTTTTGCCCTTCTTTTATTTAGGGTTTTGAGGCTTCCAAATTTCCTCAGTTCAAGTTTTCAAAATTTAAACATGATGCAAACACCAGGCAGCACCAGAAGCTAGGGATGTGACAGCGGACGACACAAGGCCTCCTCATGAGTGGCCTCACCAGGCAGGCTCGCGAGGAGGCGGAGAGATCAAGGCAAGGGGTACCTCACGAGGTTCCCATGACGCAAGCCATGACAATCAAGACCAGGCGGGCGCCAGGCGGGCTCCATCCCGCGCAATGTCCTTGTTTACTCTTTGGTGCAAAGGGGGCAAGCGCAGGCGCGGAGTACCGAGGCATCAGGCAAAAGTTTCCATATCGGTGCAACAAGCCCACACCAGCAGGACGGCAGGACGGAGGTCACCATGGAGCCCAAGACTGCGTCATCACCAGCACCTTTGGCAGGCGAAGACCACCTTTAGTCAGGATAGCTTGTACTAGTTGTCCCCTTTCAAAATGGCCGTTGTTGGATCCCTTCCCACTCAATATTTGGGAAGAGGACCAGGGCCTCTATAAATAGAGCTAGCCACCACAGTAGGAGGGCATCTCATCTAGAGACAGATCGAACCCTACCCAACCAGAACATCACACTTGCTAAGAACACCTTTCCTCGCGAGGTTGTTCTTCCTCTGTACTGTTCATCGTCATCCCAAGAGGCAATCCACCACCACACACAGGAGTAGGGTATTACACCACAACGGTGGCCCGAACCTGTATAAATCTTGTGTCTCTTGTGCTGTGAGTTCATCGATCTAGCTTAGGATCGTGGTGAGGCTGAGAGCGAGATTCAGTAGGAGGAGATCTTCGTCCGCATCCCAGTGTTCGAACCTTAAGGGTTTTGCCGGAACCCGATATCCGACAGTGAGGTTGTCAATCTCACTAGCATTGCTAGTTACAACGATTAAAATCACAAGTGTATGGAAGATTTGATTGCGATAAGAAAGTAAAAGCAAGGAACTGAAATGAGCGTTTGATCGAGGTTGAAATCATATAAGAGGAAGATGGACCGAGAACAATAGGTTCACTAGTGGTTTCTCTCAAAAATAAAAACATGGTGTGATGAAGAAACAACAGTTGTGCATCGATTAAACTGCAGTTTTTATAACTGTGACCATCCATGGCATAATCAATATATCAGCATCATGTCTCAATATCTATAGACTGTTATGCAACTGCATCTATAGCTAATACTCCATCCCAAGACCTCTATCCAGCATGCAACTTGAAGTATTAACTAAAAATAGAGTATTTCAAAAAGTATGATGACATGAAATAGATGATCTATTGTCTTCCCTGTGTTCAAAGGACAACTACGCAACCATGTTCTTATCCCTACTGGAAACAACACATTACTAGCCTTTTCCACTTTGTGTCACTGTGGTAGATTACTTGCAAGATTGAACTCAACTATCATACACAACCCCCTCTTGGAGGTTACCCCTCAAACTTGGCCAAAGAAAGAAATATAGATATGGGAGAATATATGAACAAGAATTATGCAGCAAAGAAACCAAACAGATCTCAGAAAGACTAATGGATAAATCTGATCATAAGTTGCACAATCCATCATATCACAAAAAAAACACCAACAGATTACATCGGATGTATCACAATCATGTAGAGCACCTCATGTGATTTTTGTATTGAGAAACATGGGAGAGAAAACCAACTAGCTATTGTTGTGGATTCGTAGTCCAAAGAAAACTACTCACCGGCGATCATGATGACCTTCAAGTTGCTGGAGATGGCCACCATGATGATTTCCCCATATGACAGAGTGCCGGAAAAGACCTTCAGATTGGATCGCCGTTGTACAGAGAGGTGCGGCGTCGGAAACAGAAAGATTGCTTGATATTTAGGGTTTTTCGGACGAAAGATAAATATAGGGGTTGAGAGGTGGTGGATCAGAGCACCAAGGGAGGCCCACGCGGCCCCACCACACGCCCCACGACGCATGGTCGGGGCGTGTGGGAGTTTTGGCCCACCCCCAGGCCACAGGCGGTGGCCTCCTGAAGCTTACTGATGCAAAATAATTTCTGAATTTTTTTAGGATTTTTAGACCTCATAAAGTTGATTTTTCTGAAAGTCCAAATATATGCAAAAACAGCAACTGACACTGGGCACTGGGCTAATACATTAGTTCAGTAAAATGATAAGAATTGGTGCCAAAATGATATGAACATGACATGAAACAATCAAAAATTGTACATGAGTTTGAGATATATCATTGCCTTCTTGGCTATTCTTGGGCAATATCAACCTCAAACGTTGCGCTACCAACAAGAATAATACGATTGTCAATAGGAGTATGATAAATACCGTCAGTGCAGCTCTGAATTCTATGGGAGTGACTGAGCTCATATTACATGGGCGCTTTGGGTGAGCAGTCGTGCCTCCCAAACCAAAACAAAGATTGACCATGTATTCTGCTCGGTTGATTGGGTCTGCTATTCGGGTTGTTTCCTCTTCTATGTTTCTGACCATTATGCAATGATTCTCACAGGCAAGTTTGCAAGGCGTATAGGGGCTTCTGTTTTGAATATTATTCGGTTGCATGAGAGGCTTTGACAAGCTGGTCAAGGATTCTTGGACACGCCCAGTTATATGGCGATTTTGTACGAGAAGCTCTCTAGATTGGCCCGATCGCTGTGCATCTGGAGTCGCGCAAAGGTTGGAAACATTGCCCTGTTGCCTGCTATTGATGATCAAATCATCATGGGGCTGGACCAGGCTCATGACACTAGAGATCTTATTATCGATAAGCTAGGCCTAAGGACTTTTCTCCGACACAAATCATTGGGGCTTGCGGTAGTCCAAAGGGTCAGAAAGCGTTCACGGTTGCAGTGGTTGTGTGTCGATGATTCCAAGTCCAAGTTGATCTTCATCAAAGCTAATGGTTGAAGGCGACGCGACCACATCCCGATCCTTGAGTGCGACAAGGGCTAGTTAACCATTCAAGCTGACAAGCACGACATGTTGTTCAAACTCTTCTCGGACACTATTGGGGCTGCTAACCCGAGATCTTCTTCGATCGATTGGGAATATCTGAACATCCCTACTCATGACCTGACAGCGCAAAAACATGTTGAAGAGCATAGGCTTGAGGACACCTCCTTATCTAGCCACTTATTTTTGCATCGCGATTCGTGCAAACACTTTTATTTTTTTCTCCCATATAAAATAACATATGAACTTCAAACTTTGTAGCACAGCAAGACATTCTAACTAGAAATGTGGGGGAAACTTTTGAATTTTTTCGTGCATCATAAATACTAAAAATGACAAAAAAAATTAATCAGAAAAATCTCATTTCGTATATTTTTGTTGGACAAAAATTTCTGAAAGTTTTTTCCGACATTCTAGTTAGAATGTTTTGGTGTCTTGCAAAGTTTGAAGTTCATATGTTGTTCTATTTGGAAGAAAGAATAAAGAGAAAATTTATGTATTAAGTTAGTTGTGCAGCGCGAATCTCAAAGCGATATCGAAGGGTAAGTATAAGGGATGTCTAGAAGCCCGAGCTTAAAAAACCGGAAGTGCAGTTTCTTCGCTTGGTTATGCTTGCCCGGGAGAATTCTCACTGATGACAACCTGACCAAAAGAGGACAGCTACACGATGATCTATGTGTCCTCTGTGATCAGGAAGGGGGGAAAACCTTGCATCTGCTCCTCAAATATTATTTCTTCGGCCCAATGGCTGAACTCCAACGAGCTGTGCGCCTCTGCTGATCAGGCCGAGTCCTTATGCCATATACACCTGTTGGAACCTTTGGAAGGAGCGCAACTGCAGAGTTTTCGGGTCCTCGCATATGGATGGAGACAGCATTTTCCATCTCACAATGCAATGGACTTCAGATTGTGAGAATGAACCTCCACCTGAGCCGGATTAAGATTGATCTTCTTTCTTTTTGTTTTGGCTGGGGCAATTGCTTATTGCCTACATCATTAACTTGTATCAGACGGTTCCGATTCCTCAAAAAGAAGAATTTTTAGTGATCAAAGGATTTTGGGGAAGGGCTAGAGATGCTGCAGGTGCGGCCAGACTGCCAGCTGATGACTGGATCCTATAATTAAGCTGCTAGTGAACTGAAGGCAATTCCCAAATTTCCTCAAGTCCGAGTAAAACTGAAAGCCCCAACATCACAGCAAATCTACTACTGTAGGTTCTAAATAATAAAGTTCAGTCTGGCCTTCTCAACACAGGTCGACTAAGTAGCTGTAGAGTAAACATTTACTGATACTGCTTGGTTATCTTGAGGCTTAGATTAGGCCAGGACAATTGTTGCAACTTGTAGCACAATATACTATCAAGGCCACTCACAACACTGAAATTTTCAGCCGAAACAGCCTAGGCACTACCTGGCATAAGGTTGTATTATTATTTCAGTAATGATGGGCAACTACCATTCTTGATCCATCTTATTTTGTGTAGAGCAACGTCAATATCCTAGTATTGGAACAGATTCTATTGTTCAAGATATTAACAAAATCCTAGTTTCACATATATTGCAAATGCAATGCAGTGACAGAAAAATTCAATCATTCATCGACCACCACATCAACCCTGCTTTCCTTCCATTCCATAACAATGATAAACAGACTGCAACCAGCCACAACATTCACTACTGCTGCTACTAGAGTTTAGGCCAAGATTCAGGTTGTCCAGGACAGATAGAACGCCTGCCATTTACAAAACAGAAACGAGCACCCTTCTTCAGTCCCGTCTAGATGTCATCATCCAGCTCGTTCTTCTCCTCTTCCTCTTCCTCCTCCTCTGGGGCGTCTTCTGGCTTATCCACCTCCTGCTCCGCATCCTCCACCTCTTCTGCATCCACGTCTGCCTTCTCATCTCCCACATTGTTCTCCTGCATCAACATCAGACACAAACGAACAGTCAAGCCAAGACTCACCAATAGCAATGTCAGAGCAATTCACAAGAATAGATTGATTGATCTGGTATGGAACCCAGGGAATTACCGCGCTGCCCTCGCCATTGGCAAACTGGGCCTTGAGCTCCTTGGCCTGGTCATTGTAGGGCTTCTTCTCCTCTTCAGTCATGGATTTCCACTTCTCCCCTGCTGCTTTGCCAACCTGCATTTCACCACCAGACACACGCACGGAGAGTCAGAGCCACAACACAGCACACAAACAAACCAATAAGAACGTGGGGATGAAAAGGACGTACGGCGGCAACACCCTTCTCTTCCGGGTGGGAGGCCTTGAACTCCACCCTGAAGTCCTTCCTGCGACGCAAATCGAATCGAATCTTGTCAGGTCACAAACAACAAAGATTTCGGACCAATTGACATGGCACGACAAGGAGAAATGAAGGGGGGATTACATGAAGAGGAAGAAGGCAGTCGGTGGGCGCTTTGCCTTTGGCTTCTTGGCACCATCTCCGTCCGCCTTGCTCTTCTTCCTCCCCTTGCCTCCGGCGGCAGCTGAGGGCGCCTTCCTCTTCTTCTCCTGGATCTCGACGGACTTCTCCACCACCTGCGACTCTGAAAACAAAAACGGAAGTAGCGGGGTCAGCGCGGCCGTAGGCAGACGCGGCCTAGATGTGTTGAAGACGGGAGGAGCTGAAACGCACCGAGGCTGAGGCGTATCTTGGAGTCGAGGCTGCAGCTGTGGAGGTCGATGAGGACGATGGCTACGTCCTTGTTGCACGCCTCGCTGAAACCAAAACCAGTCGTTCGGTCAGTCACTCATCGAAGAAGCAGCGGAGCAGGATAAGGGAGCGGGGAACGGAAGTTACCAGCGGGTGAAGGCGCTTCCGTCGCGCGCGCGCTTGAGGACGGTGGCCTCGACGCGCTTGCGGGAGCGGGGGGCGTTGCCGGCGGTCGCCATGGAACTGGACGGATCTGGCTGGATCTCTCTTGCCGGGGGGGGGGGGGGGGGGGGGGGGGGGGGGGGGGAGTGGAGGGGAGGTGATTGGATCTTGATTCCTTGCTGCTGTGGGCAATGGCGATTTGGGGGAAATAAATAGCAGTGGCAGCGCGGCGGGCGGGGTGGGGCGGGGCAGGGCGAGGCGCGAAGGAGGAGGGAGGAGGGGGGAACGAAACAATTTGGGATTTTTGGTCCCGCGGCGCGGCGGCGGGGGGATACGGGGAATTTGGCTGGAATGGTTGGCGGGAAGGCCAGGCGGCAGGCGATCTCGTCCGTGGATGGCTGCGGGTGCGGGAGTGGACGGTCGAGACACGGTTCGCTCGTTCCCGCCGCTGCACTCGAGTTTGGGTTTGGTTTCGGCAGCAGCCGCCCAGGCAGTGGCGCCTGTTTCGGCAGCAGGCGTGATTGGTTGATGGGGTGCGATGCTACTCGCTAGACATGAAAATTGGATTCCGTTTCGGTTTGGACACTACCATCTGTTGGTCGACCGATGCCGGCCAACGATCGGTCACCTGCCGAGCCGTTCGATCAGGCTGCCAGTGTCGCTCATCGCCATTCGCCATTCGCACCTCGTGTAGTCATCATGCACACAGTGTCGCTCGGTTGCCATCGCAACACTTGTGATCATTGTCGCCGATCCCTAGCACCAGTGCTCTGTCCCCCTTGACTCGTGCATGGCCGCTCCAGCTTCCAGCACCGCTCGATGCCATTCGCATAACATGGGGTCGCCGCTCGTAGTGCTAGTGGTCGTCATTTTCAGGCCTCCCTATATTGGAATGCCCTGATTTTTGCTCCTTTATCATTATCATTTTCACTGGATTTGGCTCTCGTCTTTTTCTTTCAGTGGTCATTGGACTTATCTTTGTTAGATGTTGCTACTCAGTGGCAATCCTTCTCCTATCCCACTTAGATATTCTTCACAAGATCCTTGCCACCAAAAATATTCTCCATATTGATTCTTGCCTCTCAAACCCTATTTCCAACTATTGAGGAATTAAGCCAATACAAAGGAACCTCAATTTACTTTAGATGGCAAAGTCTACTGAAATTCCCTGTGACTTTCATAACCCTACAAAGCTCTAGATATGCAAAAAGTATTGTATGTCTAGTGCAATATTTTCCATCTAAAAATATTTTCTTTTACTGCCATATGAAGGAATTAAATCCTCAAAAATGCTTATAGATCTCCAAATATTATGAAAATATTTGGAGATGGTCATTGCACGTATATTCACGTCTAGTATCAATATTGGATCAATTTAACCCCATGTTTCCTTCACAAATTCAATCTTCCATTTTTTGGCCCTTTTCCAAAGGAACTACCATATAATTTGTGTAGCTTAATATATCTATTACAAGCTCAAGATCCATGAAAACATGAGGCCGCCAAGTTCAACTTTTGAGTGTAGGTTCCATCTCAAGAATTCCCCTAATTTGAAGCCTTGTGAAGGAAGTATTATATAAACTTATCCATTTGATCTAAAAATTTGCCTTTCACTAAAGGCTAACGTGCGCTTCGCCGCGCCGTTCTTCACTCATGGAATCGAGTCGTTTTAGTTGGTTGTTTCATTTTGGTTTTATCTGCGTTTGCTTGGTTTTGAGGTCGTGTTTTCACCAGTATATCAGGTTGGGCGCTACTAAAGACGATATTTATTTCGAGAGGATAGTGGAGTTGTTCAGTGGATGGATGTGGTGCCCTTACACATTTTGGCCTCACTGTGTGAGCTGGTGATCGGTGTATGAGTCCCTTGGGGGCTCATATTCCACGATGAAAACGTGGAATTGTTGCCATAACTTTACATGACCAGGCCCACAAACCTCTCGCTCGCTCAACTCGCCTCCCTACTCCACTCGCCTGTTTAACATGTTTCCTGCTCGCACCATTTATCTCTACTACTTACAGAGAACGTAAGGTTTCCGTTTCACCCTCTTCTTCGTCCAACCTCTTTATATATGGTTCCCCTTTCCTTCTCCCGTTTGATTTTTTCTCCCATCTCTGATTTTTCTCTCAAATAATAATATTCTTTCAAAGTCAATAAATTCTAACCAAATAAGTGTTTAACAGTAAGATGACTTTTTTCTTTCCATCTCTGATCTTTCTCATAAATATTTTTTTTCTTTGGAAGTCAATAAATTATTACCAAATAAGCACTTAACAATAAGATGGTAGATAAATCATGGCAATTGCATGCAAAAACTTGCTAAGATTTTAGCGCACCAATGTAATAATAGACGTGCAATCACGGGTTAATTTAATAAATTTTTACACTCCTGTTGCAACGCACGGGCAATTATCTAGTCTTACAAAACATGTTCACGAATTTTTAAAATCTAAATGTTGAAAACTAAAACCATGAACTTTATAAAAAAATTGGGGGATTTAAAATTAATTTATGGATTTAAAAATATATTCAAAAATCTAAAATAAAGTTCTCAAACTTAAAATGTTCACGAACTTTTAAAATATTCATAAACTTGAAAAAAATCATGAATTTAAACAAGGTTCATGAGTTTTTAAAAATATTTGGGGATTCTAAAAAATATTCAAAAAAATCATAAATGTTCATGAATTATAATGTGAAAAAAGAAAATTAAAATAGGAAAGAGAAGAAAAAGAAAATTAATAAAAGGAAAAAAGCAAACAAGAAACTAAACCAACCACACACACCCTTGGGTGGGGGCCAGCGACCCCACTGCCCCAACGCAGCTCCAAATCTAGGAAGGCTCTAGTCTACGAAGCTTAGGGCATCTCCAACGGCAACCCGCAAAAAATCTTTCGCATCCGTCCGCGGACAAGCGGATCAGTCCGCGGACATGGATGCGGGAGGTAGCCATCCAACCGTAGCCGCATTCTGTCATCCAACAAATTCAAATTCAAATTTATTCTCATCCACACAACAAGCCGGATCACACTCGCGCCAGATCGCATCCCCGATCACAACCAAAATGAAGCAAATATGCTTAGTTTTTACATGTCCGAATCCAAAAGAACATCAGTCCGGCAGTCTATGCATTTCTGCCCTGCCGAACCGGCCATCCCAGCAAGATGTTTCCTGATCAAGGAGGTGTAGTCGCCACTGATGTCTACTATGCAAATTTATTCTTGTAGACTCATGTTGGCCTCCAAGCGCAGAGTTTTGTAAGACAGTAGCAATTTTTCCTCAAGTGGATGACCTAAGGTTATCAATCTGTGGAGGCGTAGGATGAAAATGGTCTCTCTCAAACAACCCTCAACCAAATAACAAAGAGTCTCTTGTGTCCCCAACACACCAAATACAATAGTAAATTGTATAGATGCACTAGTTCGGCGAATAGATGGTGATACAAGTGTAGTGATGATAGTAGATATTGATTTTTGTAATATGAGCAATAAAAAACAGCAAGGTAACAATTGATAAAACAGAGTACAAACGGTATTGTAATGCTTGAAAATGAGGGCTAGGGTCCGTACTTTCGCTAGTGCAATCTCTCAACAATGCTAATATAATTGGATCATATAATCATCCCTCAACGTGCGATGAAGAATCACTCTAAAGTTCCTATCTAGCGGAGAATATTAGAAGAAATTATTTATAGGGTACGAAACCACCTCAAAGTTATTCTTTCCGATCAATCTATCCTAGAGTTCGTACTAAAATAACACCAAGCTATTATTTTCGATTGATCTAACAAAGAGTTTGTACTAAAATAACACCATACAATACACATCAACCAACTCTAATGTCACCTAGATGCTCCAATTTCACCATGAGTAAAAGTGAGTTGATTATACGATATGCATCAAACAATTTCAGATTCATAATACTCAATACAACACAAAGAACCTCAAAGAGTGCCCAAAATTTCTACCGAAAAAACAAAGACAAAAACGTGCATCAACCCCTATGCATAGATTACCCCAATGTCACCTCGAGAATCCGCGAATTGAGTGCCAAAACATATATCAAGTGAATCAATATGATGCCCCATTGTCACCACGGGTATTCATAGCAAGACATACATAAAGTGTTCTCAAATCCATAAAAGAGTACTCAGTTTGATAAGACAAAATCTCAAAGGGAAAACTCAATTCACAACAAGATAGAGAGGGGAAAACACCATATGATCCCACTATGTTAACAAAGCCCGTGATACATCAAGATCGTGATATCTCAAGAACACGAGAGAAACAGATTAAACACATAGCTACTGGTACAAACCCTCAGCCCCAAGGGTGGACTACTCCCTCCTCGTCACGGTGGCCGCTGGGATGATGAAGATGGCCACCGGTGATGATTTCCCCCTCCGGTAGGGTGCCGAAACGGGGTCTAGATTGCTTTTTCGTGGCTATAGAGGCTTGCAACGGTGGAATTTCTGATCTATCGACTCCCCTTGGGTTTTTGGAATATTTGGAAATTTATAGTGCGAAGAGGCAGTGCGGGAGGCCACCGTGGTGGGCATAAACCACCAGGGAGCGTGTGGGCCCCCAAGCACGCCCAGGTGGGTTGTGCCCCCTCGGGGCACCCTTTTGGTACTTCTTTGGCCCAGGTTGTGTCTTCTAGTCCATAAAAAATCTTCAAAAAGTTTCGCTGCGTTTGTACTCCGTTTGGTATTGATTTTCTTCGATGCAAAAAACAAGGAAAAAAAATAGCAACTGGCACTGGGCACTCTATCAATAGGTTAGTACCAAAAAATGATATAAAGTTGCTATTAAATGATAGTAAAACACCCAATAATGATAATATAACAGCAGGAATACTTGATAAATTATAGATACGTTGGAGACATATTAACATCCCCAAGCTTAATTCCTACTCGTCCTCGAGTAGGTAAATGATAAAATAAATAATTTATGAAGTGCAAATGCTAGCATAGTGCATAAGTTTGATCAATTTCAATCACTTTTCCTAGCATCATAACATCAGTTCTTTCTCATAAAATGTCTCATGTTAAAGTAGCAACCAATTCACATGTTAAGGTTCAAATAATGGATTCTCTTGAAACTCAACAACCTATATTCTTAGTCACCAAACAATTGCAATTCAACTTATTCAACCGAGTTTAAGTAAGAGCTCCACATACTCAATCATCATATAGTCTTCCATGATTGCTAGTACTCAAAGCATATTCTTAGAACAAATGGCTTCCATCGAACACGGAGAAATATAGGGGCTTAATATTTTGCCTCGCAACTCATTTATCATAGAGTTAATTGTCAACAATAATAATTCATGATCAAATATATTTGACTGACCATATGTGCCTAGATCTTTCCCCACCACATGATGCTTGCCAACTAGAGAGTAATTCATGTTGAAATGAGAATGCATACAATTGACTCTTGCATAAAAGTAAATGTTGAACAGTAAAAGATAGGCCCTTTGCAGAGGGAAGCAGATGTTGTCATGCGCTTTTTATTTGGATGCCCAAACTCTTAATGCAAAGGAACGTCGCGTTTATTGCCCCTTATGATAGCAACCTTTATTATGTAGTCCGTCGCTTTTATTACTTTGCCATCACAAGTTCGTACAATGCTCAATTTTCCCTTACAATAAAAGATCAAACATATTTAGGAGCAATTTTTATTACTTTATGCACCGATGAAAACTTACTTGAAGGATCTTATTCAATCCATAGGTAGGTATGGTGGACACTCATGGTAAGAAACTGGGTTTAAGGATTTTTGGATGCACAAGAAGTATATCTACTGAGTACGATTTTTTAGCTAGCAAAAGATCATAGGCAAACACCACATGTTGGAGGATCCATAACAATGTAACTTCTATGCAAATATACACAACCATAACTCATTACGTTGTCTTTCTTGTCCAACTTCAACTAATTTGCTCAAGTTTGAAAATAATTAATGGGTATTCATAATCATAGAAGATGTCCAAGATAATATATTTGTATGTGTAAGTTCTCTTCCTTATACTAATCATTCATGAATTGCTTGTATGACCAATATTGTGATTGTCAAACTTCAATAGATTTCACTTTCTAAACCCAATGTGAAGCCACTACTAGGCATGATATGAACATATAATTTCAACTTCATGATATTCAATTCATTCAACAATTTACTCGTAGGATACAAGTAACATGTAGTTTCATAGCAAGATAATTTGTAACGAGCAAGTAACAATAACGATAAATAAAGTGCAGCAAGGTAGCCCAAACCTTTTGTGGCAAAGGACGGGCCAAAATGGTCTCTTATGATAAGCAAAGCATTCTTGAGGGTACACGGGAATTTCATCTACTCACTTTCATCATGTTGGTTTGATTCATGTTCGCTACTTTGATAATTTGATATGTGCGTGGACCGGTGCTTAGGTGTTGTTCTTACTTGAACAAACCTCCTACTTATGGTTACCCCCCCCTCGCAAGCATCCGCAACTACGAGAGAAGTATTAGGCTAAAATCAAACCATAGCATTAAACTTTTAGATTCAAATCGGTCCCTTACGAAGTAGCACATAAACTAGGGTTTAAGCTTATGTCACTCTAGCAACCCATCATCTAATAACTACTACACAATGCTTTCTGTTGGGGATATAACTATTAGGTATGACCTGTCCAGGAGGGGCCGGGTTATACCTATGGCGGTTCATTAATATGAAGCCCATGAGGATATTGAAGATGGCGGTTCATGGGGCGAAGGCCCAAGAGCGACTAAAGGCCTATAGGGTAACCCGCCATATTTGTATGACTTATATTGTAAGGCAAGTATAGTTAGTCACCGAGCCGGACACGTTGTCTATGAGCCGACCGGGACTCTGTGAACCGCTGGGCGTCAAGCTGTGTATATAAAGGGACGACCCAGCGGCGGTTCAGGGCAATAAAGAAGGGATCTAAAAGCTAGGTTAAGCGGATTTGCTCCTTGGTAATCGAGACATAAGCAATACCACCTCAAACCGGATTAGGCCTTTACCTTCATCGCAAGGGACCGAACCAGTATAAACTCCTGTGTCCTTTGTCCCGTTTAACCACCTTTAAGCTAACCTAGTTGTGATGGCTCCACGACTAAGTCCTCACACTAGGACATCTGCCGTGACTATTCCACGACAGTTGGCGCCCACCATGGGGACAGCGCACGGTGGTTTCGAGTTCTTAAAGGGCAGCTTCGAAGGGATCAAGGGATACACCATGGCCGGATGACCAAGAGTCGTCACGGCAGGCTCTACATCGACGATGCAGGCTGGGGCCCCGAGGCCGGCTCAATTGAGTACGGGTACCGGGTCCCCTTCAGTGGGATTCATGTTTTCATCTGCAAGATCAGCGAGCCGGGTCCTGAGCCGTACATCTGTGCCGACATCATCGGGACGGCTCAGCGTGCAAGACCCGCCCGATCTCAACCCACCATGAAATGTGCCTTCGTGGGATTCATCCATGGAGCGGAATTTGATGAAGGATCCATGTCTGGTGGTGAGACGGACATCTATTCTGATGGTGAGTCGTCCACGGGTGAGACTACTTCATTATACCAGCTGCAAGATGGCAGGCTTGGGGGCTGTTCTGATGGCGATAGTATTCTGGACCCCTATGAGCCGCCGAACAGGGTCGCGATCTTCATGGCCGGTACACAGCCTGGGAAGAATTCTTTGACGGTAGCAGCAATGATCTCCGGGTCAGCAGCGATGATGGCTGCCGGGGCAGGAGACCCTGTGTGCCCGTCGGCTCAGGTTTTGATGGATTTGCTGGATAAGCTAACAACCTTGTTAATAGTAGAGGTTAGCCCGGTGATCAAGCTCAGCATAACACGGAAATTGCGAAACTGCGTGACGAGGTGGCACTAGCCAAAGAAGACCTGGCGGCGGAGGATGTTAGAATGACAGCGGAGCGAGCTATTTTGGATGCTCAGGCACAACGGATCCATGCTAGTTCCTTCCGGCTCTCGTTGGATCAGAATGCTTCAAATAAAATCATTAGAAGGAGGCACCGGAGTCGTCTGCCATCGGTTTATGAGGCGAGGAACCTCTTCTGCACGCCTGGAGCAAGGACCAGCAACCAGCTAGAGATAAACTAGGTCAGAGCGCCTGGGGCTGGAGCGCCGGCTCAACCACGCACGACGGAGCCGCCTCATCTGAATAATACTCTGCCTCAGCATGTGCCAACACCACCGGGTCATTATTCCAGCCCTTTGGATAATATGATCGTTGCGGTGACACGATTGGCGGCTCTCCTAGTGGAGGGTGATTCTCCAGTGGTGGTTGAAACGGAGGGCTAGGGAGCTTCTTCAAACAACATTGGTACAGCAGGAGGCGTATTCTTATAGTCAAGAGAGGATTCATTCGACCCCACGCCCAAGCCGGAGTTATAGCAGACACATGGACTCACCGGCTCAGCGGGCGGCTCATCAACATCTTTCGGTTTATCCGATGACTTCAGTGGAGGCGGGCGTGACATCTAGAACCGCGGGTATACCATGTACAGTGTCGGCTCTGTGTAATGAGGAGATGAGCAGGACAGAGTGGCTCATGATTTGGTCGATCAGGACAGGGCACATCGAGAAGCTGAGCAGGCGGCTCAGCGGGCGGCTCATCAGCATCTTCCGGTTTATCCGACGACTTCAGTGGAGGTAGGTGTGACATCTAGAACCGCAGTTATACCATGTTCGGTGTCGGCTCTGTGTAATGAGCGTCTACCCAAGGATTTCAAAGGACCTCATAAGGTGCCTAATTACACATCCGACTTACCCCCTGAGGCATGGATTGAGATTTATGAGATGGCCATGGAACTGTTGGAGGTCAGTGATGCTGCGTGTGCCAAATACTTCACCATGATGCTGGATGGGACGACCCGTACTTGGTTAAAAGGGCTGCCTGGCAATTCTATCGGGTCATGGGACGAGCTAAAAGCCCGGTTTATCCAGAACTTTAAAGATACGTGCAAACAACCCATGTCGATTATGGATTTGGATGCTTGCGCCCAGGAAGAGGGCGAGTCAACAACCCATTGGGTGCGCCGGGTCAAGGCTATCCTACACTCATCGGATAACATCAATGTCGGCTCAGCAGTTCTAATGTTAGAGAAGAATTGTCGTTTTTGCCTCTCAAGCAGAAGCTAGGGCGGCTCAAGCGCGATTGCAATGATATGGGGCAGCTGATGGTGGCTCTAGTCAAATATGCTGACTCTGATAGTACCAAGGACCCCGAGTCTGATGATGAAAAACTGGGAAAGGGAAAGAAGAGTGGCAACACCAAGGGTCCACAGCATAACCCGGCGAGTCAGGGGGGCAACGGTAAGAGCAAGGCTGATAGTAATTCAGATTTTGTGGCCAATACCAATACACAGAATAATGGACAGTGTCATAAGGGGAAGCCACCTCCTCGGACAGGTGGATCAGGCATCAATCTTGAGCAGTTGCTGAATCAGCCCTGCCCGAAGCATGGCATGAAGGAAAGGCCGTCCACTCACCTTTGGAAAGATTGTCAGATTATGAGGGAGTTCAAAAATTCTGATTTTTTCCAGAACAATCATGGGCCGGGCGGCGGCTCAGTTTTTGGTGGTGGCGGTCCTCATGGCCCGAGTTACGGTGGTGGCGGTTCTAGCTCCTATTTCAAGGTTCACCAAAACCATCAAGGTAATCAGGGTGGTTACAATCAGCAATCTGGTCAGGGGGGTCAGCAGCAGCAGCAGTCCGGATATCAAAGTCATCCGAAGCAGCTAAATAGTGGGCAGTATCACGTCTTCACCACAAGTTTATGCAAGCGGGACCAGAAGCTCCACAAGAGGGCTGTGAACGCCGTTGAGCCGGCAGTTCCCCATTATTTACGATGGTCTGAGCAACCTATTATGTGGAGTCGAGAGGATCACCCGCCCCGGGTTGATAATCCAGGTCACTTGGCTTTGGTGGTGGAAGCTCAAGTTGGAGGATACAAATTCACTAAGGTACTCATGGATGGGGGTAGTAGTATTAATATCCTTTACTATGATACTTTCCATCGCATGGGGTTAACCGACAAAAATCTTAAGCCGTCCAATACTGTTTTCCATGAAGTGGTGCCTGGTAAGTCGGCGTACCTTGTAGGCAAGATTGAGCTGGAAGTAGCCTTTGGGGATGAGCATATTCCAGGGACGAGAAGTTAACCTTTGAAGTGGTCAAGATTAGAAGCCCGTACCACGCTCTATTTGGACGGCCGGCTTATGCCAAGTTCATGGCACAGCCTTGTTATGTTTATCTGCAGCTCAAGATGTCGGTTTACAAGGGGACCATCACAGTACATGGAAGCCAAAAAATAGCTTTGGAGTGTGAAGAAGGTGGTGCTGCTTATGTTGAATCTGTCTGTGTAACAAAGGAATTGAAGTTCTACAAAGACAATGTTGATCCAGCTGATATGAACTCTTTGAAAAAGCCAACCACAGAGCATGATCCGGTGTTGAAGTTTAAGTCGGCCGATGACACTAAGCTAGTTGATTTTGTTCCTGGCGATTCATTCAAGCAGTTCAATATCAGTGCTAACCTGGATCCTAAATAGGAAAGCACGCTCATCGAGTTCATCCGTGAGAATCGGGACATCTTTGCATGGAAACCTTCTGATATGAAGGGTGTACCGAGGGAACTCGCTGAGCACACTCTTAATATTGATCCGAAGTTTAAGACGGTCAAGCAATTCCTTCGTCGCTTCAATGAAGAGAGGCGTAAGGCAATTGGTGAAGTGGTGGCCCGGCTCTTGATGGCTAGGTTCATTGTTGAAGTCTTCCATCCCGAGTGGTTGGCTAATCTGGTGCTGGTGCTTAAGAAGATTGGCACCTGGAGTATGTGTGTGGACTACACGGACTTAAACAAGGCCTGTCCAGTGGACCCTTTTGCTCTCCCTCGTATTGATCAAATCATTGATGCTACGGCGGGTTGTGAGCGTTTGAGTTTTTTGGATGCTTACTCTGGTTATCATCAGATCAAGATGGCAGTTAAGGACCAGGAGAAGACAACTTTTATCACTCCCTTCGGAGCCTTCTGCTATGTGTCTATATATGCCTTTTGTGCTCAAGAGCGCCTAGGAGACTTACCAGCGATGTGTGCAGAACTGCCTTCACAGTCAGATTGGGCGCAATGTTCATGCCTATGTGGATGATATTGTGGTGAAATCTAGAGAGAAGGAAACTTTGATAGATTATTTGAAGGAGACCTTCAACAATCTCCGGGTCTACAAGATGATGCTTAACCCGACCAAGTGCGTTTTTGGTGTGCCAGCAGGCAAGCTTTTGGGTTTTCTGGTTTCTAACAAAGGCATTGAGGCTAACCCGGAGAAGATCAAGGCCATTACCTCCCCGGCAAGGCTGGCGTGTATCAATGATGTTCAACGTCTGGCGGGTCGTATTGCTGCCTTAAGTCGGCTCATAAGCCGGTTGGGTGAGAAGGCCATACCACTTTACTTGATGATGAAGAAAACAGATAAATTCGTCTGGAGTGATGTTGCTTGCTACGTCTTGAGCTTGCGTTAGTTTTCCTCGAAGAGGAGAGGGTGATGCAGCAATAGTAGCGTAAGTATTTCCCTCAGTTTTTGAGAACCGAGGTATCAATCCAGTAGGAGGCTCTTCAAAAGTCCCACGCACCTACACAAACAAACAAAGAACTCGCAACCAACGCAATAAAGGGGTTGTCAATCCCTTCACGGCCACTTGCGAAAGTGAGATCTAATAAAGATAGTAAGATAAGATAAATATATTTTGGTATTTTATAATATAGATGCAAAAAGTAAAGTTGCAAATAAAAGTAGATTGGAAGCAAATATGATAAGAGATAGACTCGGGGGCCATAGGTTTCACTAGTGGCTTCTCTCCAGATAGCATAAGTAGTACCGTGGGTGAACAAATTACTGTCGAGCAATTGATAGAAAAGCGAATAGTTATGAGATTATCTAGGCATGATCATGTATATAGGCATCAAGTCCGCAACAAGTAGACCGCCTCCTGCCTGCATCTACTACTATTACTCCACACATCGACCGACTCCTGCCTGCATCTAGAGTATTAAGTTCATAAGAACAGAGTAACGCATTAAGCAAGATGACATGATGTAGAGGGATAAACTCAAGCAATATGATATAAACCCCATCTTGTTATCCTCGATGGCAACAATACAATATGTGCCTTGCAACCCTTTCTGTCACTGGGTAAGGACACCGCAAGATTGAACCCAAAGCTAAGCACTTCTCCCATGGCAAGAAAGATCAATCTAGTAGGCCAAACCAAACTGATAATTCGAAGAGACTTGCAAAGATAAACCAATCATACATAAAAGAATTCAGAGAAGATTCAAATATTATTCATAGATAAACTTGATCATAAACCCACAATTCATCGGATCTCGACAAACACACCGCAAAAAGAGTTTACATCGAATAGATCTCCACAAGAGAGGGGGAGAACATTGTATTGAGATCCAAAAAGAGAGAAGAAGCCATCTAGCTAATAACTATGGACCCGTAGGTCTGTGGTAAACTACTCACAACTCATCGGAGGGGCAAGGATGTTGATGTAGAAGCCCTCTGTGGTCGATTCCCCCTCCGACAGAGTGCCGGCGAAGGCTCCGAGATGGGATATCGTGGATACAGAAGGTTACGATGGGGGAAATTGTGTTTCTCTGCCTCCTGGATGTTTTCGGGGTACGTAGGTATATATAGGAGGAAGAAGTACGTCGGTGGCCGCCCTAGGGGCCCACGAGACAGGGGGCACGCCCTATAGGGGGGGCGCCCTCCTATCTCATGGGAGCCTCGGCTGCTTCTTGACTTGCACTCCAAGTCCTTTGGATCACGTTCGTTCCAAAAATCACGCTCCCGAAGGTTTCATTCCGTTTGGACTCTGTTTGATATTCCTTTTCTTCGAAATATTGAAATAGGCAAAAAAACAGCAATATTGGCTGGGCCTCCGGTTAGTAGGTTAGTCCCAAAAATGATATAAATGTGTAAAATAAAGCCCATAAACATCCAAAAGGGGTAATATAATAGCATGGAACAATCAAAAATTATAGATACGTTGGAGACGTATCAAGCATCCCCAAGCTTAATTCCTGCTCGTCCTCAAGTAGGTAAATGATAAAAAAGAAATTTTTGATGTGGAATGCTACCTAGCATAATTCTTAATGTAATTTTCTTTATTGTGGCATGAATGTTCAGATCCAAATGATACAAAATAAAAGTTCATATTAACATGAAAATGGTGATACTTCAAGCATACTAATCAAAGTAATCATGTCTTCTCAAAATAACATGGCCAAAGAAAGTTATCCCTACAAAATCATATAGTCTGGCTGTTGCTCTATCTTCATCACACAAAGTATTTAATCATGCACAACCCCGATGACAAGCCAAGCAATTGTTTCATACTTTAATAATCTCAAACTCTTTCAACTTTCACGCAATACATGAGCGTGAGCCATGGACATAGCACTATATGTGGAATAGAATGGTGGTTGTGGAGAAGACAAAAAGGAGAAGATAGTCTCACATCAACTAGGCATATCAACGGGCTATGGAGATTCCCATTACTAGATATCAATGTGAATGAGTAGGGATTGCCATGCAACGGATACACTAGAGCTATAAATATATGAAAGCTCAACAAAAGAAACTAAGTGGGTGTGCATCCAACTCGCTTGCTCACGAAGACCTAGGGCATTTTGAGGAAGCCCATCATTGGAATATACAAGCCAAGTTCTATAATGAAAAATTCCCACTAGTAAATGAAAGTGACAACATATGAGACTCTCTATCATGAAGATCATGGTGCTATTTTGAAGCACAAGTGTGGAAAAAGAGATAGTAGCATTGTCCCTTCTCTCTTTTTCTCTCTTTTTTCCCTTTTTCTTTTTCTCCTTTTTTTCGTCTTTCCCTTTTTTCTTTGGCCTTTTTTTCTTTTGGCCTTTCTCTTTTTTTGTAAAGTCCGAAGTCTCATCCCGACTTGTGGGGTAATCATAGTCTTCATCATCCTTTCCTCACTAGGACAATGCTCTAATAATGAAGATCATCACACTTTTATGGATTTACAACTCAAAGCTAGAACAAGATATGACTCTATATGAATGCCTCCGGCGGTGTACCAGGATATGCAATGAATCAAGAGCGACATGTGTGAAAATTATGAAGGTGGCCTTGCCACAAATACAATGTGAACTACATGATCATGCAAAGAGCAATATGACAAAAGTAATGTGTGTCATATGAACGGAACGGTGGAAAGTTGCATGGCAATATATCTCGGAATGGCTATGGAAATGCCATAATAGGTAGGTATGGTGGCTGTTTTGAGGAAGGTAAATGGTAGGTGTATGGTACCGGCGAAAGTTGTGCGGCATAAGAAAGGCTAGCAATGGTGGAAGGGTGAGGTGCGTATAATCCATGGACTCAACATTAGTCAAAAGAACTCATATACTTGTTGCAAAAATTTAGAAGTCATCAAAAACCAAAGCACTACGCGCATGCTCCTAGGGGGATAGATTGGTAGGAAAAGACCATCGCTCGTCCCCGACCGCCACTCATAAGGAAGACAATCAATAAATAAAATTGTGCTCCAACTTCATCAAAAAGCGGTTCACCATACGTGCATGCTACGGGAATCACAAACTTCAACACAAGCATTCTTTAAATTCATAATCACCCAACTAGCATAACTTTTAATATCAGTACCTCCATATCTCAAAACAATTATCAAGCATCAAATTGATCATAGCATCCAATTCACTTTCTATGATAGTTTTTATTATACCCAACTTGGATGCTCATCATTCTAGGACCAAATTTGTAACCATAGAAAATACCATGCTGTTCTAAAAGACACTCAAAATAATATAAGTGAAGCATGAGAGATTAATAATTTCTTCAAAATTAAGACACCACCGTTCTCTAAAAGATACAAGTGAAGCACAAGAGCAAAAACTATCAAGCTCAAAAGATATAAGTGAAGCACATAGAGTATTCTAGCAAATTCTAATCAAATAGGCTTCTCCAAAAAGGTGTGTACAGCAAGGATGATTGTGGTAAACTAAAAAGTAAAGACTAATATAATACACGACGCTCCAAGCAAAACATATATCATGTGGCGAATAAAAATATAGCTCCAAGTAAAGTTACCAATGAATGAAGACGAAAGAGGGGATGCCTTCCCGGGGCATCCCCAAGCTTAGGCTTTTGGCTATCCTTGAATATCTTGGGGTGCCTTGGTCATCCCCAAGCTTAGGCTCTTGCCACCCTTTATTCCATAGTTCATAAAAGCTTTACCCAAAACTTGAAAACTTCACAACACAAAATTCAATAGGAAATCTTATAAGCTCCGTTAGTGAAAGAAAACAAAACCACCACAGAAGGTACTGCAATGAACTCATTATTTATTTATTTTGGTGTTAAACCTACTATATTCCAACTTCCTTATGGTTTATAAACTAATTTACTAGCCATAGGTGCATTGAAATAAGCAAACAACACACGAAAAATAGAATCTGTCAAAAACAGAACAGTCTGTAGCAATCTGTAACTAACGCAAACTTCTGGAACTCTAAAAATCCTACCAAAATAGGAAGTCCTGGACAATTTGTTTATTGATCAGCAGCAAAAAGAATCAACGCAAAAGCACGTTCCTGTGATTTAAAAAAAACTAAATTCGTGCGCGCAAAGTTTCTATATTTCAGCAGAATCAAATCAACTATCATCACAGGTTATTCTATAGGTTCTACTTGGCACAAACACTAATTAAAACATAAAAACACATCTAAACAGAAGGTAGATGCAAGATTTATTACTAAACAGGAGCAAAAACAAAAAACATAAAGAAAATTGGGTTGCCTCCCAACTAGCGCTATCGTTTAACGCCCCTAGCTAGGCATAAAAGCGAGGATAGATCTAACGAGTGTCATCTTTGACACTAAATTCATAAGTAGCCCGCATGATAGATTCTTAAGGTAATTTGACTTTATTTCTTGGAAAGTGCTCCATGCCTTTCTGTAATGTAAATTGGAATCTAATATTCCCTTTCTTCATATCAATAATCGCGCCAATCGTTTTAAGGAAAGGTCTACCAAGAATAGTAGGGCAAGAAAGATTGCAATCTATATCAAGAACGATAAAATCCACGGGCACCAAATTTCTATTTGCAACAATAAGAACATCATTGATCGGCTTTTTAATGGTGGAATCCGCAAGGTGCAAATTTAAAGAGCAATCATCAAGATCATGGAAACCTAGAATATCATATAAAGTTTTCGAAATCGTGGAAACACTAGCACCCAAATCACACAAAGCAAAACACTCATGATCTTTAATTATAATCTTTATAGTAGGTTCCCACTCATCATTAAGTTTTCTAGGTATAGAAACTTCCAAATTATGTTTTTCATCATAAGATTGCATCAAGGCATCAACAATATGTTTGGTAAAAGCTTTATTTTGACTATAAGCATGAGGAGAATTAACAACGGATTGCAACAAGGAAATACAAACTTTTAAAGAACAATTATCATAATCAAATTCCTTGAAATCCGAGATAGTGGGTTCAATGCTATTTAAAGTCATGACCTCTCTAATCCCACTTTTACAAATTTAGCATCAAGATCTAAAAACTCCGAATTCTTGGGACGCCTTCTAACTAAAGTTGACTTATCTTCAGTCCCATTATTATCAAGATTCATATTGCAAAACAAAGATCTAATAGGAGACACATCAATAACTTTAAGATCTTCATCATTATTTTCATGGAAACTAGAAGAACACGCTTTTATAAAGCTATCTTTTTTAGCACGCAATCTAGCGGTTCTCTCCTTACACTCGTCAATGGAAATTCTCATTACTTTGAGAAACTAATTGATATCATGCTTAGGAGGAGAAGATCTAAGTTTAAGAGAATCAACATCAAGCGAAAGTCTATCAACGTTACTAGCCAAATCATCAACTTTGAGCAATTTTTCTTCAAGCAAAGCATTAAAATTCTTTTGAGAAATCATAAAATCTTTCACACTATTCTCAAAATCAGAGGGCATCTTATTAAAATTACCATAAGAATTATTGTAGGAATTTCCATAATTATTAGAGGAATTACTAGGGAACAGTCTATCATTAAAGTTTCCTCTATAAGCATTGTTTCCAAAACTATTCCTACAAACAAAATTCACATCCATAGATTCGTTATTGTTCTCAATCAAAGAAGACAAAGGCATATTATTGGGATCAAGAGGAGTATTTTCAGTAGCAAACAATTTCATAAGTTCATCCATCTTTCCAGTCAAAACATTGATTTCTTCTATAGCATGCACTTTTTTACTAGAAGATCTTTTGGTGTGCCATTGAGAATAATTAGCCATAATATTATCAAGGAGTTTTGTAGCATCTCCTAACGTGATTTCCATAAATGTGCCTCCCGCGGCCAAATCTAAGAGATTTCTAGAAGCAAAGTTCAAACCGGCATAAATTTTTTGTATGATCATCCATAAATTCAAACCATGAGTAGGGCAATTGCGAAGCATCAATTTCACTCTTTCCCAAGATTGAGCAACATGCTCATGATCAAGTTGTTTGAAATTCATAATATCGTTCCTAAGAGTGATGATCTTAGCGAGAGGAAAATACTTAGAGATAAAAGCATCTTTGCACTTGTTCCAAGAATCAATACTATTTTTAGGCAAAGACGAAAACCAAACTTTAGCACGACCTCTAAGTGAAAACGGAAATAACTTCAATTTGACAATATTGTTATCCGTATCTTTCTTCTTTTGCATATCACACAAACCAAAAAAGTTATTTAGATGAGTAGCGCCATCTTCACTAGGAAGGCCGGCGAATTGATCTTTCATAACAAGATTCAGCAAAGCAGTATTGATTTCGCAAGACTCAACATCATTAAGAAGACTAATCGGAGTACTAAGGAAATCATTATTGTTGGTATTCAAGAAATCACACAATTTGGTATTATCTTGCGCCATGGCAACAAGTAATCCAACACACAAGCAAACAGAAAGAGGCAAGCAAAAGAGAGGGCGAATAAAACGGCAAGGGTGAAGTGGGGGAGAGCAAAACAAGAGGCAAATGGAAAATAATGTAAATGCGAGGGAGATGGGTTTGTGATGGGTACTTGGTATGTCTTGACTTGAGCGAAGACCTCCCCGGCAACAGCGCTAGAAATCCTTCTTGCTACGTCTTGAGCTTGTGTTGGTTTTCCTCGAAGAGGAGAGGGTGATGCAGCAATAGTAGCGTAAGTATTTCCCTCAGTTTTTGAGAACCAAGGTATCAATCCAGTAGGAGGCTCCTCAAAAGTGCCACGCACCTACACAAACAAACAAAGAACTCGCAACCAACACAATAAAGGGGTTGTCAATCCCTTCATGGCCACTTGCGAAAGTGAGATCTAATAAAGATAGTAAGATAAGATAAATATATTTTTGGTATTTTATAATATAGATGCAAAAAGTAAAGTTGCAAATAAAAGTAGATTGGAAGCAAATATGATAAGAGATAGACCCGGGGGCCATAGGTTTCACTAGTGGCTTCTCTCAAGATAGCATAAGTATTATGGTGGGTGAACAAATTACTGTCGAGCAATTGATAGAAAAGCGAATAATTATGAGATTATCTAGGCATGATCATGTATATAGGCATCACATCCGCAACAAGTAGACCGACTCCTGCCTGCATGTACTACTATTACTCCACGCATCGACCGACTCCTGCCTGCATCTAGAGTATTAAGTTCATAAGAACAGAGTAACGCATTAAGCAAGATGACATGATGTAGAGGGATAAACTCAAGCAATATGATATAAACCCCATCTTGTTATCCTCGATGGCAACAATACAATACGTGCCTTGCAACCCTTTCTGTCACTGGGTAAGGACACCGCAAGATTGAACCCAAAGCTAAGCACTTCTCCCATGGCAAGAAAGATCAATCTAGTAGGCCAAACCAAACTGATAATTCGAAGAGACTTGCAAAGATAAACCAATCATACATAAAAGAATTCAGAGAAGATTCAAATATTATTCATAGATAAACTTGATCATAAACCCACAATTCATCGGATCTCGACAAACACACCGCAAAAAGAGTTTACATCGAATAGATCTCCACAAGAGAGGGGGAGAACATTGTATTGAGATCCAAAAAGAGAGAAGAAGCCATCTAGCTAATAACTATGGACCCGTAGGTCTATGGTAAACTACTTATAACTCATCGGAGGGGCAAGGATGTTGATGTAGAAGCCCTCCATGGTCGATTCCCCCTCCGGCAGAGTGCCGGCGAAGGCTCCAAGATGGGATCTCGCGGATACAGAAGGTTATGGTGGTGGAAATTGTGTTTCGTCCACCTCCTGAATGTTTTTGGGGTACGTAGGTATATATAGGAGGAATAAGTACGTCGGTGGCCGCCCGAGGGGACCACGAGACAGGGGGCACACCCTATAGGGGGGGGCTCCTATCTCGTGGGAGCCTCGGCTGCTTCTTAACTTGCACTCCAAGTCCTCTGGATCACGTTCGTTCCAAAAAACACGCTCCCGAAGGTTTCATTCCGTTTGGACTCCGTTTGATATTCTTTTTCTTCGAAATACTGAAATAGGCACAAAAAAACATCAATATGGGTTGGGCCTCCGGTTAGTAGGTTAGTCCCAAAAATGATATAAATGTGTAAAATAAAGCCCATAAACATCCAAAAGGGGTAATATAATAGCATGGAACAATCAAAAATTATAGATACGTTGGAGACGTATCATTGCTAATGACGCGTTTGAACCTTTGAAGAAACAGCTAGCTGAGCCGCCAGTCCTTGCTGCTCCTATTGATAAGGAGCCGTTGTTATTATACGTGGCTGCTAATGCCCGGGCTGTCAGTGTAGCTGCCGTGGTGGAACGGAAGGAAGCAGGCAAGGAATATCCGGTTCAACAACCGGTTTACTATATCAATGAAGTGCTTATTGAGTCTAAGCAGAGATATCCACACTGGCAAAAGCTTGTATTTGGGGTGTTCATGGCAGTCGGAAGCTTAAGCAATATTTTTTGGGTCATCCCATCACTGTCTTCAGTTCTGCTCCCTTAGGGGATATTATCCAAAATAGAGAAGCTACAGGTCGAGTAGCCAAGCCATTGAGCTTGGACCTCATGGTTTAAAGTATATGCCTTGCACGACTATCAAATCTCAAGCACTTGTGGATTTCATCAATGACTGGACAGAGTTGTAGATGCATGAAGAGAAGCCAGATAACACATATCGGACTATTCACTTTGATGGGTCCAGGCAATTGGAGGGCTCGAGGGCTGGAGTTGTCTTAGCCTCCCCTCTAGGTGACAAGGTTTGTTATGTTTTAAGGTTGATGTTTCCCTGCACTAACAAGGCAGCTGAGTATGAAGCCTTGCTCCATGGTCTTCGGATGGCTAAGGAGATGAACTTAAGCTGAGTGAGATGTTTCGGCGACTCAGACTTGGTGGCTCAGCAAGTTTCGGGCAAATGGGATTATAAGGATCCACTCATGGTGGCGTATCTCCGCGAAGTTGATGCTATTGCTGGGCACTTCAAGGGTTATCAAGTGGAACACATTGATCGCAGGAAAAGTGAGGCGGCTGATGCCTTAAGCCGGTTAGGATCTCAGCGTAAGCCGGTGCCACCTAACACTTTCTTGGATATTCTGCATAACCCTTCTGTCAAATTGCCTACAAAGGAAGATCTGGCTATTCCTGACCCGGAAGCACAATTGGTGGCGGCTCTCCACGCTATCCCTGATTGGACAATTCCATATTTGGCTTATATGACCCGGGGCGAGTTACCTGAGGATGAAACTTTGGCCAGGTAGATAACCCGACGGTCTAAGTCAATGACAATTGCTAACGGAGAGTTGCACTATCGCAGTGTCATTGGGGCATTTCAATGTTGTGTTTCTCCTAAAGAGGGTCGTGAGATTCTTCGTGAGATTCATGAAAGAGATTGTGGTCATCATGCTGGCTCTAAATCTCTCATGGCTAAAGCTTTTCATCATGGATTTTATTGGCTCACGACTCATGTTGATGCAGAGAGTTTGGTCAGTAAATGTGATGGTTGTCAGAAATTTTCACGGCGAGCTCACGTGCCGGCTCAAGAATTGAGGATGATTCCAATTACTTGGCCGTTTGTAGTCTGGGGGCTTGATATGGTGTGGCCTTTTAAAAGGTCCAAGGATAAAAAGACCCACCTTTTGGTGGCGGTTGACAAATTCACAAAGTGGGTCGAAGCAGAGCCGGTCAGTAAGTGTGACACGGCAATGGCGGTTCAATTCATCAAAAAGGTGATTTTTTGTTTTGGCTTTACCCACAACATTATAACTAATAATGGCACTAATCTGTCCAAGGGTGCTATGAAAGAGTTTTGTCAACGTGAGCATATTCGACTTGATGTGTCGTCAGTGGCTCACCCTCAATCCAATGGTCAAGCCGAAAGAGCCAACCAAGAAATTTTGAGAGGCATCAAGCCCCGGCTTATAGTTCCTTTGCAGCGGACGCCGGGTTGTTGGGTGGAGGAGTTACCTTTAGTGCTATGGAGTATCAATACTACCCCCAACAGATCTACGGGTTACACGCCTTTTTTCATGGTTTACGGAGCAGAGGCGGTTCTCCCTAGTGACATCCGTCACGGCTCACCCCGCGTGGCGGCTTATGTTGAAGCTAATAATGAAAAAGCACGTCAGGATGCACTTGACCTGTTAGATGAGGAGCATGACCTTGCGGCAGCTCGCTCGGCAATTTACCAACAAGATCTACGCCGTTATCACAGCCGCCGAGTTTAGACCAGAACCTTTCAAGAAGGTGACTTGGTGCTCCGGCTCATTCAGGATCAAACTGATATGCACAAGCTATCCCCACCTTGGGAAGGACCCTTTGTGGTCAGCAAGAATCTGAACAATGGGTCATACTACCTTATCAATATTTGAGACCACAAGGACTCACGTCAGTCGGAGGAGGAGACCCGCCGGCCGTGGAATATTGCTCATCTTCGGCCTTACTACACTTGAGGCACCGGCTCTTATGATGTACATATTTTTGATAATGTATATATTATGATGAATATAATAAAGCCGGCATCCCTGATAAAGCAGGGCCTCTGTCGTTTCATTTCCAAGAATAATGAGTCTTCTTCATCATAATTGCAAAGGTCACTTGGGGGCTTCCTGACCGTATTCGAATCATAGCTATAAATACCCTCTTGATCGGTGCAATGCCAAACCTTATGGTCACTTGGGGGCTTCCTGATCGTATTTGAATCATAGCTATAAGTACACTCTTGATTGGTGCAATGCCAAACCTTATGGTCACTTGGGGGCTTCCTGATCGTCTTCGAATCATAGCTATAGATACCCACTTGATTGGCGCAACGCCAAACCTTATGGTCACTTGGGGGCTTCCTGCTCGTATTCGAAGCATAGCTATAAATACCCTCTTGATTGGCTCAAGTCCACAAACCACTTGGGGGCTTCCTGCTCGTATGCGAAGCATAGCTATGAAATAACCCTTTTGGTCCGTGTCGGTGTCAAAACCGGCGGATCTCGGGTAGGGGGTCCTGAACTGTGCGTCTAGGCAGATGGTAACAGGAGACGAGGGACACGGTGTTTTACCCAGGTTCGGGCCCTCTTGATGGAGGTAAAACCCTACGTCCTGCTTGATTAATATTGATGATATGGGTAGTACAAGAGTGGATCTACCACGAGATCAAGGAGGCTAAACCCTAGAAGCTAGCCTATGGTATGATTGTTGTAATGGAGGTTATGTCCAACGGACTAAAGCCCTCCGGTTTATATAGACACCGGAGAGGGCTAGGGTTACACAGAGTCGGTTACAATGGTAGGAGATCTACATATCCGTATCGCCAAGCTTGCCTTCCACGCCAAGGAAAGTCCCATCCGGACACGGGACGGAGTCTTCAATCTTGCATCTTCGTAGTCTTGGAGTCCGGCGGATGATGATAGTCCGGCTGTCCGGACACCCCCTGGTCCAGGACTCCCTCAGTAGCCCCTGAACCTGGCTTCAATGACGATGAGTCCGGCGCGCATAATGTTCGGCATTGCAAGGCGGGTTCTGATGGAGTCATGTACCTAGGGTAGGGTCATGGACCTGATCTAGGTACCCTGCCCAAGGACACCCTTAGAAGAGATCACCTTCCAGTCGACCTACGAGGAACTCACTCGACTGACTTGAAGGACTCGACCACGAAGACTCACTCGACCACCAGAAGGTCAAGAAGCACTCTGCACTGCAACGGTCTGTAATTAAGTAGACTTTATGATAGTTAAGACACTTTATGTGGGGCGTTACCAGTAACGCCCCGGACTTTATGTACCTTAAACCCTTCATTACGTGGGTTGGCTGGGGTCCTGGCGCACTCTATATAAGCCACCCCCCTCCACAGGCAGAAGGGTTCGCACCCCTGTAACTCATATACACTTAATCCACTCGACCGCCTCTGGGCTCCGAGATGTAGGGCTTTTACTTCCTCCGAGAAGGGCCTGAACTCGTACATCTCTTGTGTTTACAACCTCTCCATTGCTAGGACCTTGCCTCTCCATACCTACCCCCACTCTACTGTCAGACTTAGAACCACGACAGTTGGCGCCCACCTTGGGGCAGGTGTTTTAGCGATTTTGTGGAGAACTTGCGATTGTCCCGAGTACTTTCATCATGGTGGCTGCTGGAGTTTTGGTCGAGGGTCGCGAGATCCGTCTCGACGCTCTCATTTTCATTGCCGACGACTCCGCCTGGCTCCAGGAGGCTCCACTCGACGTCGATGCGCTCCCCGTCCATGGTGCAATGCATTTTCGCGCATGTGTACGCAGCATTCTGCTGCGACAACCGTCGACCCCGTATCGGTCGACTCCCCTATCTACCACCCTCCCGGTCTCCCGCCAGCGCAAGCGCTCTGGTCGGTCGAGGCTTCAGCGGTGGGTGAGACACGCGGTGGCTCGCCAGACGGCCACCACTCAAGTTGCGGCAATCGAGCCCGACGAATCTCTCTACGGCCTGTTCGATCTGTCGACTGGCTCCGTAGAGACTGCATCCGAATGCGATAGCAGTGATCCAGCGGCGGAAATCCTGATGGTCAACGGGCCTCGCAGTCCGCCTGGCTTCGCCCATGATGGCGGGGCAGGCGGCGGAGATGACCCCGCACGAGACCACAAAGAGTACCAGCCCGAGCCACTTGACTCTCTGCAAAGAGAGGAACTTCGCCACAGGAACATGGATGCCCTGCATACTCCCATCGTAGGAGAAACCCCCAAGGCTCGCGCCTTGGAGGAGGCACGTTTGGCCAATTTGGCCGAACACGCTCGCTTGGAGAATCTTCAGCGAGCACTCAACGAGCGCGCGCGGCAACAAGTTCCCGACGCCAATCGACGTCAACTCTTCCCGCCGACTCAGGTATATCGAACCCCAATCCAGAATTTAGCAGCTGCAACCCGTATAGCAGAGTCCATCCAGCCCTCTCAATCGGAAGCTGGAAGAGGCTTGATGCAGATCAGAGATTTGCTCCGGGCAGTAGGAGACCAGAATTCAGCCGTGTCGCAGTCGCACAACAGAATTCACAGTCGATCCGTTGCTGCGAATACGGTTCAGTCGGCTCACGGTCCCAGATCGCCTCCGCAGCGAGAAGGGCGCGAGAATCGGCGGGACCAGTATGGAGACCGACACGACCGAGATGATAGGCGTCGAGTGCCCGCTTCCCCTCCGAGGGCTGGGTCTTACGCTCCTCGGCAGCAGGATGACAGGCGTCAGCTCAGTGTGGGGCGAAGAGCTCCAGTCGACCCCAGAGAACCAGGCTTCGATGCACAATCCATTATCGTGCAAGGCTTGGTCGACCGGAACAGAGCCCATCGGGGCGGACCAGACAGAGATGCGCCCACAAGCAGTCGAGTGCATGTTTCTGGTCCAGAATGTTTTAGCAGGGCTATCAGAGCCGCAGTGATCCCCCCAATTTCAGGTTGGCAACAGGAGTCAGCAAGTTCACTGGTGAGTCTAAGCCCGAAACTTGGCTTGAGGACTACCGAGTGGCGGTTCAGATTGGTGGTGGGAACGACGAGGTGGCCATGAAGCATTTGCCCCTCATGTTGGAAGGTTCTGCCAGAGCGTGGTTGAATCAGTTACCTCCTAGCAACATTTACACTTGGGAAGATCTGTCCCGAGTGTTCGTCAGAATGTTTGAAGGAACTTGCAAGCGACCGGCTGGATTGACAGAGCTGCAATTCTGTGTGCAAAAGACCAATGAGACTCTCAGGGAGTATATTCAGAGATGGATCACTTTGCACCATACTGTGGAGAATGTGTCTAATCATCAGGCAGTCTGCGCCTTCAAGGATGGTGTCAAGAACAGAGAATTGAGTCTGAAATTTGGTCGAACCGGAGACATGACCCTGAGTCAGATGATGTAGATTGCTACCAAGTACGCCAACGGTGAAGAAGAAGACCGACTCCAAAGCGGCAAGTACAAACCGAGTCAGTCGGAGAAGGGAAACACCAGTCGAAAACATAAGCGGAAGGCTGAACCAGTAGCTCCTGGAGAGGCTCTGGCCGTGACTCAGGGAAAGTTTAAAGGGAAGCCAAAAGGATCCTGGAACCCTAAGAAGGTGAAGGATAAAGAAGGGAACGCCGTGATGGATATGCCGTGTCACATCCACACGAAGAAAGATGAAGAGGGCAATATCATTTACCCAAAGCATACCACACGCCAATGTCGACTCCTGATCCATCAGTTTCAAGGAAAACAGTCTAAGGACAAGGAAAAGGAGTCGGATAAGGCCAAGGACAAGGAGGATAGTGAAGAAGGATATCCGCATGTCAACTCCACTCTGATGATCTTTGCAGATGTGGAAAGCAAGAGTCGACTGAAAGTCATTAACCATGAGGTGAACATGGTTGCCCCAGCAAAAGCAAGTTATCTGAGATGGTCCCAAACACCCATCACATTCGACCAATCTGATCACCCGACTCATATTGCCACCCCTGGGAGGCAAGCTTTGGTGGTCGATCCAGTTGTCGAAGGCACTCGACTGACAAAAGTGCTGATGGACGGTGGTAGTGGGCTGAATTTGTTGTATGCAGACACACTGAAAGGAATGTGCATTCCGATGTCCCGACTGAGCACCAGTAACATGAGCTTTCATGGAGTTATACCAGGGAAGAAAGCCGAGTCACTCGGCCAAATAGCTCTGGACGTGGTGTTTGGTGATTCGAAACATTTTCGCAAAGAGAAGTTGACGTTTGAGGTCGTGGATTTTCAGAGTGCCTATCATGCAATTTTGGGGAGACCAGCTTATGCACGGTTCATGGCTCGACCATGTTACGTGTACCTCAAACTGAAGATGCCCGGCCCCAAAGGAGTGATCACTGTCACCGGTGATCGGAAAAAGGCAGAAGAGTGCTTTCAGAAGGGCTCAAAGATTGCCGATTCCCAGGTGACAGCGGTCGAGTTTGAAGAATACAAGCAAAACGCAGATCCGAGTGATTTGCTGCGATCCAAGAAACCCGCCACAGAATCTGCATTTCAGTCGTCCGGTGAGATGAAGCCTGTTCACATTCACCCGACCGACCCCAATGCAGCCCCGACCCACATCTCCACAACACTCGACCCGAAATAGGAAGAAACGCTCATCCAGTTCCTCCGTGAGAACTGGGACATTTTTGTATGGAAGCCTGCTGACATGCCAGGTGTTCCCAGGGGACTGGCTGAGCATCGCCTAAGAGTCGACTCATCAGCAAAACCAGTCAAAAAGCATATTCGGCGGTCCGCCGTCCAGAAGAGAAAAGCCATTGGTGAGGAAGTGGCTCGACTGTTGGCGGCAGGATTTATCCGAGAGATATACCACTCCGAGTGGCTCGCTAATGTCGTCATGGTTCCTAAGAAGGACAAATCGCTCCGAATGTGCATTGATTTCAAGCACATCAACCGGGCCTGCCCGAAAGACCATTTCCTCTCCCTCACATAGATCAAATTGTTGACTCGACCGCGGGATGCGAGAGATTGTCTTTTCTAGACGCCTATTCCGGGTACCACCAGATCCGTCTGTACGGACCCGATGAGATAAAAACAGCTTTCGTCACTCCATTTGGGTGCTTCTGCTATATCACCATGCCATTCGGCCTCAAGAATGCCGGAGCCACATTTATGCGAATGATTCAGAAGTGTCTGCTCACTCAAATCAGTCGGAATGTGGAAGCGTATATGGATGATATCATCGTCAAGTCACGAAAAGGTTCCGACCTGCTCACTGACCTCGCCGAAACATTTGCCAACCTCAGAAGGTATGATATCAAGCTCAATCCATCAAAGTGCACATTCGGAGTTCCTGGTGGCAAGTTACTCGGTTTTCTCATTTCCGAGCGAGGGATCGATGCTAATCCAGAAAAGATCGGCACTATTCTCCGAATGAAACGCCCTGTGCGAGTGCACGATGTCCAGAAGCTTACTGGATGCTTGGCCGCGTTAAGTCGATTCATCTCACGACTCGGTGAAAAGCCATTGCCTCTTTACCGACTGATGAAGAAGGCAGACAAGTTCGAGTGGACTCTAGAAGCTGATGCAGCGTTTGCTGAGCTAAAAGCTCTGCTATCCACCCAGCCGGTGCTTGCTGCTCCAATCAGCAAAGAGCCTCTGTTGCTTTATATCGCAGTCACAGGACAAGTCGTCAGTACAGTGCTTACGGTCGAGCGGGAAGAAAAAGGAAAAGCCTTCAAAGTTCAGCGCCCAGTGTATTATTTGTCTGAAGTCTTGACTCCATCCAAGCAGAGATATCCTCATTATCAGAAGCTTGTGTATGGAATATACATGACCACGAAGAAGGTTGCTCATTATTTCTCTGATCATTCCATCACAGTCGTCAGCGACGCTCCACTATCAGAGATTTTGCACAACAGAGATGCAACTGGTCGAGTGGCGAAATGGGTGATTGAACTTCTTCCCCTTGATATCAAGTTTGAGGCAAAGAAAGCCATTAAGTCCCAGGCAATAGCAGATTTCCTCGCCGAGTGGATTGAACAGCAACAGCCGACTGAAGTTCACTCGGAGCATTGGACCATGTTCTTTGATGGCTCTAAGATGTTGAATGGTTCCGGCGCTGGGGTTGTCTTGGTTTCCCCCAGAGGAGATAAGCTCAGATATGTACTCCAGATTCACTTCGATTCCTCCAACAATGAGGCAGAGTATGAGGCCCTCTTATACGGATTGCGCATGGCCGTTTCACTCGGCGTCCGTCGCCTGATGGTCTATGGCGATTCAGATTTAGTAGTCAATCAAGTGATGAAGGAGTGGGACGTGAGAAGCCCAGCCATGACTGGATACTGCAATGCAGTGAGGAAGCTGGAAAAGAAGTTTGAGGGGTTAGAGCTCCATCACATACCCCGACTGAAAAATCAAGCAGCTGATGATCTAGCAAAGATAGGTTCCAAGAGAGAAGCCATTCCGAGTGGTGTGTTCTTGGAGCATATACACACTCCGTCAGTCAAAGAAGATCCTTTCACCGAAGAAGCTCCACAGCCCAAGAGTGCCACAGATCCGACTGAGGTTGAAGTCCCAGCAGTGGTCGACTTGGTCATGGAGGTCTTGGTGGTCATTCCCGACTGGACAGTTCCATATATCGCGTATATCCTGAGAAAAGAGCTTCCGGAGGATGAGGAAGAGGCTCGACAGATCGTTCGTCGATCCAAAGCCTTTACCGTGATCAAAGGGCAGTTATTCAGAGAAAGCGCGACTGGAGTTGGTCAGAAGTGCATAACGCCAGAAGAAGGTCGAATCATCCTTAATGATATCCACTCGGGGACCTGTGGTCATCATGCGTCCTCTCGGACCATCGTGGACAAAGCATACCGAGCCGGATTTTACTGGCCAAAGGCGAATGAGATGGCAAAGGAAATAGTGGACAAGTGCGAAGGATGTCAGTTCTACTCGAATATGTCACACAAGCCTGCATCAGCTCTGAAGACCATTCCACTCGTTTTGCCTTTCGCAGTATGGGGGTTGGACATGGTTGGTCCTTTGAGAACAGGTCGAAGTGGCTTCACGCATGTACTGGTGGCAGTCGACAAGTTCACCAAGTGGATCGAGGCTAAACCAATCAAGAACGTTGACGGCGGTACTGTTGTTAGCTTCATCAGGGAACTGATATTCAGATATGGAGTCCCGCACAACATCATTACGGATAATGGGTCAAACTTTGACTCAGAGGAATTCAGGGATTTCTGCAACTCTCAAGGCACACGAGTCGACTACGCTTCAGTCGCCCATCCGCAGTCGAATGGACAAGCAGAGCGAGCCAATGGCCTGATCCTCAAGGGATTGAAACCCCGACTGATGCGTGATCTCAAGCATGCGGCTGGAGCATGGGTCGACGAACTTCCCTCGGTGCTTTGGGGACTGCGGACCACACCTAATCGGTCGACCGGAAGAACTCCATTCTTCTTGGTCTACGGAGCTGAAGCAGTCTTGCTGAGTGATCTACTCCACAATGCTCCTCGAGTTGAACTCTATAACAAAGCAGAAGCTGAACAAGCGCGACAGGACACAGTCGACCTTTTAGAGGAAGAAAGGGAGATGGCTCTGATCCGATCGACCATCTACCAACAAGACTTGCATCGTTTCCACGCCAGAAATGTGAGGGGTCGAGCCTTCCAGGAAGGGGATTTAGTTCTCCGAGTGGATCAGAAGAAACAACACATGCTTGCTCCTTCTTGGGAAGGACCCTTCATCGTCACCAAAGTTCTCCACAACGGGGCGTACCGTCTTTACAACGTCGAGCATAATATCGACGAGCCCCGAGCTTGGAACGCGGAACTACTCTGCCCATTTTACACTTAAGTTTATCACTCGGATGAGTTGTAATAAAGTACTTCTGTAGTTCATGGATTTCAAAATAATAGTGTCATAATTCCTCCATAGTTTTTATCACTCTTTATTTATCCAATAAAATTTTCCCCTCAGTGGGTGACTTAGCCGCGAATCCGTTTCGCCTAAGTTTGTAAAAATCCTTACCGAGTGGTGAGCCAGACTCCCACTCGGGGGCTTAGCTGCAAATCCGTTTCGCCTAAGTTATAAAAATCCTACTGAGTGGTAAGCCAGACTTCCACTCGGAGGCTTAGCTGCAGTCCAAGTACTCGCCTAAGTTATAAAAATCCTACCGAGTGGTAAGCCAGACTTCCACTCGGAGGCTTAGCTGCAGTCCAAGTACTCGCCTAAGTTATAAAAATCCTACCGAGTGGTAAGCCAGACTTCCACTCGGAGTCTTAGCTGCAGTCCAAGTACTCGCCTAAGTTATAAAAATCCTACCGAGTGACAAGCCAGACTTCCACTCGGGGGCTTAGCTGCAGTCCAAAGTACTCGCCTAAGTACAATGTGCGCCCGCAAGGAGGACGAGGTGCAGGTCGACTGCGACCCTCTCCTCTAAGCTACACCACAAATACAACATACGCTCGAAAGGAGGACGAGGTGCAGGTCGACTGCGACCCTCTCCTCTGAGCTATGCCATAAGTACAATGTGCGCTCGTAAGGAGGACGAGGTGCAGGTCGACTGCGACCCTCTCCTCTGAGCTACGCCACAAATACAACGTGCGCTCGAAAGGAGGACGAGGTGCAGGTCGACTGCTACCCTCTCCTCTGAGCTACGCCATAAGTACAATGTGTGCTCGTAAGGAGGACGAGGTGCAGGTCGACTGCGACCCTCTCCTCTGAGCTTCGCCACAAGTACAACGTGAAAATCCTGCCGAGTGAAGAGCAAACCTCTCACTTGGAGGCTTAGCTGCAGCCCAGTGCTCGCCTAAGATATAAAAATCCTACCGAGTGAAGAGCAAACCTCTCACTCGGGGGCTTAGCTGCAGCCCAGTGCTCGCCTAAGAAATAAAAATCCTACCGAGTGAAGAGCAAACCTCTCACTCGGGGGCTTAGCTGCAGCACAGTGCTCGCCTAAGATATAAAAATCCTACCGAGTGAAGAGCAAACCTCTCACTCGGGGGCTTAGCTGCAGCCCAGTGCTCGCCTAAGATATAAAAATCCTACCGAGTGTAGAGTAAACCTCACACTCGGGGGCTTAGCTGCAGCCCAGCGCTCGCCTAAGTGGATTAAGGAATAAGTCGACTGCAGTAAGCGTCTTGCTTTGAACCTGCAAAAGACATTTCGAGCCAAAAGCAATCGCATTCAAACATCAAATCCAAGTTTGGATCGATACCTAAAGGAACCGAAAGTGCTCAGGCGCTAAGCCTGTTAAGGTTTATCGGTTACAACTCCACTCGGCATACCGAGGCAAATTTAAAGTGTCGGGCTTAAAAGAAGTTTTTTACCCCTCCTGTGGAGGGCTAGAAGGAGCAACGAACTCATCAAGATCAATCCCATCTGTGATCCGAGTGGCAGCAGCAATGAAGGTTTCCATGAAGGACCTGAAGTCGTGTTTCTTGGTGTTGGCCACTCGGAGAGCCGCCAACTTGTCTTCTAGTGCATCTTTGCAGTGGACTCGGGCCAGACACAGAGCAACATCTGCACCGCACCAAGCCGACGACTTTTTCCACTCCTGCACTCGACCAGGGACCGTGTTCAGGCAAGCCATCAGCGACTCAAGGTCGTTCTGGAGTGTCTCCCTGGGCCAGAGCGATGAGTCGATGCGAGATGTGGCGACCTTCAGCCTTGAAAGATAGTCCACGACAACTGCAACACGGGACTCCAGTCGGAAAACATTCATGGCAACTTCGTCGTTCACCGGAGAATTGATGGGGTCAAGGTTTGGTTCTAGTCGGCTAGTCTCTTCTTCAAAGTTTTGACAAAATTCTGCAAAGACAATCACTGATTCAAGGCAATGGTCGAATGGAAAAATCACAGTTGAAAATGATTGTTGGGAGTAAAGGGTTACCTTCAAGCATAAGGAACAACTTCTTAGCAAGACCACTCAGGAAGGCCTCCGGATCATTTTTCTTCCCAGTCAACTGGTTGACTTGGTCGGTCAGGGCAGCTTTGTCAGTTTTCAGTCGACTGACTTCCTTGTTGGCAATCCCAAGAGCAGCTTTTAGATTGGTATTTTCTTGTTCAAGCTTGGTGGCTGAAGCTAACTTCTCGTCAGCAAGCTTGATCTTATCAGCTAGTTCAAGGTCTTTCTTCTGTTGGGCCTCCTTCACCTTACCTGCAAGTTACAGCAAGATCAGATTTTGAAACAAACGAAGGGAAAAAGCAGTCGTCGAGGCCTCACCAAACATACCTTTGGTCTCCTCCTTTGCCTTCGTCAGATTCTCCTGAACCAGCTTCAAATCCAGCTCGAGCTGAATGTGCTTGTTTTCTAGCTCAGTGTAGCGAGCCGCAAGGTCACAGGATTTCTGCGAAGAACCAATCGACTAAATGTCAAAGATAATTCACTTCCGAGTGGAAAAGGAAAAATCATACGTTTCTAAGACTACAGCCGAATACAAGCATTCGACCGTAGTCTCGGGGACTACACCCAATGGGTGCACTCAGCGTGCCCCCACTAATCCTATTGAAGACAGAGTCGACCAGTCGACCTCAAAAAAAACAAGATGTATTCTTTAAGACTGTAATCGACTGCAAGCAGTCGACCACAGTCTCGGGGACTACACCCAGTGGGTGCACTCAGCGTGCCCCCACCGGTTTGGGAAATCCATTCGCCTCAGACGAATGATGGAAAGATTCAACTTATAAAGCCTAAGGCCGACTGCCAGCAGTCGACCTTAGCCTTGGGGACTACACCCGGCGGGTGCACTCAGCGTGCCCCCGCTAACACGGAGTTTAAATTGACACACCCAGTGGGTGACTGCTATGAATTCCGGAAAGAAAAAGTTTTGATAGCATATCCTAACAGAACAAGCGATGGTCGACTGACTTGAACATTGCTTTGAAGGGCGGAACTGGCATCATAAGCTGCCTGGCTCGCATCCCGGATGGTCTTCACCTGCTCCATCATGATCCCTGCCTGGCGTATCGCCTCCTTCGCGGCGCCAGCTTGGTCCTCTGGGACGTGGTGCATCGTGAAGAGGGAGGGCTATGCGGCACTCGACGAAGCAGGGAGAGCACTCGTCAGTGGATCTGCGAAGGACACAGTGTGTCGAGTGGTGTTCTCCTCCTCCGTGACCAGAGTCTCGGGCGCCATCACATCCTGGGGCATCCTGCCGGCAGACGCTTTCCTACTCCTTCTGTGCTTCAACGGTTCCTCATCTTCATCATCATCGGGGAGAGTGATAACAACATTGGACGGAGCTACAGAAAAGAGTCAGAATTAGGGATCATGAGTCAGTCGACTAAAAACAATATTAAGAGTATAGTACCAGGATTCGAGGTTGCTGCGTCCTCCATCTCATGGTCGTCAGCCCTGGCTGAGGTCTCAGAAGTAGCAGCACTGCAATTTCAAAGAATCAGTCGACTAGCTCAAGCGTCAACCAGAGATAAAGCTCGCACAAAACAGGAAGACTTAAGCAGCATGATTACCCTGATATGGTGGGGATGGACACTTTCATCTTCAGCAGGAGCTTGGTCGGCTTTGACGGGGCCGCCCTGGGCTGCTTCGACGCCTTTTCAGTCGGCGCCGGAGAAGTGGTTCGAGGGCGCTTGGTCGACTACGCGACAGTCGCAACCCCCTTGCCACGTTCAGTCGCAGGGTCATGGACAAGCTTCGACCGCCTTTCCGAGCGCGGTGGTGCAACCTCCTCCTCCTCCTCTTCTTCGTCCTCCTCATCGTCATCATCATCATCGTCATCTTCAGCGGCATCCGAGTCCCACTCCTCCTGGCTCTCGCCCCCGCTCGCTTCCCCCTCCTCAGTCGGAGCCTGTGCTCCATTGGGCATCGAGTACAGCTCAGTGAGGGCCTGATAGACATCAAAACAAAGATCAATCGACCGATTGGCAGAGAAAACAGAAATAAATTTGACAAGAACACAATGGGAAGTGGAGCAGACATACCTTGTTTGGAACACTGCGGTGGTCGAGTGGAGGAATCCTTCTGGCTCCATGAGGGTTATCCTTGTTCCCAGTAACAGCGGCCATCCACCTTTCCAGAGTGGCATCGTCGATTGCTTCTGGATTGATCCGAGTCTCATCTTTAGTCCCGCGGTACAACCACATGCAATGACTCCGGAACTGAAGAGGCTGGATTCGTCGCCTAAGAAAAACCTCCAGGAGATCCATACCCATCACTCCATCCCGAACCAACTGAACTACGCGCTCCATCAGCATCTTCACGTCGGCTTTTTCCTCCGGAATCACCTTCAGAGAGGAGGGCTTGTTCACTCGGTCCATGGTGAACTGAGGGAGTCCACTCGACTTCCCCGGCGTCGGCTGATCCTGGCAGTAGAACCAGGTCGACTGCCAGCCTCTAACTGACTCGGGAAACGTCATGGCTGGGGGCTCGCCTTCTTCACGGTCTGAGAGCGGCACGTGAATATGTGCTTGAACAAGCCCCAATGCGGTCGACAACCCAGAAAATTCTCACACATGGACACAAACGCGGCAAGATAGGCGATGGAGTTCGGGGTGAAGTGGTGGAGTTGCGCTCCAAAGAAGTTCAAGAAACCACGAAAGAAAACGCTTGGTGGCAAAAAAAATCCGCGGTCGACATGGGTGGCCAGAAGCACGCACTCACCCTCTTCCGGCTGGGGCTGCCACTCTTTCCCCGGAAGCCTTGCGGCTCCGTGGGGGATCAGCCCGTCGTTGGCCATGTCGAGGAGATCCGCTTCCGTGATGGTCGACCGGATCCAATCTCCCTGGACCCAGCCTTTCGGCAGGCGAGATCTAGACGAAGACCCGCCAAGACTGGTGGATCTCCCCTTCGCCTTCTCCGTCGCCGACGCCTTCTTCGCGCGTTCCAGCGCCGCCATCTTCTCCTTGACCATGGCTGCCGGCGAGACGCGCGAGGGGAAGTTGTGCGGAGGCGAGAGCGAGCGCGTTGGGCAGAGACAAAGGAAGCAGAGGGAGAATGCTAAGGCACTATTCAAAAAACCCTCGCCGGGCGCATTTATAAGATCCCTTCCGAGTGGATGATGGGTGGGCCCGGTCGATCTAATCATATCCCGAAACAGTTGCGTGGACGTGATACGTGGCGAAAAAGGCGGCGCGGGGATCGAGGCATCTATGTCCTATCCCATCCGAGCGCCGCGGTCCGCCCCGCTTCGCGCGCTTCCCCAAATTTCGTATCCCGCAGAATCCGCGAACGGCAGACCGTTCTGTCAGACACGGGATTTCCTGCGATCTGTCACTCGGGAATCGACAAAGTCCAAAAGGTCACTCGACAAAAGAAAAGAATGGATCGAGTCGACTGAAGAAAAGTTGCTCACTGTCAGCAAAGAGATTTTTGGTTCAAAGCAACGCATGACCAGTATGCAAAGGCTAATCGGAAACAACATCAACTCCTTCATCACTCAAGCCTCAATCCATTCGGGGGCTAATGATGGAGTCATGTACCTAGGGTAGGGTCATGGACCTGATCTAAGTACCCTGCCCAAG
Organism: Triticum aestivum; assembly: GCF_018294505.1. Classification (NCBI taxonomy): domain Eukaryota; kingdom Viridiplantae; phylum Streptophyta; class Magnoliopsida; order Poales; family Poaceae; genus Triticum; species Triticum aestivum. The sequence continues at coordinate 436,875,349 of NC_057813.1, read as the reverse complement.
GACACCCTTAGAAGAGATCACCTTCCAGTCGACCTACGAGGAACTCACTCGACTGACTTGAAGGACTCGACCACGAAGACTCACTCGACCACCAGAAGGTCAAGAAGCACTCTGCACTGCAACGGTCTGTAATTAAGTAGACTTTATGATAGTTAAGACACTTTATGTGGGGCGTTACCAGTAACGCCCCGGACTTTATGTACCTTAAACCCTTCATTACGTGGGTTGGCTGGGGTCCTGGCGCACTCTATATAAGCCACCCCCCTCCACAGGCAGAAGGGTTCGCACCCCTGTAACTCATATACACTTAATCCACTCGATCGCCTCTGGGCTCCGAGACGTAAGGCTTTTACTTCCTCCGAGAAGGGCCTGAACTCGTACATCTCTTGTGTTTACAACCTCTCCATTGCTAGGACCTTGCCTCTCCATACCTACCCCCACTCTACTGTCAGATTTAGAACCACGACAGGTTCCTCCCTTAAATAATCCAGAGAAGATCATGAACACCAGGATAGTGTCCGGCTCTGCAAAATAAATTCTACATTCCACCGTAGAGAGAATAAAATGTACACAAGCTCAATCTACTGACGTATTTTGCGGCATGACGTCACACCACTACCAAGCCTTTACTTGAATCGTTTTTTATTATACCGCCTCAGCGCGTTTAGTGAAGCGGTTTCCTTGGCATGTCTTGTCGAAGCAGAGATCATGTTCCCCTTATTCCGGGATTCTCATCAATACGGACGTGGGTAACCCAACCGCGCCATTGATGGTGGCGCTTGGGAGATAAGCGAGTTTTACCGGGCTAGTGGGGACGCATAGTCTTCGTCCGCCTATATATAAGGGATAAGGATTCACCTTTTCACCCACGCCTTCTTCCTCCTTTGCTTATCCATCTCCGCGCACTCGAGCTCCAGCGCCCAAGTTCGCGCATCTCGTCTCAACCTTCTCCGACCATGTCCGGAGCGGGAGGCAAGTGGTTGGCCTCCACCGTTAAGGAGGAGCACATCACAAAGCTGCGCAGTGCCGGATATCTTTCCGGTGACATCGCGCACCGGCTGCCCGACGAGGGGCAGCTCATTCCCACCCCCGGGCCCCATGAGAGGGATGTTTTCCTTCCCCACTTCCTCCGCGGACTGGGCTTTCCACTTCACCCCTTTGTCCGGGGGCTCATGTTCTACTACGGCCTGGATTTCCATGATCTGGGGCCGAACTTCATCCTCAACATCTCGGCGTTTATCGTCGTGTGCGAGGCCTTCCTCTACATCCAGCCCCACTTCGGCTTGTGGCTCAAGACCTTCAATGTCAAGCCGAAGGTAGTGAAGGGCACTCAAGCGGAGTGCGGAGGCGCCATGTTGGGCAAGATGCCCAACACCTTTGGTTCGAAGGGGCCTTCGTGGAATCCGTCAAGGGGTGGCAGTCGGGGTGGTTCTATATCACCGAGCCGCGCGACCCTACGTGGGCGGCGGCCCCCGAGTTCAGATCTGGAATCCCTACGCAGCTCACCTCCTGGAAAGAGAAGGGCTTGCTGTGGGGTAATTCGAAGGAGCTAATGGGACTCCAAGCCTGTATCCAGAAGCTGGTGAACAAGAAGCTCAGGCTGGTTAACGTGGTCCAGGTCATGCTCGTTCGCCGGATTCTCCCATGCCAAGAACGGGCATTCAATATGTGGGAGTTCAATCCGGAACAGCACCAGGTGTTGAGCGGGCTCTTCGACACGACGTACGAAGGCGCCTGGAGGGTGCTGTTTAAGGGCGCCGAAGCCCCCGCATCCGCGACGGAAGATCACGGATTTCACTCGCAGCGTCCAGCTGACGAGGTAAGTGATTCTACCCCTTTACGGGACACTTGTTGTTAATAGTTCGACCCTAAGCGGGTTTTAATCTCCCTTTTCCTTTGACAGGAATGGATGAAGAAGGCCGAGAAGCTCATCTGCCCGACTCCCATGCCAGAAGACCCAGTGGACACCCGTCTAGCGGGGCTACTGGTTCCGGCACCGCACGTGGTGCCGGAGAAGAAGGCCAAGAAGGTGGCCACGGGCACTCGAAAGAGTTCTCGTTTTCAGGTGTCCGACGACTCCGAGGCGGACTCCTCCCCCGAAGATGAGGAGGAGGAAGAAGACTCTCTCCCTGAGGAGGGAGAGAGGAAGAGGAAGGCTTCCCCAACAGGGGAGGCCGAAGGGTCCAAGAGGGGAAGAACTATTCCCCCGGACAGCTCCGCCAACACCAACGTTGGCGGTGAAGAGTGGCCCTCAAGGCCCAGGCCTCAGGCGAGATCGTAAGTATCCGGATCCCTGAATGATCTGCAATTTCTTTTGTGTCACATAGTGTCCTTCTAATGCCACATACTACCTGCAGTCCGGCCGATGATGATCTCCCCGCTTCATCGAGCGGGTCGTTGGCTCCGTCGGATGTGGATTCCATCCCGGCTGCCTCCACCCCTCGCGCCGATGAGGACGCCGAGGTGGGATCCCAGAAAGGGACCCATCAGGGGGAGGCTCCGGAGGCGCCGCAAGGCGGCCTCCCGGACTTAGCGCCGGACTCTACGCCGGAACCTGCAGTGGTTCCAGAGTCCGGCAGGCGACCCCTTCGCAAGAAGGGAAAGACCGTGACACCGGAAGCCTCCGTCCAACCGGAGGCGCCGGACAACTTGCTTTAGGCGCTCAAAGGCGCTTCCATCGAGGAAGAACACCGCACTATCATGGGTGCGGTGATCCAGAAGGTTCAGCTCGCAAAGAGCAGGCTGACCGAAGCCTGCAGCAGCCTTCTAACAGGCTTTGAGGTAAGAAGTTAAAATTATGTAATGTAATACCGCATAGACAGTAGCCCCTGATGCTCGGTTCGGTGTTCGAAAAGAAAAGCCGGACTGAGGATCTAAAAAGATATACGCAGGGTTGCTAAAAAAGTATGTCAATATGGGTTTGCAGGCTGCGCTGCTGACCTCTGCCGCACTGGCTGCGGAGGTCGGTGCGCTGAAGCAGGATCTCGAGCGGTCCGAGCAAGAGCTCGGCCGTGCCAAGAGGCAGCTCGAGGACAAAGAAGGTGAGTAACACCACTTTGAAAAGTTACCTTACAGAAAAGGATTTAGGTTGCAATAAGAGAATAACAAGGATAACATTGGTACTGCAGGGGCCACAAACGAGGTGGCAGCCCTGAAGGAGGCTGTGTCCGCGGCCGAACGCAATGCGGCCGCGGATCGAGCAGAGCGAGAAAAGCAGGAGGCATGGGTGGCGGAGGTGCGGCAAGAGCTCCAGGCTCTCATGGAGAAGCATGAGAGTTTGGAGCGCGACTCAAAGACTCGAGAGTCCGAGCTCGCCTCGGCTCTCGAAAGTGCCAAGTCCGCCAAGGCCAACGCCCGTAAGGCCCTTCAGGAAATTGAGGATATGAAGAAAATAGCGGCGGATAAGGCATTTTTCATGCAAAGCAAGCATGTTAATGTAAACTACCTGACACTTACCCGAATTCAGAGCTCTCCAGGGGCATTTGCAGATCTGCCTCATAGTGTATCCGACGCTGCCGCATTCTACCGTGGCGAGGAGGGGAGCTCAACAGAGAAGGTCTTCTGGTCTCAGTACGCTGAGGCCGGCCATCCGGTGCCCCCTAGCGACCAGCTGAAGCAGCTGGTCGAGCTCCACAAGGTAGCTGAGGAGGCCATGAAGGGCCTTATAGTCCGGTTGTGGCTTGGACAGGCCATGCCTGGGAGCTACTTCGGCCTCATGCGGCGGCTGGTGGATGCGTGCCCCTGGGTGGATGTCATCAAGCGCTCCGCCTGTATTGAAGGTGCTCGTCGGGCCCTTGCCCGCGCAAAGGTGCACTGGGGCAGGCTGGATGCGGAGAGGCTTCTTACTGACCCGCCGCCAGCGGGCAAGGAGTATCGTACGCCCGAAATGTACTATAAGACAGTCCTGAAGGGTGCCCGCAATATTGCAGATGAGTGCCCCAGAGATGTAATTATTGAGTAAACTCGTTATGTATTATCCTGTGCGCTGAAAACTTTGTTCATATGCGCTACGCAACGCTTGTTTAATTTAAAATATTACCTTTTGTGCGGCCATTTATAAAATCTGAGAGATGGCAAGTCGTTGGCTTCAGCCCCCAAGCCACGAGTGTTGGGGTGTTCGGGATAAACTTGAGCACTCTTGTTCCCATTTTTGGGTCCATCTAGGGAGGCGCTCAACACAACGAACAAGGCGACCGGACTTATAATGCTTGAACACTCTCACTTAGCCATAGAATTCTATAATTTTAAATTTCGGCGAAGCCCCTAGTATTCGGAAGACCGAACTCGGGGCGCTATCGACGCCTTCGTCGGACATTATCCGGTACTTCGCTCGAAGCGGCATAGGTCTTTAGGGACCCGAAAAGACCTCTCGAACAGCGACCAGTCTCTCGCCTTATCATGCCAGTCAGTTTTAGCTTTCTCCACTGAGGCGCTCGCCCAGCTCAACCGGGGCGCAATCGCAGTGGTTCTCCCAGTGCCACCTTAGCCGACAGAACGGAACATAAGGCACCAAAACGTGGGAGCCGGGCAAACCCAACTATTGACCCAAGACATGATTCAGAGCCGATTCATATAATGCTATAAGTTCGGGGTGCCGCACTTGTGAAAGTGTTCGGACTTATCACACCATAAAGCGGGGAACATAAGCCCCTGGTGTATTCGGCCGTACCAAAATATACGGGTGCGAGATGTCATTAATGAACATATGTGTAGAGTAATGCAATAACAGGCAAAGAATGCTGCATTATTTATTCAAGGAATTCTGCTATAAGTGCCGAAGGATACAAATAGTGCGGTAAGCAAGGGATTGGACTAAATAAGCATGTCCCCCTCCAGGGATGGGCTGCAGACTGGTGTATATAATCGAATTTAATGCTCGTAATGGAGACCACCTGAATGTTAACCGCAACCTTCTTTCTTCCCTGGCCGTTGCATCGTGAGTTCGGCAGGTCCACCGCCGGACAGGGCTTCTGGTAAATGGAGTCCTATATATAAAAAGAAAAATAAAAAGAGCGACACACTTGGGAGCCCCTGGTGTGGTTGAGCCGCACTCTGGGTCTGATGTGGTCGTGCCCCTCCCCTTAAGCCCATGGTATCTCCAGAGCGTAATGATGTACGCGGAGGGTTGGTCTTGCAATTATGCAAGGGCTGGGGTTGGGGCCGTATTGCTACGCGTTCTCGGATCGTGCCAGGTGGTCTTGGTTGATGTTGCTTCGGGCGCATTTGGCCGTGTCCGGCCGTTTAACGGCCGGACTCGAAAATTGCCTTAAAAGGCTGCTCTGTACTTCTGCCGCGAGAGCCGCTGTGTGTTCCTCCGTTCGGAGGGAGCGTTCCGTATTTCCGTTGACCGTGATGACTCCACGAGGGCCTGGCATCTTGAGCTTGAGGTATGCGTAATGCGGCACCGCGTTGAACTTTGCGAACGCGGTTCGTCCGAGCAGGGCGTGATAGCCGCTGCGGAATGGGACTATGTCGAAGATTAACTCCTCGCTCCGGAAATTATCCGGGGATCCGAAGACCACTTCCAGTGTGACTGAGCCTGTACAATTGGCCTCAACACCTGGTATGACGCCTTTGAAGGTCGTCTTTGTAGGTTTAATCCTTGAGGGGTCTATGCCCATTTTGCACACTGTATCCTGATAAAGCAGGTTCAGGCTACTGCCACCGTCCATCAGGACTCTCGTGAGGTGAAATCCATCGACGATTGGGTCTAAAACCAATGCGGCGAATCCGCCATGGCGGATGCTGGTCGGATGGTCTCTTCGATCGAAAGTGATCGTGCAAGAGGACCATGGATTGAACTTCTGGGCGACTGGCTCCATCGCATATACATCCCTTAGTGCACGCTTCCGCTCCCTCTTGGGTATATGGGTTGCGTATATCATATTCACCGTCCGCACTTGTGGGGGGAAACCCTTCTGTCCTCTATTGTTCGGCGGTCGGGTCTCTTCCTCGTCGTCGCCGTGCAGCCCCTTGTCATTGTTTTCGGCAATTAACTTGCCTGCCTGCTTAAATACCCAACAATCTCTGTTGGTGTGATTAGCTGGCTTTTCGGGGGTGCCATGTATCTGGCATAAGCGGTCGAGTATTTGGTCCAAATTGGACGGACCCGGAGTGGTTCTTTTGAATGGCTTCTTCCGCTGACCGGGTTTAGAGCCTTGGAATCCGGCGTTGACTGCCGTATCCTCCTTGTCGTCGCCGTTAATGCGGCGTTTATTTTTGCTTCGACGCGACCTGCCATTGTGGTCCTTGGTATCCGGACTGCCAGAATTTTTACTGAGGTTGTTGCTGCGAGCTAGCCAGCTGTCCTCTCCTGCACAGAAGCGGGTCATTAGAGATGTGAGGGCTGCCATGGATTTAGGCTTTTCCTGTCCTAGGTGTCGGGCTAGCCACTCGTCGCAGATGTTATGTTTGAAGGCTGCGAGGGCCTCTGCATCCGGACAGTCGACGATTTGATTTTTCTTTGTTAAGAACCGTGTCCAGAACTGTCTGGCCGATTCGTCTGGCTGCTGAATTATGTGGCTTAGGTCATCGGCGTCTGGTGGTCGCACATATGTGCCCTGGAAGGTGTCGAGGAATGCGGCTTCCAGGTCTTCCCAACACCCAATTGACTCTGCAGGCAAGCTGTTAAGCCAATGCCGAGCTGGTCCTTTAAGCTTTAGTGGGAGATACTTGATGGCATGGAGATCGTCGCCGCGAGCCATATGGATGTGAAGGAGATAATCTTTGATCCAAACCGCGGGGTTTGTTGTGCCATCGTAGGATTCAATGTTTACGGGTTTAAACCCTTCTGGGATTTGATGATCCATTACTTCGTAAGTGAAGCATAGCGGGTGTGCGGTGCCTCTATATTGAGCAATATCACGACGTAGCTCGAGTGAGCGTTGTCTGCTGTGTTCGGCCCGGCCGGAGTTAATGTATCCGGCGCGACGGTATTCGTCGTGGGTCGTGGGGCGCCCACATGATCCATAGATGGATCTGGATTGCCTTGCTTTGTCCTCCAATATATCTTGCAAGTCCGGCGCGTTCCCTCTTGGCTTCGTACTTTTGGAGCGATGCTGGGGTACGGTCTTGGTGGAGGGCCTAGATGCCTCTCTGTCGCGACCACGGGGTGGTCGGTCGGCCGTATTGTGCACTGGTGATGAAGGTATGTATGCTTCCTCCTCTAATCGGGGGAGCAACTTGCGTTTTGGGTAGCTTTTGGAGGGGCGTTCGAGTTCGTACTCTTCGGCCGTGAGGACCTCGGTCCATCGATCGGCTAGCAGGTCCTGATCAGCTTGAAGCTGCTGCTGCTTTTTCGATAAGCCTGCGTGTAAAACGCTCTTGTTTGACGGGATCCTCGGGCACGACGAATTCGTCGTCGTTGAGGCTTGCCTCGTCTTCGGAGGGAGGTATGTAATTATCATCCTCGACCTCTTTATCTGCCGCTCTCTCGTGAGGGCTTGCTTCTGCATCCTCCTGCGCTGAATCTTGCTGGAGGGGATTGTCTTTGGCACTTTTTGGGGTATTATTATCTCCTGTGCCTGAATCTCCATTCTTGCTGTGGCGGGATTTAGAGCGGCGCAGCTGGCGTCGGTGCTTGGGCTGTTTCTTTAAGGAATCTACCTCCACTGCTTCTTCGCCATCCCCCTCTTTTGGGGTGTCCACCATGTATATGTCATATGACGAGGTGGTCTTCCAGTGCCCTGTAGGCGCTGGTTCTTGTTCGTCTCCGGCATCGTCGTCCATACCGTCGATGTCTTCGGAGTCGTAGTCTAGCATGTCTGTTAGATCGTCGACAGTGGCTACAAAGTGGGTGGTGGGTGGGCCTTGAATTTCTTCGTCGTCCGTATCCAAACCGTCCTGGCCATAGTCCGGCCAGGTCTCTCCGGGTAGCGAGAGATGTTTTAGTGAATTTAGGATGTCGCCAAAGGGCGAGTGTTGGAAGATGTCCGTGGCGGTGAACTCCATGACCGGCGCCCAATCAGATTCGATTGGCACGGGCGCGGGAGGTTCGTAGTCCGATAGGGAGTCCGGCACTTCGGAGTCACGAGCTTCGCAAGGGACAAGGTTAGTGTTCGGATCCATCGCCGTGGAAGTTGCAGCCCCCGAGGCGGTGTCCAGCCACCGTTCCTCGATCTGGGCGATCGGCTCCGGACTAAGGGCCGGAGCGGATTCGTGTTCGGCCACCAAGGCACTGTCCGGCGGCAGAGCTAGATCATGCCCATCGTGACAGTGCGGCACGCTCGGCTGTGGCTCGAGCCCGTCGAAGATCAAGTCCCCGCGGATGTCGGCCGTGAAGTTTAGGCTTCCGAACCTGACCTGACGGCCAGGGGCGTAGCTTTCGATCTGCTCCAGATGGCCAAGTGAATTAGCCCGCAGTGCGAAGCCGCCGAATACGAAGATCTGTCCGGGGAGAAAAGTCTCACCCTGGACAGCGTTGTTGTTGATTGAAGAAGCCATCGAGCCTATCGGTGACAACACAGAGGAACTCTCAATGAAAGCACCAATGTCGGTGTCAAAACCGGCGGATCTCGGATAGGGGGTCCCGAACTGTGCGTCTAGGCGGATGGTAACAGGAGACGAGGGACACGGTGTTTTACCCAGGTTCGGGCCCTCTTGATGGAGGTAAAACCCTACGTCCTGCTTGATTAATATTGATGATATGGGTAGTACAAGAGTGGATCTACCACGAGATCAAGGAGGCTAAACCCTAGAAGCTAGCCTATGGTATGATTGTTGTAATGGAGGTTATGTCCTACGGACTAAAGCCCTCCGGTTTATATAGACACTGGAGAGGGCTAGGGTTACACAGAGTCGGTTACAATGGTAGGAGATCTACATATCCGTATCGCCAAGCTTGCCTTCCACGCCAAGGAAAGTCCCATCCGGACACGGGACAGAGTCTTCAATCTTGCATCTTTGTAGTCTTGGAGTCCGGCGGACGATGATAGTCCGGCTGTCCGGACACCCCCTGGTTCAGGACTCCCTCAGTCCGGCTTCCTGCTCATATTCGAAGCATAGCCTCGTTTTTCTCGTTTTGCTTGTTTTTTGAACATTTTTTGGTTCATCTTGATACCATCTTGATGGTTTAAAGTGATTCGGGCCATGTAGCCTCAATTCTCACAGCTCATATTTGAAGCATACCCGTGGTTTCTATTAACCCGGCCGGGCTTTGAACGATAAGTCGCCAGTATATGATGATATTAAATACTTGGAAGTATTGGCTTCTAACTTTTGGGTTATCACCCTTACTGCGTTGGTATCATAAGCCGCCAGTACGATTCAATATCACAGGTATGCTATTTTTGTTATGATTATATCTAATCATGACTAAGCCGGCCCCATTTATAAACTGTTTTACACATCAGTTATTATATATGGGATGTTATGACCCGCCCTGCGGTAAACTGCCAGGGCTCTTGTGATCTACTTGTGTGCAGGTTAAGACTAAATTTCATCTGCATAAATCAACGTCATCATAAGGATATAATGATAGTTTTCAAGTGGAGGATCACATAGTGCTGGGCAAAACACAAACGTGCATGATGGCATGACGGAGCAAAGTTTTTACTAGCCTATTACATGACTCAAGGAGCCAAGTGATTAAGTGTTTTCAAAAGATCAAATATATAAATCGCCCAGCGGGTCAATCTTCTTGGCCCTCACGGTTTGAAGTTTCTGGATCATCCTTCCCCGGTTCTTCGTCCTTCTCTGCTTCCTGGAGGTTTGGTGATGACCAATCAATGCCACACAAGGCTTGGAATTCAGCTTCATCATCTATAAGCTCAGACGGGTTAACTTCAGGAGCAAAAGTGTGGTTATGGATTGAGGGAATTAGATCCATCACTTTATAAGCCGGCGTAGGCAGTTTCTGGTTTGCCATATCATAAGCCGGTTGATATCTTGAAAGATCCGTTTCATTGGCAATCAGGTCGGCCAAGGGACGTATCTCCTTCACGCAGGTGGTGAAGTCTTTCTTCTCAAAGGGAGTGCCATCTTCTTTCAAGCTTGGATATCCGGTAGCTATGTCGGCCAGGTCTAGCTCTGATAGCCATGCCTTGGCCTGGCTCAAAGCTATTGCAGCACCGGCTCTTGCAGATGATCACTTCATCTCGTCAATCCTCTCGGGCAGAACAGAAAGCTTTCTCAAGACATCACTCGGGAGAGTAGTTGCTTTATTAGCCGGAGAAATTGTGGCCAACGCGCGCTGAGTTCCAGTATATAACTGTTGAACAAGTGTGCAAACAGCCTTGAGCTTCACAAGCATCTCTTGGCTCAGATTGCTGCTCCTAGGACCTGAATAATAATCAAGGATTGGTTAGAGGCGGCTTATACAGTCAAGGAAGATATTCAAATTTGATACTAGCAAGGTGACTCACCAAAGATCGCAGAAACCATCTAGGATACATGGCGTTTTAAGCCGGTAAGCTCACTGGTCACCTCCTCAAGAGCCGCCTCCGCCTTCTCAGCCCGCTGTATCAAGGCAATTTTCTCTTCAGCCCAAGCGCTTCTTTCAACTTCAAAACTGGTCTTCAGTTTTTCCGTTTCAGCCATGCTAAACTGGAATTTTGAGTCGGCCTTCCGGGTCTCAGATTCTTGCTGCTCCAGCCGAGCTTTCACATCAGTTAATTGTGATTCAAGTTGAGCAGTGGTGGCCTGTACATACACCAGTTCAAAATCATGTTCAGATTTGGATTACAGACATGAAGTCCCAAGCCTGTTGCAAGCAACAATACTTGGCACTTGGGGGCTAATGCCTGCCAAAAAAATTTACTCATGCAACGATTCATGTGAATAAGTCCCAAGCGCTTTGCAAGAAAGAGTACTTGGCACTTGGGGGCTAATGCATATTGCTTGTCTTTTTTACTTTATGATGACTCGGTTGTGCCATGAACGGTCACAGTCGGTTCATGAGGGCTACACAAGTAAGTTCTGCTTTATACACAAGGATACAAAGGACCGGCCCATTCATGCTGACTAAACTGGCCCTTGGGGGCTACGAATTCAGTGTTAATCATTACAGATCTGCTTTAACCCGGATGGTGTAAGCCGGATTTTGAAGGATTCTATCAAAGGGTATTATTTATACTCATGGTTAATCTAAGTCTACAACATATTCAATTCCATCATAAACAGTAGACTTGGGGGCTGACAGGATGTGCACAACTCAATAAAGAAGAAGTTCATACCTCAAATTTTTGATGCATCTGCTTCACCATGTCAACTTCAAGATCGCGGATGGTGTGCACTTGATTGATATAGCCAGAATATACTTCACCAATGCTCAGTCGAGAGTAGTTGACAACATCAAATCTCACTTTTCGCCGTTCAATGTGTTCTTCCTTGGCAGAGTGCTTGGCCAAGACAGTAGATCTTCCCGGCTCTCTAAAGCTGATGCTGGTAATCACCACATCATCATCATGTGTCTTAGCCGTTTTAATTGGGCTTGAGGATTCAGTATTCAGAGGATTGTTCTTCGTCTGGTCAATGGAAGAGTTAGGAATTTCAGAGGGAACGTCAAGAACAGGTTCTTCTTATTTAGGTGCAGAGTGTCAGACGCAGGAATCTGTTGCTCCGATTCATTGACTTTGGGGTCTTCGGCCGGCTTAGTCACCCTTGCCTTCTTGCTAGGCTTGGCCTTTCCACTACATGGGTTATGAGAGGTTAGTGTAAATATAAAGGAACATAAGAAGCAAAGAATAAGTATTTGTTATTACCTAGGAGCAGTTTTGAAAGCCAACAGCTGGGACTATGATGTGTCGCCAGAAGAGGAGCGAGAAGTCTCCTGATAATTTGAATCGGAAGAATCAAGCGGCTGGTGAATGAGACCCGCCAAAAGATAAAAATATTTTAAATTTGGGATGACCTCGTTTTGACATTTCCTTGGAGTGTTTGGTACGCTGGAAGATAATTCTTCACCTCCACTGGTTCGAGTCTGTCGCCGGCTCTCGTGCTGCTGTTGCTTCAAAAGAAAGTGAAGATCCAGATGAGCTAAGGGGTGTGAAAAGCTTACTTTCCAGGTTACTCTTTGAGTTTTCCGTCTTGCCAAAGGCTCGGAGTCGGAGGAAATGATAGTTACCTCTTCCTCGATTGCTTGACTGGCCCCCGTGTCATCCTAATGATAATCAATGTCAATAAGGTAGTTGAAAAAGGAGCCAAGAGAATCAAGAGTTACCTCCGAATCAGAGTTGTCGGCCAGTTCGAGCAGCTTGGAAGTACTGGTCTTCTTCCTATTCTTCTTGGCGGTTCTCTTGGCGGCTTTCTTGGCAGCCCTGGCCCTTTTGGCAGCTTCATGGTCGTATTTCTTTTTCCAAAAATCATCTTCAGCCTATGAAAGTCATCAGAGTTGAGTTAATAGAATATTTGAGGATGAAGGTAAAGTAAGTAATTTAAAGACTTACATCTGGTGGCGGGTTAAGAGTGAAGAAAGGGTTTAGACCCACTTTGCTGCAGTCAGCCGGGTCTTCATTCAGAAGGGACTTTGTCATTTCATTAATGGCGTCATCAGTTAGACGCACGGAGCTATGGCGCAGTGGATCCTTTTTACCACCCGTGTAAGTACACATTAAACCGGATCGGTGACTGATACGTCTCCAATGTATCTATAATTTTTGATTGTTCCATGCTATTATATTACCCCTTTTGGATGTTTATGGGCTTTATTTTACACATTTATATCATTTTTGGGACTAACCTACTAACCGGAGGCCCAGCCCGTATTGCTGTTTTTTTTCCTATTTCAGTATTTCGAAGAAAAGGAATATCAACGGAGTCCAAACGGAATGAAACCTTCGAAAGCGTGATTTTTTGAACGAACATGATCCAGAGGACTTGGAGTGCAAGTCAAGAAGCAGCCGAGGTGGCCACGAGAGGGTAGGGCGCGCCCCCTGTCTCGTGGGCCCCTCGGGCGGCCACCGACGTACTTCTTCCTCCTATATAAGCCTACGTACCCTGAAAACATCCAGGGAGCCAACGAAACACAATTTCCACCGTCGTAACCTTCTGTATCCGCGATATCCAATCTTGGAGCCTTCGCGGACGCTCTTTTGGAGGGGGAATCGACCACGGAGGGCTTCTATATCAACACCATAGCCCCTCCGATGAGTTGTGAGTAGTTTACCACAGACCTTCGGGTCCATAGTTATTAGCTAGATGGCTTCTTCCCTCTCTTTGGATCTCAATACAATGTTCTCCCCCTCTCTTGTGGAGATCTATTCGATGTAAACTCTTTTTGCGGTGTGTTTGTCGAGATCCGATGAATTGTGGGTTTATGATCAAGTTTATCTATGAGAAATATTTGAATCTCCTCTAAATTCTATTATATATGATTGAGTTATATTTGCAAGTCTCTTCGAATTATCAGTTTGGTTTGGCCTACTAGATTGATCTTTCTTGCCATGGGAGAAGTGCTTAGCTTTGGGTTCAATCTTGCGGTGTCCTTACCCAGTGACAGCAGGGGTAGCAAGGCACGTATTGTATTGTTGCCATCAAGGATAAAAAGATGGGGTTTATATCATATTGCATGAGTTTATCCCTCTACATCATGTCATCTTGCTTAATGCGTTAGTTAGTTCTTATGAACTTAATACTCGAGATGCAGGCAGGAGTCGGTCGATGTGTGGAGTAATAGTAGTAGATGCAGATAGGAGTTGGTCTACTTGTTGCGGACGTGATGCCTATATACATGATCATGCCTAGATAATCTCATAATTATTCACTTTTCTATCAATTGCTCGACAGTAATTTGTTCACCCACCGTAATACTTATGCTATCTTGAGAGAAGCCTCTAGTGAAACCTATGGCCCCTGGGTCTATCTCTTATCATATTTGCTTCCAATCTAATTTTATTTGCATCTTTACTTTTTTGCATCTATATTATGAAATACCAAAAATATATTTATCTTATCATACTATCTCTATTAGATCTCACTTTCACAAGTGGACGTGAAGGGATTGACAACCCCTTTATTGCGTTCGTTGCGAGTTCTTTGTTTCTTTGTGTAAGCGAGGGAGTCCTGGACTAGGGGGTGTCCGGACAGCCGGACTATCATCGTCCGCCGGACTCCAAGACTATAAAGATACAATATTGGAGACTTCGTCCCGTGTCCGGATGGGACTTTCCTTGGCGTGGAAGGCAAGCTTGGCAATACGGATATGTAGATCTCCTACCATTGTAACCGACTCTGTGTAACCCTAGCCCTCTCCGATGTCTATATAAACCGGAGGGCTTTAGTCCGTAGGACACAACAACCATGACAACAATCATACCATAGGCTAGCTTCTAGGGTTTAGCCTCCTTGATCTCGTGGTAGATCCACTCTTGTACTACCCATATCATCAATATCAATCAAGCAGGAGTAGGGTTTTACCTCCATCGAGAGGGCCCGAACCTGGGTAAAAGCATCGTGTCCCTTGTCTCCTGTTACCATCCGCCTAGACGCATAGTTCGGGACCCCCTACCCGAGATCCGCTGGTTTTGACACCGACATTGGTGCTTTCATTTAGAGTTCCTCTGTGTCGTCACCGATAGGCTCGATGGCTTCTTCAATGAACAACAACGCCGTCCAGGGTGAGACTTTTCTCCCCGGACAGATCTTCGTATTCGGCGGCTTCGCACTGCGGGCCAATTCACTTGGCCGTCTGGAGCAGATCGAAAGCTACGCCCCCGGCTGTCAGGTCAGATTTGGAAGCCTAGACTTCAAGGCGGACATCCGCGGAGACTTGATCTTCGACGGATCCGATCCGCAGCCGAGCGTGCCGCACTGTCGCGATGGGCACGATCTAGCTTTGCCACCGAACAGTACCTTGGAGGCCGCACACGAATCCGCTCCGACCCGTAGTTCGGAGCCGATCGCGCAGATCGAGGACGAGTGGCTGGACATCGCCTCGGGAGCTGCAACATCCGCGGCGATGGAGCCGAACACTGACCTCGTCCCTTATAAATCTCGTGACTCCGAGGTGCCGGACTCCCTGCCGGACTCTGAGCCTCCTGCGCCCCTGTCAATCGAATTTGATTGGGCGCCGATCATGGAGTTCACCGCAGCGGACATCTTTCAGCACTCACCCTTTGGCGACATCCTAAATTCGCTAAAGCATCTCTCACTATCCGGAGAGCCCTGGCCGGATTATGGCTAGGATGGTTGGGATGCGGACGACGAAGAAATTCAAAGCCCACCCACCACCCACTTTGTAGCCGCTGTCGACGATCTAACCGACATGCTAGACTACGACTCTGAAGACATTGACGGTATGGACGACGATGCCGGAGACGATCAAGAACCAGCGCTCACAGAGCACTGGAAGGCCACCCCAACCCATAGTGTATATATGGTGGATACCCCAAAAGGAAGCGATAACAAGGACCAACGGGGCGCGGCAAAGGATAATCCCGCCGATAAACAACCAAAACGGCGATGCAGACGCCGCCCTAAGTCCCGCCTCGACTACAACAGCGCTCCCAATGACCCAGCAATAGAGCAGGCAAACCAGTGGACTACGAACATGAAACCAAGCAACCGTCCGAACAGGACAAATCGGATAATTAATCCATGCCCGGCGAAACCAACAGTCCAGACGACCTCACGCCGGACACACCACCAGAGAATAAGAGCCTTCGCAAAAGACTCATTGCCACTGCAAGAAGTCTGAAGAAGGAAAAACGGAAGCTCAAAACAGCGGAAGACATACTCAGAATGAGGTGGAGCAAAGTGCTCAAAACCGCAGACAAATATGGCAATGGCCATCAATCAAAGAGCTACCCGAAGCGCAAGCTACTGCCAGAATTTGACGAGGAAGCCATAGAGCCCCCACAGTCAAAAAACAAAGAGACCACCTGGCCGGATAGACGGCCAGATGATAGGCCAAAAACTACAAGCGGCGCCGCACACAAGCCGACTCATGATCCTGGGAAAATGGATGGCCCAACCAGGTCCATTTACGGGCCAAAAAAGAGGGCCCCAGGAAGCAACATAACACGCCAAGTGTTCGAAGACAGCGATACACCCAAATACAGGGGTGCCGCACACCCACTATGTTTCACCAATGAGGTGCTGGATCATGAATTCCCAGCAGGGTTTAAACCCATAAACATAGAGGCTTACGACGGAACAACAGACCCTGGAGTCTGGATAGAGGATTATATACTACACATACACATGGCTAGAGGAGATTACCTCCACGCCATAAAATATCTACCCCTCAAGCTCAAAGGGCCAGCTCGGCATTGGCTCAAAAGCCTCCCAGAAAACACTGTTGGAAGTTGGGAAGAGCCTGAGGACGCGTTTAGAGCAAATTTTCAAGGGACTTATGTCCGCCCTCCAGATGCAGACGATCTAAGTCATATAACTCAACAGCCCGGAGAGTCATCGCGCAAATTCTGGAACAGGTTCCTTACTAAAAAGAACCAAATAGTCGACTGTCCGGACGCCGAAGCCTTAGCAGCTTTTAAACACAACGTCCGAGACGAATGGCTCGCCAGACACCTCAGCCAAGAGAAGCCACGGACAATGTCCGTGCTAACAAGCCTCATGACCCGCTTTTGCACGGGGGAAGACAGCTGGCTAGCAAGATGCAGCACCAGCGACCCAAGTACATCCGAGATCAGAGATGGAAACGGAAAATCACGGCATAGAAAAGATCTGCGTCGGAATAAAGAAAAAAGCCCAAAGAACACGGCGGTCAACGCCGGATTCAAAAGCTCATGGCCAAACAACAAAACACTGCCTCTTAAGGACAACAATGACGAGCTATCCAACTTAAACAAAATTTTGGATCGGATATGTCAAATCCACAGTACCTCCGGAAGGCCTGCAAACCACACCCACCGAGATTGTTGGGTTTTCAAACAGTCCGGCCGATTCAACACCGAACACAAGGGGCTTGATGCACCAAGCGAGGATGACGACGAACCCCACCAGCAGGGCACCGGAAAACAAAAGACTTTCCCACAAGAAGTCAAAGCAGTAAACTCACTTCATGTGATAATATGGAAAAACAATGCGGCACCCGCTAAGATGGGTCTCGCACGGTCCACCCCAGCGGAGCCTCGAGATTGGATGTCAAAACCAATCTCTTTTGACCACCTGGATTATTCCAGAAGTGTTCGAAATGCAGGATGGACTGCTCTGATATTGGATCCTATAATCGACGGACTACAATTTACACAAGTCCTGATGGACGGCGGCATCGACTTAAACCTGCTATATCTGAACACAATCCGCAAGTTGGGGATAGACCTTACTAAAATTCGACATAGTCGCACTTCCTTTAAAGGAGTGACGCCAGGCCCTTACACCAAGTGCACAGGCTCCTTATTACTAGAAGTGGTGTTCGGGTCACCGAACAACTTCCGACGCGAAAAACTAATCTTTCATGTCGCCCCATTCAAAAGTAGCTATCAAGCACTGTTGGGACGTGAAGCTTTTGTCCGCTTTAACGCCATACCACATTACGCGTCTCTTACACTTAAAATGCCTGGTCCACGTGGCATCATTTCATTAAGAGGGTCATTCAAAGACCCC
This sequence comes from Triticum aestivum, assembly GCF_018294505.1. Taxonomy (NCBI): domain Eukaryota; kingdom Viridiplantae; phylum Streptophyta; class Magnoliopsida; order Poales; family Poaceae; genus Triticum; species Triticum aestivum. The sequence goes on along the minus strand of NC_057813.1, from coordinate 436,857,847 downwards.
GGACACGGCTAGACGAGTCCGGCATAAATAAGCTAGGGGCTCCCTAGCCGCACACCCCTTCATAAGGGGCTGTGCGTATAAGCAATAATGAGCTAATATAGACTCCGCTTTATTCATTTATTAATATTTTTCATGCACTTTTTCGCACGATTTCCTTTCAAACTAAGTTCCTCTCTTTTTACAGATGAACAACGTGCATACCCGTCCAGGATAACGGCACAATGGAGACACAGGCACAGACGTGCAGTAGGGACCCGTCGCAAGGATTCTTTTCAGATTAAGACCCTGCGTAAACCTTTTTCACTATCTCTTGTTGCTATAATCCCCTGGTTTCTCATTATAACCAGAGTGGAGACTGACGTTTTGGCATCGGCCGCGTCAGAGGACCTCGCCCGTACCTGGACACTAGGGGCTTAGGGCATTGTTCTGCCCATTATTATAAAGACCGAACACCTTAGGGAGTGTTCGGCGTCTCGAGTTAGGCCTTATATGCATCAGCTCCGAATCATGTCTTTGGTCAAATGTTGGGTTTGCCCGGCTCCTGTGTTTTGCTGCCTTACGTTCCGTCTCATCGGCTAACACGGCACCAGGAGAACTACTGCGATTGTGCCCCAGTTCGGCTGGGTGAGCACCTCAGTAGAGAAAGCCGAAAACTGACTGTCATGATACAGTGAGAGACTAGTCAACCACTCGATCGACCACCGGAATGTTTAGAATTCCTCCGCTTTGACGAAGGACCGTTTCCCGGTCAGGCACACACGCGCCCCGAATTCGGAGAGCGCGGTGCCCCCAGGGGCTATATCGTAGTCCCACCCTCGAACTCCAATGGCTAAGTGAAAGTGATAAAGCATCATAGTCCGGTTGCCTCGTTTGCTATGCTACCACCTCCTTAACAGGACCGAGACGTCGGATTAAGTGTGAAAATGTGCTATTTTTGCGAACACCCCCGCACCTTGTGCGTGGGGGCTAAAGCCTAAGACTGCCATCTTTCAGGTTATACACACGTATACATAAACGGCCGCATAGGAGATATCTCAATACTTGAAATGCACAAGTATAAAAAGTGATTACATCATAACCATTGTTTTACAAAATAAAACGTTCATTTGAACGTGACATTTTTCGACCACTGCGACTCTATTACACGAGCACCACACATAACTTCCCCAAAATAGTGCTCGGCGGGTAACCGGCTCTCGTCCGAACCCTGGGTCGCAACAGCGGTGGCATCCATCTCTGTCCAATGTGTCTTCACACGGGCGAGGGCCATCCGTGCACTCTCTATGCAGGCCGACCGCTTCATCAATTTGATATGCGGCACCGCCCCAAGAAATTGCTGCAATAAGCCAAAATAGCTCGTCGCCTTGGGCCTATCCGGCCAGACATGAGTCACGATATCCGTCATGGCAAGTCCGGACAACCTATTCAGCTCAGCCCATTCGGCCAACCGATCGGTCAGCGGAAGTGAACGATCCGGACTATGGAATTGAGACCAAAACAGCTCTTCCGTCTTGTGATCCTTCTGACTTCGGAAGTGCACAACGGCATCCACCGCACTCACCGCTAAGTCCATATATGGATCCTCCGGACCCCACAGCTGGCCAAGCTGGGCATACTTTGGATCCGTAAACCTGTGGCGCAGCAGAAAAGGCTTGCCAGCCACAATGTCTCCGGCCTGACGCAGCTCCTCCTTTATAGCCCGCATTCCAGAACGGGCATCCTTGGCTTCGGCGGTGGCCTTCCCAGGTCTTCTCGCTCCGATAGGCGCTCCTTTTCAAGAGCCTCATTGCGGTCGGTAGCATCCTTCAATTTAATGGCCAGTTCGGCCATCTCTTCCCTGCTTCGGCAGTGTGCAGCCCTTTCGGCTTCTAACTCCTCGGCCGCCCTCGAGGCAGCCGCATTACTTCTTCTGGCTTGCTCCTTGGCTTGAGCAAGTTCTGCCCGAAGGCTCTCCACAGCAGCAGCACCATCTGCGTCAAGCATAAATATTGTAAGAGGTGGGCTTTGGCTCCCTTAATAGGTGACTGCGGAGAGACAACTTACCTTGTGACTCGTCAAGTCGCTTGTTGACTAGCGCGATGTCTGCATCCGCAACATCGAGTTGTCACATTAATTCAACAACTCCATCAGTCCGGCTAGCCCCCGGACTATCCGCCACCTACATAGGAAAGGCGACACTCAATACCTGCGATTTTGATCCTCGGCACGCTGTCGCTTTCGACAACCTACCGAGTCTCAGGGGCTACTATCTATACAGGGCGCACTTTCATGTGCAAAACTGTCAAAAAGGTGCGTCGTTTTTACGTACCTCAAACCCCGCCAGCAAACTCCTGACGGCATTATGCAATCCGCTTTCGGTGGAAGAAATCCTTCCAATCACCATACTCATCAATGCACGGTGATCTTCTGAGATGGACGCCCTCTCAAGCAGATCCTTCAGCTCCCCCGGCCGAACACTAGTCGCCGCCGAACTCTTCGGCTCTGCCGGGCTCGGGGACACCCTCCGTGACGACACTTCAGGCTCGTCCGCCCTATCCGACGGCGCAGCAGACGGAGGCGTCTCGCTCTCCATCATCTCCGGACGAAGATCCCCCGAAGACGAGCTCATCTGAGAAGGTCGCAGATCCGAACTACAAGGTAAAAATTTCGGTTATCCTCAGAAGCACAAATAGGGATGTTTCTTATTAATGAACTCCCCCTTTTCTACTCACGGCTCGCTGGAGGGCTGATTCTTTAGAGAAGACTGTGCGGCCGGGACCTCCCCGGACGCAGGACCCTCTGGTGAAGATTTCTTCCCCCGCTTAGGGGCTTTGGCCTCCGGGTCTTCGGAGGCGCTCCTCTTCTCCCCCTGGAGGGAGGGATTCTCGATCCCCCCTTCTTCAAGCGCCCCCTTGGGCGAGGCGGTAGCTCCTCTATTTTCCCCTTCGCCTTCTTCTAAAGGCACAACCTCCAACATCCTGACCAGCACGGGATCCGGCGCGGTCTCTGGGAGGGGGGCCGGACACTGTATCAGCTTTGCTTGCACTATCCACTCCTGTTGAAGGATAACGGGTTAAAAGGCGAATTGTAGAAAAGCAAACAAATGGTGCGTCCGAACACTGAGCTACTTACTTGAGTATCCGGGCGATTGCAGCTTAGGCCGACATCCTCGTCAATTCCGGACACTCCGCCTGTGGTCCGAAGAACAACTTGTACATCTCCATGGGTGTCGCACCCATAAAGTGTTGGAGAATCCGTGGTCCCTCCGGATTGAACTCCCATAGCCGGAGAGGACGGCGTTTGCAGGGCAGGAGATGCCTAATTAGCATAACCTGCATCACCATGACCAGATCGATCTCCCTCGCCTGGAGGTCTCGAATCTGGCCCTGCAATAGGGGCACGTCTTTTGACGGCCCCCAGTTGAGCCCTTGGTTGACCCACGACATCGACCGTCGAGGAGGTCCCGAGCAGAATATGGGCGGCGGCTTCTGCCTGCTGCCCTTCGGAGTGGTGATATAGAACCACTCCTACTGCCACAAGCCGAGCTCCTCTTGGAAGGAGCCCTCGGGCCACGGGGCATCGGCCCTCCTGCTTATGGCCGCCCCGCCGCACTCTGCTTGACGCCCCCCAATCATCTTCGGCTCCACATTGAAGGTCTTCAGCCACAGGACGAAGTGGGGGGTGACGCGGAGGAAGGCTTCACAGACGACAATAAATGCGGAAATATGGAGGATGGACTCCGGAGCCAAGTCATGGAAATCCAGCCCGTAGTAGAACATGAGCCCTCTCACGAAAGGATCCGTTGGGAAGCCTAAACCCCGACGGAGGTGGGATACAAAGACGACGTACTCGCCGGGCTCGGGGGTGGGTATGGCCTGCCCTTTGGTGGGCAGCCTGTGTGAAATCTCGTAAGACAGGTACTTGGCTTCTCGCAGCTTTAGCACGTCCTCCTCCGTGACGGAGGAGGGCATCCACCGGCCCTGAAGGTCGGAGCCGGACATTGTTGAAGGTCCGAAGCACACGAATCTGGGGCTTTGGGTGTTGGAACTTGGAGCGAGGAGAAGATTCGATGGAAGATTGAAGAAAAGAAACGAGCCTTGGTCCTATTATAAAGAGGGAGAATACCAAGAGCCGTCTCCATGACCGTTCGGGACTCGCGTTCGATAGAGGGGGCATGGCAATGGGCGCGGTTGGGTTACCCACGTCCGTATTGATGAGAATCCCGGGATAAGGGAAACACGATCTCTGCTTCGACAAGACGTGCCAAGGAAACCGCTTCGCTAAACGCGCTGAGGTAGTATAATAAAAAACAATTCAAGTAAAGGCTTGGTAGTGGTGTGACGTCATGCTACAGGATGCGTCAGCAGATCGAACTTGTGTACATAATATTCTCTCTACGGTGGAGTGTGGAATTTATTTTGCAGAGTCGGACACTATCCTGGTGTTCACAATCTTCTATGGATTATTCAGAGGAGGAACCCGCCTTGCAATGCCGAACATTATGCGCGCCGGACTCATCGTCATTGAAGCCAGGTTCAGGGGCTACTGAGGGAGTCCTAGACTAGGGGGTGTCCGGACAGCCGGACTATCATCGTCCGCCGGACTCCAAGACTATGAAGATACAAGACTGAAGACTTCGTCCCGTGTCCGGATGGGACTTTCCTTGGCGTGGAAGGCAAGCTTGGCAATACGGATATGTAGATCTCCTACCATTGTAACCGACTCTGTGTAACCCTAGCCTCTCCAATGTCTATATAAACCGGAGGGCTTTAGTCCGTAGGACACAACAACCATTACAACAATCATACCATAGGCTAGCTTCTAGGGTTTAGCTTCCTTGATCTCATGGTAGATCCACTCTTGTACTACCCATATCATCAATATCAATCAAGTAGGAGTAGGGTTTTACCTCCATCGAGAGGGCTCGAACCTGGGTAAAAGCATCGTGTCCCTTGTCTCCTGTTACCATCCACCTAGACGCACAGTTCGGGACCCCCTACCCGAGATCCGCCGGTTTTGACACCGACAGTAGGTGCGTGGGACTTTTGAGGAGCCTCCTACTGGATTGATACCTTGGTTCTCAAAAACTGAGGGAAATACTTACGCTACTATTGCTGCATCACCCTTTCCTCTTCAAGGAAAACCAAGGCAAGCTCAAGACATAGCAAAAAGGATTTTTGGCGCCGTTGCCGGGGAGGTCTTAGCTCGAGTCAAGACATACCAAGTACCCATCACAAACTCATGTCCCTCGCATTTACATTATTTGCCATTTGCCTCTCGTTTTCCTCTCCCCCACTTCACCCTTACCGTTTTATTCGGCCTCTCTCTCCCAATGTCCTCCTCTTTTTTGCTTTCCTTTTTCTGTTTGCTTGTGTGTTGGATTACTTGTTGCCATGGCACAAGATAATACCAAATTGTGTGATTTCTCGAATACCAATAATAATGATTTCCTTAGTACTCCGATTTTTCCTCTTAATGATGTTGAGTTTTGTGAAATCAATACTGCTTTGTTGAATCTTGTTATGAAAGATCAATTCATCGGCCTTCCTAGTGAAGATGCCGCTACTCATCTAAACAACTTTGTTGATTTGTGTGATATGCAAAAGAAGAAAGATACGGATAACAATATTGTTAAATTGAAGTTATTTCCGTTTTCACTTAGAGATCGTGCTAAAGTTTGGTTTTTGTCTTTGCCTAAAAATAGTATTGATTCTTGGAGCAAGTGCAAAGATGCTTTTATCTCTAAGTATTTTCCTCCCGCTAAGATCATCACTCTTAGGAACGATATTATGAATTTTAAGCAACTAGATCATGAGCATGTTGCCCAATCTTGGGAAAGAATGAAATTGATGCTTCGCAATTTCCCTACTCATGGTTTGAATTTATGGATGATTATACAAAAATTTTATGCCGGTTTGAACTTTGCTTCTAGAAATCTCTTAGATTTGGCCGCGGGAGGCACGTTTATGGAAATCACGTTAGGAGATGCTACAAAACCTCTTGATAATATTATGGCTAATTATTCTCAATGGCACACCGAAAGATCTTTTAGTAAAAAAGTGCATGCTATAGAAGAAATCAATGTTTTGACTGGAAAGATGGATGAACTTATGAAATTGTTTGCTACTGAAAATACTCCTCTTGATCCCAATAATATGCCTTTGTCTTCTTTGATTGAGAACAATAACGAATCTATGGATGTGAATTTTGTTTGTAGGAATAGTTTTGGAAACAATGCTTATAGAGGAAACTTTAATGATAGACTGTTCCCTAGTAATTCCTCTAATAATTATGGAAATTCCTACAATAATTCTTATGGTAATTTTAATAAGATGCCCTCTGATTTTGAGAATAGTGTGAAAGAATTTATGATCTCTCAAAAGAATTTTAATGCTTTGCTTGAAGAAAAATTGCTCAAAGTTGATGATTTTGTTAGGAACGTTGATAGACTTTCGCTTGATGTTGATTCTCTTGAACTTAGATCTTCTCCTCCTAAGCATGATATATATGAGTCTCTCAAAGCAATGAGAATTTCCATTGATGAGTGCAAGGAAAGAACCGCTAGATTGCATGCTAAGAAAGATTGCTTTATAAAAGCGTGTTCTTCTAGTTTCCATGAAAATAATGATGAAGATCTTAAAGTTATTGATGCGTCTCCTATTAGATCTTTGTTTTGCCATATGAATCTTGATAATTATGGGACTGATGATGAGTCAACTTTACCTAGAAGGCGTCCCAAGAATTTGGATTTTTTAGATCTTGATACTAAATTTGGTAAAAGTGGGATTGGAGAGGTCATGACTTTAAATAGTATTGAACCCACTATCTTAGATTTCAAGGAATTTGATTATGATAATTGTTCTTTAGAAGGTTGTATTTCCTTGTTGCAATCCGCTGTTAATTCTCCTCATGCTTATAGTCAAAATAAAGCTTTTACCAAACATATCGTTGATGCCTTGATGCAATCTTATGATGAAAAACTTATTTTGGAAGTTTGTATACCTAGAAAACTTAATGATGAGTGGGAACCTACTATAAAGATTAGAATTAAAGATCATGAGTGTTTTTCTTTGTGTGATTTGGGTGCTAGTGTTTCCACGATTCCGAAAACTTTATGTGATATTCTAGGTTTCCATGATCTTGATGATTGCTCTTTAAATTTGCACCTTCGGATTCCACCATTAAAAAGCCAATGGGAAGGATCAATGATGTTCTCATTTTTGCAAATAGAAATTTGGTGCCGTAGATTTTTTCGTTCTTGATATAGATTGCAATCTTTCTTGCCCTATTATTCTTGGTATACATTTCCTTAGAATGATTGGCGCGATTATTGATATGAAGGAAGGGAATATTAGATTCCAATTTCCATTAAAGAAAGGCATGGAGCACTTTACAAGAAAGAAATTCAAATTACCTTATGAATCTATCATGTGAGCTACTTATGAATTTAGTGCCAAAGATGGCACTACTTAGATCTATCTTCGCTTTTATGCCTAGCTAGGTGTGTTAAACGATAGCGCTAGTTGGGAGGCAACCCAATTTTCTTTATGTTTTTTGTTTTTGTTCCTGTTTAATAATAAATCTTGCATCTACCTTCTGTTTAGATGTGTTTTTATCTTTTAATTAGTGTTTGTGCCAAGTAGAACCTATAGGATAACCTATGATGATAGTTGATTTGATTCTGCTGAAAAACAGAAACTTTGCGGGTACGAAATTAGTTTTGTTAAATCACAAAAACGTGATTTTGCGTTGATTATTTTTGCTGCTGATCAATAGACAAATTGTCCAGGACTTTCTATTTTGGTAGGATTTTTAGAGTTCCAGAAGTTTGCTTTAGTTACATATTGCTACAGACTGTTCTGTTTTTGACAGATTCTGTTTTTCGTGTGTTGTTTGCTTATTTTGATGCATCTATCACTAGTAAAATAGTTTATAAACCATAGAGAAGTTGGAATACAGTAGGTTTAACACCAAAATAAATAAAGAATTAGTTCATTACAGTACCTTATGTGGTGGTTTTGTTTTCTTTCACTAACGGAGCTTATAAGATTTCCTGTTGAGTTTTGTGTTGTGAAGTTTTCAAGTTTTGGGTAAAGCTTTGATGGACTATGGAATAAGGAGTGGCAAAAGCCTAAGTTTGGGGATGCCCATGGCACCCCAAGATATTCAAGAATAGCCAAAAGCCTAAGCTTGGGGATGCCCCGGGAAGGCATCCCCTCTTTCGTCTTCGTTCATTTGTAACTTTACTTGGAGCTATATTTTTATTCGCCACATGGTATTTGTTTTGCTTGGAGCGTCGTGTATTATATTAGTCTTTGCTTTTTATTTTACCAAAAGTGTCCTTGATGTACACACCTTTTGGGAGAAGCCTACTTGGTTGAATTTGCTAGAATACTCTATGTGCTTCACTTATATTTTTTGAGCTTGATAGTTTTTGCTCTAGTGCTTCACTTATATCTTTTAGAGCACGGTGGTGACTTATTTTTGTAGAAATTTTTAGCCTCTCATGCTTCACTTATATCTTTTTGAGAGTCTTTTAGAACATCATGGTATTTTCTTTGGTTATAAATTGGTCCTAGAATGGTAGGCATCCAAGTTGGGTATAATAAAAACTATCTTAGGAAGTGAATTGGATGCTATGATCAATTTGATACTTGATAATTGTTTTGAGATATGGAGGTAGTGATATTAAAGTCATGCTAGTTGGGTGATTATGAATTTAAAGAATGCTTGTGTTGAAGTTAGCAAGTCCCATAGCATGCACGTATGGTTAAAGTTCTGTAACAAATTTGAAACATGAAGTGTACCTGACTTGTGCATCCTTATGAGTGGCGGTCGGGGACGAGCGATGGTCTTATCCTACCAATCTATCCCCCTAGGAGCATGCGCGTAGTGCTTGATTTTTGATGACTTCTAAATTTTTGCAATAAGTATATGAGTTCTTTTGACTAATGTTGAGTCCATGGATTATACACACTTTTACCTTTCCGCCATTTCTAGCCTCTTCGGTACCGTGCATTGCCCTTTCTCACCTTGAGAGTTGGTGCAAACTTCGCCGGTACATCCAAACTCCGTGATACGATACGCTCTATCACACATAAACCTCCTTATATCTTCCTCAAAACAGCCACCATACCTACCTATTATGGCATTTCCATAGCCATTCCGAGATATATTGCCATGCAACTTTCCACCGTTCCGTTCATCATCATCATGACATACTTTACTTTTGTCATATTGCCATTGCATGATCATGTAGTTGACATCGTATTTGTGGTAAAGCCACCATGCATTATTTTTCATACATGTCACTCTTGATTCATTGCACCATCCCGGTACACCGCCGAAGGCATTCATATAGAGTCATATTTTGTTCTAGTTTCGAGTTGTAGTTCAGATGTTGTAATCAATAGAAGTTTGATGATCATCATTATTAGAGCATTGCCAAAAAAAGAAAAAAAAAGAAAGGCCAGAGAAAAAAAAGGAAAAGAAAAAAAATAAAAATAAAATAAAAAAGGGCAATGTTACTATCTCTTTTTCCATACTTGTGCTTCAAAGTAGCACCTTGTTCTTCATGTAGTGAGTCTCATATATTGTGCTTCAAAGTAGCACCATGTTTTTCATATAGTGAGTCTCATAAGTTGTCTTTTTATACTAGTGGGAATTTTTCATTCTAGAACTTGGCTTGTATATTCCTACGATGGGCTTTGAGGGAGTCCTGGACTAGGGGGTGTCCGGATAGCCGAACTATCATCTTTGGCCGGACTCCAAGACTATGAAGATACAAGATTGAAGACTTCGTCCCGTGTCCGGATGGGACTTTCCTTGGCGTGGAAGGCAAGCTTGGCGATACGGATATGTAGATCTCCTACCATTGTAACCGACTTTGTGTAACCCTAGCCCTCTCCAGTGTCTATATAAACCGGAGGGTTTTAGTCCGTAGGACGAACAACAATCATACCATAGGCTAGCTTCTAGGGTTTAGCCTCTCTGATCTCGTGGTAGATCTACTCTTGTACTACCCATATCATCAATATTAATCAAGCAGGAGTAGGGTTTTACCTCCACCGAGAGGGCCCGAACCTGGATAAAAACATCGTGTCCCTTGTCTCCTGTTACCATCCGCCTAGACGCACAGTTCGGGACCCCCTACCCGAGATCCGCCAGTTTTGACACCGACATTGGTGCTTTCATTGAGAGTTCCTCTGTGTCATCACCTATAGGACCGATGGCTGCTTCGATCATCAACAACAACGCGGTCCAGGGTGAGACTTTTCTCCCCGGACAGATCTTCGTATTCGGCCGCTTTGCACTGCGGGCCAATTCACTTGGCCATCTGGAGCAGATCGAAAGCTACGCCCCTGGCCATTAGGTCAGATTTGGAAGTTTGAACTATACGGCTGACGTCCGCGGAGACTTGATCTTCGACGGGTTCGAGCCACAGCCAAGCGCGCCGCACTGTCACGATGGGCATGATCTAGCTCTGCCGCCGGACAGTGCCTTGGAGGCCGCACAAGCGTCCGCTCCGACCCTTAGCTCGGAGCCGACTGCGCCGATCGAGGATGGGTGGTTAGACACCGCCTTGGGGGCTGCTACCTCTATGGCGATAGAGCCGAATACCAATCTTGTCCTTTGCGAAGCCCGTGACTCCAAGGTGTCGGACTCCTCTCCGGACTCCGAACCTTCCGCGCCCCTGCCAATCGAATCCGATTGGGCGCCGATCATGGAGTTCACCGCTGCGGACATCTTTCAGCACTCGCTCTTTGGCGACATCCTGAATTCGCTAAAGTGTCTCTCTTTATTAGGAGAGCCCTGGCCGGATTATGGTCAGGATGGTTGGGATGCGGACGACGAAGAAATTCAAAGCCCACCCACCACCCACTTTGTAGCCACTGTCGATGACTTAACCGACATACTAGACTTCGACTCCGAAGACATCGATGGTATGGATGATGATGCAGGAGACGACCAAGAACCAGCGCCTACAGGGCACTGGAAGGCCACCTCGTCATACGACATTTACATGGTGGACATCCCAAAGGATGGGAATGGCGATGGAACAACAGAGGACGACCCCTCCAAGAAACAGCCTAAGCGCCGGCGTCAGCGGCGCCGCTCTAAATCCCGCCACAGCAAAAACGGTGATTCCGGCACGGGAGATAATAACACCCCGGACAGTGCCGAAGACAACCCCCTCCAGCAGGATTCAGCACAGGAGGATGGAGAAGCCAGCCCTCATGAGAGATCGGCAAACAGAGAGGTAGAGGACGATAATTATATGCCTCCCTCCGAAGACGAGGCAAGCCTCGACGACGACGAATTTGTCGTGCCTGAGGATCCCGTCGAACAACAGTGTTTCAAACGCAGGCTTATGGCCACGGCAAGCAGCCTCAAGAAAAAGCAGCAACAGCTGAGAGCTGACCAAGACTTGCTAGCCGACAGATGGACTGAAGTCCTTGCGGCCGAAGAGTATGAACTCAAACGCCCCTCCAAAAGCTACCCAAAACGCAAGCTGCTACCCCGATTAGAGGAGGAAGCACCTAAACCTACATCACTAGCGCACAATACGGCCGACCGGCCACCTCGTGGCCGCGACAGAGAGGCCTCTAGGCCCTCCACTAAAGCCGCACCCCGGCGTCGCTCGAAAAGTACAAAGCCACAGGGGAATGCGCCAGACTTGCAAGACATATTGGAGGACAAGGAAAGACAAACAAGATCGATCTATGGATCGCGTGGGTGCCCCACGATACGTGATGACAATCGTCACGCCGGATACAGCAATTCCGGCCGGGCCGAACACAGTGGACAAAGCTCGTTTGAGCTGCGTCGTGATATAGCCCAATACAGAGGCGCCACACACCCACTATGCTTCACAGACGAAGTAATGGATCATCAAATCCCCGAGGGTTTCAAACCCGTAAACATTGAATCATACGACAACACAACAGATCCTGTGGTTTGGATCGAGGACTATCTCCTTCACATCCACATGGCCCACGATGATGATCTACACGCCATCAAATACCTCCCACTCAAGCTTAAAGGACCAGCTCGGCATTGGCTCAACAGCTTGCCAACAGAATCAATTGGGTGTTGGGAAGACCTGGAAGCCGCATTCCTTGATAACTTCCAGGGCACATATGTGCGACTACCAGACGTCGATGACCTAAGCCACATAATTCAGCAGCCAGACGAATCGGCCAGACAATTCTGGACACGGTTCTTAACTAAGAAAAATCAAATCGTTGATTGTCCGGATGTAGAGGCCCTTGCAGCCTTCAAACATAACATCCGCGACGAGTGGCTTGCCCGGCACCTAGGACAGGAAAAGCCGAAATCCATGGCAGCCCTCACATCACTCATGACCCGCTTCTGCGCGGGAGAGGACAGCTGGCTAGCTCGCAGTAACAACTTGACCAAAAACCCTGGTAGTTTGGATACCAAGGACAGCAACGGCAGGTCACGTCGCAATAAGCACAAGCGCCGCATTAACAGCGATAATACTGAAGATACGACAGTCAATGCCGGATTCAGAGGCTCTAAACCCGGTCAGCGGAAAAAGCCATTCAAAATAACTACTCCGGGCCCGTCCAATTTGTACCAAATACTTGATCGCTTGTGCCAGATACACGACACCCCCAAAAAGCCAGCCAATCACACCAACAGGGATTGTTGGGTGTTCAAGCAGGCAGGCAAGTTAATTGCCGAAAATAGTGACAAGGGGCTGCATAGCGATGACGAGGAGGAGACCCGGCCGCCGAACAATAGAGGACAGAAGGGTTTCCCCCCACAAGTGCGGACGGTGAACATGATATACGCAACCCACATACCCAAAAGGGAGCGGAAGCGTGCACTCAGGGACGTATATGCGATGGAGCCAGTCGCCCCAAAGTTCAATCCATGGTCCTCGTGCCCGATCACTTTTGATCGAAGGGACCACCCCACTAGCATCCGCCATGGCGGATTCGCCGCATTGGTTCTAGACCCAATCGTCGACGGATTTCACCTCACTAGAGTCCTGATGGACGGCGGCAGCAGCCTGAACCTGCTTTATCAGGATAGAGTGCGCAAGATGGGCATAGACCCCTCAAGGATTAAACCCACAAAGACGACCTTCAAAGGCATCATACCAGGTGTAGAGGCCAACTGTACAGGCTCAGTTACACTTGAAGTGGTCTTCGGATCCCCGGATAACTTCCGAAGCAAAGAGTTAATCTATGACATAGTCCCATTCCGCAGCGGCTATCATGCACTGCTCGGACAAACCGCATTGCAAAGTTCAATACGGTGCCGCACTACGCATACCTCAAGCTCAAGATGCCAGGCCCTCGAGGAGTCATTATGGTCAACAGAAACACCGAACGCTCTCTCCAAACGGAGGAGCATACAACGACTCTCGTGGCGGAAGTACAAAGTAGCCTCTTAAGGCAATTCTCGAGTCCGGCTGTTAAGCGGCCGGACACTGTCAAGCGCGCCCGGAGTAACCTACAACGAGACCACCTGGCACGTTCCGAGCACGCGTAGCAATGCGGCCCCTACCCCATCCCTCGCAAAATCGCGAGACCAGTACCACGCGTACATAACTACGCTCTGGAGATACCATGGGCACAGGGGGAGGGGCACGACCACGGCATGCCCAGAGTGCGGCTCAACCACACCAGGGGCTCCCAATTGTGTCATTCTTTTTTTATTTCTTCTTATTCTTAGGACTCCGTTTTCCAGAAGCCCTATCCGGCAGTAGACTCACCAAACTCACGATGCAACAGCCTGGGAAGCAGAAAAGCTACGTTGAGTATCCAGATAGTCTCTATTACGAGCAGTATACCTGTTTTACATACCATGCCGCAGCCTACCCCTGGAGGGGGACATGTTAAACAGTCCAATCCTTGCTTATCGCACTATTTGTATCGTTCTGCTTTCATTGCAGTATTTTTTTTGAATAAACAATGCATCACTTTTTGCCTATTATTGCATTCCTTTTTCTATTTATACATGTTCACTTATGACATGTTGCATCCGTACGCTTTGGTACGGCCAAATACACCAGGGGCTTAAGTTCCCCAAAATATGGTGTGATAAGTCCGAACACTTTCACAAGTGCGGCACCCTGAACTTATAGCACTATATGCATCGGCTCCGAATCATGTCTTGGGTCAATAGTTGGGTTTGCCCGGCTCCCATGTTTTGGTACCTTACGTTCCGTTATATCGGCTAAGGTAGCGCTGGGAGAACCACTGCGATTGTGCCCCAGTTGAGCTGGTTTGAGCACCTCAGTGGAGAAAGCTAAAACTGACTGTCATGATAGGGCGAGAGCCGGTCGCTGTTCGAGAGGTTTTTTCGAGTCCCTAAAGACTTATGCCGCTTAGAGCGAGGAGCCGGCTTTATCCGGCCCAAGCGTGGATAGCGCCCCGAACTCGGTCTTCCGAACACAAAGGGCTTCGCCGAAATTTAAAATTATAGAATTCTATGGCTAAGTGGGAGTATTCAAGCATTATAAGTCCGGTTGCCTCGTTCGTTGTGTTGAGCGCCTCCCTCGAAGGACCCAAAAATGGGAACAAGAGCGCTCAAGTTTATCCCGAACACCCCAGCACTCGTGGCATGGGGGCTGAAGCCAACGACTTGCCATCTCTCAAATTTGATAAACGGCCACACAGAAGGTAATATTTTAAATTAACAAGCATTGCATAGCGCATATGAACAAGTTTTCAGCGCATAGGATAACAAAATGCGAGTCTACTAAAAAATTACATCTTTGGAGCATTTACCCGCTATAAGGCGGGCACCCTTCAGGACACCCTTATAGTACATCTCGGGCGTGCGATACTCCTTGCCTGGCGGTGGCGCGTCTGTCACAAGCTTCTCGGCGTCCATCTTGCCCTAGTGCACTTTAGCACGGGCAAGGGCCCGATGGGCACCTTCAATGCAGACGGAGTGCTTGATGACTTCAACCCATGGACAGACATCCACCAGCCGCCGCACCAGACCGAAGTAGCTCCCAGGCATGGCTTCTTTAGGCCACAACCGAACTATGAGGCCCTTCATGGCCTGTTCGGCCACCTTGTGGAGCTCGACCAGCTGCTTCAGCTGGTCGCTCAGGGGCACCGGATGTCCGGCCTCAGCATACTGAGACCAGAATATCTTCTCCGTCGAGCTCCCTTCCTTGGCCCGGCAGAATGCGGCAGCATCGAACACACTGCGGGGCAGATATGCGAATGCTCCTGGAGAGCTCCGGATTCGGGTAAGTAACAAGTAATTCACTTTCACGTGCTTGCTTTGCATGAAGAATGCCTTACCCGCCGCTATCTTCTTTATCGCCTCAATTTCCTAGAGGGCTTTTTGGGCTTCGACCTTGGCCGCTTTGGCACTCTCAAGAGCCGAGGCGAGCTCGGACTCTCGAGTCTTTGAGTCACGCTCCAAACTCTCGTGTTTTTCCACGAGAGCCTGGAGCTCTTGCCGCACCTCCGCCACCCGCGCCTCCTGCTTCTCTCACTTGGTGTGTTCCGCGGCCGCATTGCATTCGGCCTCGGACACCGCTTCCTTCAGGGTCGCCACCTCGTTCGTGGCCCCTGCAATATTCACGTTACTCCTGTAATTTTTTGCAACCAAATCCTTTCTATAAGGTATTACTTTAATAAGGTATTACTTACCTTCCTTGTCCTCGAGCTGCTTCTTGGCACGTCCGAGCTCGTTCTCGGACCGCTCGAGGCTCTGCTTCAATGCATTGACCTCTGTAGTCAGTGCGGCAGAGGTCAGTAGCGCAGCCTGCATTCCCATATTGACATGCTTATGTTAGACTCCTGCGTATATCTTTTTAGATTCTCAGTTCGACTTTTCTTTCCGAACACCAAATTGAGCATCAGGGGCTACTATCTATGCGGTACTATTTTACATATCTTAATTACATACCTCAAAGCCTGTTAGAAGGCTGGTACAGGCTTCAGTCAGTCCGCTCTTGGCGGACCGAACTTTCTGGATCACCGCACTCATAACAGTGCGGTGCTCCTCGTCAATGGAGGCGCCATTGAGCACCTCCAGCAAGTTATCCGGTGCCTCCGGTTGGACGGAGGCCACCGGCGTCGCAGTCTCGCCCTTCTCACGAAGGGGCCGCCTGCCGGACTCCGGAACCACTAAGGGTTCCGGCGCGGAGTCCGGCACAGGTCCGGACTCAGAAACCTTTGGGGGTTGATCCCCCTCGTGCCCAAAGTCCGGGAGGTTGCCTTGCGGCACCTCCGGGACCTCCTCCTCCACCTCCTGGCCAGGCCCCTTTTGGGACCCCACCTCGGTGTCATCAGCAGCGCGAGGAGAGGAGGCGACCGGAAGTGAAGTACTATTCACGTCCGATGGAGCCAGGGAGCCGCTTGTCGAAATATCAAGCCTGTCCTGGGCGGGCTGCAGGGTTGTATTCGGCGTCATGAGATTCTATGCGACAAACGAAATGCCTTGAATTATTCTGGTGTCCGGACACTTACGATGTCGCCAGGGGCTTAGTCCTTGGTGGCCACTCCTCTTCGCCATCATCGGCGTTGGTGGAACAGTCCGGAGGAAGGGTCCTTCCCTTCTTGGACCCTTCGGCCTCCCCAGTTGGGGAGGCCTTCCTTTTCTTCTCTCCCCCCGCTGGGGGAGAGGCCTCTTTTTTCTCCTCCTCGTCTTCGCAGTAGGAGTCCGCCTCAGAGTCATCAGACGATGAGTCCGATAACACCTGGCGCCGGGAACTCCTGCGAGTTCCCGTGGCCTTCTTCTTGGCCTTCTTCTCCAGCACCACGTAAGGCGCCGGAGCCAGCAGTCCCATTAATCGGGCATCCGCTGGGTCTTCTGGCAAGGGAGCCGGACAGTTAACCTGCCCGGACGTCTTTTGCCAGGCCTGTCAAAGGTAAGGGAGTTTAGATCCCGCATAGAGTCAAACTATGAAAAGCAAGTGTCCCATAAAGGGTAAAATAGCTTACCTCACCGGCTTGACGCTGCGAGCTAAATCCGCGATCTTCGGTAGCGGATGCGGGAGCCTCAGTGCCCTTGAACATCACCTTCCAGGCATCTTCGTACGTAGTGTCGAAGAGCCTGCTCAAGGTCTGGTGCTGTGCCGGATCGAACTCCCACAAGTTGAAAGCCCGTTGTTGGCACGAGAGAATCCGGCGGATGAGCATGACCTGGACTATGTTGACAAGCTTGAGCTTCTTGTTTACCAAGGTTTGGACGCAGGATTGGAGTCCGGTCAGCTCCTCCGAATCACCCCATGATAGGCCGTTCTCTTTCGAGGAGGTGAGCCGCGTGGGGATGCCAGATCTGAATTCAGGGGCCACTGCCCATTCAGGGTCACGCGGCTCGGTAACGTAGAACCACCCCGATTGCCACCCCTTTATGGTCTCCACAAAGGAACCCTCGAGCCATGTGACGTTGGGAATCTTGCCCACCATGGCACCTCCGCACTCCGCTTGGCGGCCGCCCACTACCTTCGGCTTGACATTGAAGGTCTTCAGCCATAAGCCGAAGTGGGGCTGGATGCAGAGGAAGGCCTTGCACACGACGATGAACGCCGAGATGTTGAGGATGAAATTCGGGGCCAGATCGTGGAAATCCAGGCCATAGTAGAACATGAGCCCCCGGACAAATGGATGAAGTGGAAAACCTAGTCTGCGGAGGAAGTGGGTGAGGAACACCACCCTCTCATGGGGCCCAGGGGTGGGGATGAGCTGCCCCTTGTCGGGGAGCCAATGCGCGATGTCGCTGGACAAGTATCCGGCCTTTCGCAGTCTCTTGATGTGCCCCTCCGTGACGGAGGAGGCCATCCACTTGCCTCCTGCTCCGGACATGGCTGGGGAAGGTTGAGGCGAGATGTGCAGACTTGGGCGCTGGAGCTCGAGTGCACGGAGATGTATAAGCAAAGGAGGAAGAAGGCGTAGGTAAAAAGGTGGATCCTTATCCCCTTATATATGGGCGGACGAAACTATGCGTCCCCACCAGCCTGTGTCACATCCCTAGCTTCTGGTGCTGCCTAGTGTTTGCATCATGTTTAAATTTCTGAAAACTTGAACTGGGGAAATTTGGAAGCCCCAAAACCAAAATATTGAACATTTTTAAGGACTTAATCTTGGGACTTTGAATTTAAATCATTAGCTATTTGAATTTGAATTATATTCATATAATTAGAATATAATTTCAAATACCCCTGAAATATTTTATGAGCTTTTGGAAAAGTCCATCTAGCAAAATAAAAATATTCAGAGGAGTTTTTGGCATTGTTTGGATTATTTTAAATTCAAAACAGTGGCAAAAGATTAAATAAAAGAAAACAGAACGGAAATATAAAAAAAGAGCAGAAGCCTACCTGGTCCACCTACCTGCAGCCCACCTAGCGCCCCACCTGGCGCCAGCAACCGGCCCAGCTCCTGTGCTGGCAGCCCACCGGTGCGGCCCAGCCCACCAGGCGCCTCCCCCTGTCGCCTTCCTCCTCGTGCCAGTAGGCAGAGGAGGGACACCGCGACGCCGCCGCGCGCGCCACCTCCACCCTGCTCTGGCCACCTCTTGCTTCACGCTGGAGGCTCGTCCTCCTCCCTGACCCCGCGCCTGGATGACGCCACGCTGCCCCGACTCCCTCTCGCACTCTCCCTCGCCTCATCCCCTCCTCTGTCTCTCTCTCACACGCACGGCCGTTGCCACCGACGCCGTTCGCCGTGGCCACAGCCACCGCCTCGCCTCTCCGACACGCCCACGGGCTCCGCCTCGTCCCTCTCTTCCTCCTCACCGAGCCGTCCGACGCTAGAAGCCCCTGGACGTCGCAAGCACCGCCGTTCCCCTCGTCGGCCACCGGAGATCGCCGCCGTCAATTCTCCGTCGCAGAAGCTTCCCCGGGCCCATTGAGCTGCTCTGCGAGTCCGCCGTGAGCCCCTCTTCCTTTCCCCTCACCTCTCTCTCTCGCGCATGCCCTATAGCCGCCGCCCCACGAGCACCCGAGGCCGCCGTCCGCCATGGCCGGTGAGCTTCGTGCTCCCGAGCTCCTCCACCTGCGCTCGTTGCCTCCGAGTGCTCCTGATGACCCCAGTGACCCGTAGAGCCCCTCCAGCGCCTCAGCTCCCTCGTTTGCGAGCAGCAGTGCCGAACCCGACCGCACCCGAACTCCGGCCGCCGCTCACGAGCTCGCCGTCGTCGGTACCGGCCACCACAGGCACGGCCACCACCACCGTTCGATCCGCACCAGCAAGGGCTCTCCAACGAGCCCAAGCACGGCCTCGCCCGTGCCCTGTAGCGCGTTTCCGGTTCGCGCCGCCGTCTCGGGCCTTGCCGGCGTCATGTCGCCGGTGGGTTTGACCCACTTTGACCACGGCGGGACCCCCCCTGTGTCCATGACATGTGGGGCCGGCCTTTGACTGAATTAGTGTAGGATTTTAATTAGTGCTAATTGCTCTATTAGTTAATTAGGATTAGTACTAATTGAATTAGTTAAACTAATTACCCCTGCTGACACTGACAGTGGGCCCCGTGGCTATTAATTTGATTAGTTAGAATTAATTAACTCTGTTAGTCACCTGAGTCACTGACCAGTGGGCCCCACTGGTCAGGTTTGACCGGACCAGCCCCTGTTGACCTGCTGACGTCATGCCAACGCCATGCTGACGCAATATTCCTTTTCTGGAATTTAGTTTATTTTATAAATAATCAGGAAATTCCAGAAAATTGTATAAACTTCTAAAATTCATAGAAATTCAACCGTAACTCCAAATTAAATAAATTATATATGAAAAATTATCAGAAAAATTCAAGGAATCCATCTGTACCATTTTCATGCATGTTTGAACAATGTTTGTCCTCTGTTTTGGACAAAACAAATAAAGGTCATTTAAATAATCATATATGGATTTGGAGTTTGAATCATGTATTCAAACCAACTTCATTTAAATCATAGCTAGGTGCATTAGCCCAAAACACATTCATATTGCCATGTCATAGCATGCATCATATTGTGCATTGCATTGATCGTGTTTCTTCTGTGTTTGCCGGTGTTGTTCCCCCTCGATAGACGTTGTACCGGCGATGTGATCGATGACACCGATGAAGAGCTATATTATCTTCAAAAGTGCCAGGCAAGCAAAACACCCTTGTTCATTCCGATATAATCCCACTCTCTCGCTCCTGCTCTCTTTTACTGCATTAGGACAACAACGATTCATCTGTTACTTGCTGCGGTAGCTGAACCCCTTTATCCTCTGCATGACCTGTCATTCCAGAGTAAATAGATGAAACCCACTAGCATGAGTAGGAGTTGTTTGAGCCCTATTGTGCCTACTCATTCTTGCTTGTTTGTCATGCCTGCTACTGCTTAGAGTTGTGTCAGGTCTGATTCATCGGGAATGAATCAGAGGTGTGTGAACATGTCCTACTGTGTGTGAGCTAAGTGTGTGAACACGATTTGGTAAAGGTAGCGGTGAGAGGCCATGTAGGAGTACATGGTGGGTTGTCTCATTGAAGCCGTCCTCAGGAACTGAGTTCTGTGTTTGTGATCCATGATTCAGCTACTACCACGCATTGGGCCCGAAACCAATGGACCCTCTCGGCTTCTTAATCACCCTTGTCCTCTGTCCAGGAGTTGCAAGTAGTTTCTGGTGTTTGTAGTATGCTGGAGGCCGCGGGCAGCGCTGACCGGAGGGGTGGGCTGTGATGCGGTAGGCACGTGGCACGGTGTACCGGGCGCCCGTTTGGTGTCTCGGGAACCCTGTTCACATCGTTTGGGGCTGTGAGCGAAACTCCGGCCGGATCTCCTCATGGATGGAACCCGAATAGGCGATAAACCTGGACTAGAGACTTGAGTGTTTAGGCAGGCCGTGGCCGACACCCACGTTGGGCTTCCGCTTGAAGGTTGCCGAGTACATGTCGTGTAAACGGCGGTAAGTGGTGAGAGCGTGTGTGAAGAAGTACACCCCTGCAGGGTTAACATCATCTATTCGAATAGCCGTGTCCGCGGTAAAGGACTTCTGGGTTGCTTATATCAGTTCATAGACAAGTGAAAGTGGATACTCTAAAATACGCAAGATAAGCGTGAGTGCTA
Organism: Triticum aestivum; assembly: GCF_018294505.1. Lineage (NCBI taxonomy): Eukaryota > Viridiplantae > Streptophyta > Magnoliopsida > Poales > Poaceae > Triticum > Triticum aestivum. The sequence goes on along the minus strand of NC_057813.1, from coordinate 436,836,831 downwards.
TGGATGGCGTTCTCGTAGGGAGACGGGAGCGGATCCATAGTGGTGTATTGGTTGGTGAATATGTGGACTCGTGTGCGCCACCTCAAAAGAGTTACTTGCAGTCGTAGTTCAGGATAGCCACCGAGTCAAAGCTGGCTTGCTGCAGTCAAACTCCACCATCCCCTTTGTTGATAATGATGCATATGTAGTTAGTTCTGATGTAAGTCTTGCTGGGTACATTTGTACTCACGTTTGCCTATTTTATGTTTTGCAGAGAGACTTCAGTCTCACTAGTAGTTCCACGTGGACTTCGACGTTTAGCTTGTTACCTCAGCTACGATCTTGTGCCCTCGGCAGGATCTGATAGATAGTCAGGCTTCTCAGCCTTTTTCATTTATAGATGTCTGTACTCAGACATGATAGCTTCCGCTTGTGCTTTGACTTGTATGCTCTGATTGTGGGGTCATGAGACCCATGTTTGTAATATCTCGCTCCTCGGAGCCTATTGAATAATTACTTGAGTCGTAGAGTCATTTTGTGATGCCATGTTGTATTGCACATATCGAGCATATTGTGTGTATGTTATTGAAATGCTTGGTATGTGTGGGATCTGACTATCTAGTTGTTTATCTTTAGTAGCCTCTCTTACCGGGAAATGTCTCCTAGTGTTACCGCTGAGCCATGGTAGCTTGCTACTGCTCTGGAACACTTAGGCTGGCCGGCATGTGTCCTTCTTCGTTCCTGTGTCTGTCCCTTCGGGGAAATGTCACGCTTTGAGTACCGGAGTCCTGTTAGCCCGCTACAGCCCGGTTTACCGGAGTCCTGCTAGCCCAGTGCTACAGCCCGGTCCCACTTGCTGATGACCGACACGTTCGAAGCTGGGTCATGGATGCCTGTCCCTGTAAGTCTGTGCCACTTTGGGTTTACGACTAGTCATGTCAGCCCGGGCTCTTTATCATATGGATGCTAGCGACACTATCATATACGTGAGCCAAAAGGCGCAAACGGTCCCGGGAAAAGGTAAGACGACACCCGTGGGGATACCGTGCGTGAGGCCGCAAAGTGATATGAGGTGTTACCAGCTAGATCGATGTGACATCGAGTCGGGGTCCTGACAGCGTTGGCATCAGAGCCGGACTGCCTGTAGGTTCTCCAAGCCAAACTGGTCGATGTTGAGTCTAGAAATTCTTTAGTTATATGTAGGGGAATTGTTTGTGGGTTGGAACGTAAGGCTCTTTTTTTACTCCTTATACCTTATGACATTCTGATCTGAGTCAGTCCATTCTTCCACCCCAGCTCGTATCCGAGCCCACTGACGTGCTCATCGTGATCTCAGGAGTCCGTAGCACGCCCCAGCTCCTCCTGCCGTGCTTCCTAACCCCGACCCCGAGATTGCCCGAACTCCGGCAGCCGCAAAGGAGCTCGCCGCCGGCAGCTCCGGCCACCCCAGCTGCTGTCACTTACCTCTTTAGATGCGCCTTCCTCCCAGGAACCCGTAGGAGCAAACCGCACGTCAAATGGTGCTCCGTAGCGAGCGCACGGCGCACCTCCGCTGTCGGCCGTGGTCGTCGCCGGCGACACTCCGGCGACTGCCGACGTGGCACGCCTAATTAGCACTAATGACGCTCTAAACACCCCCCCACAGCCACTGACAGTGGGCCCCGTAGTGGGTCAAAGCCCGGGTCAACGCGGGATTAGCCCCTGTGTCACTGACGTGTGGACCCCACACGTCAGGTTTGACCTGGACCGCCCGTTGACCTGCTGAGGTCAGCATGAGGTCATGCTGACGCCATAATTCATTTTCTGGAATTATTTTAATTCTAAATATTCAGGAAATTCCAGAAAATGCCTAAAACTTCTAAAAATCATAGAAAATTAACCGTAACTCCAAATTAAATAAATTATATATGAAAAATTATCAGAAAAATTCAAGGAATCCATCTGTACCATTTTCATGCATGTTAGAACAACTTATCACTACTGTTTAGGACAAATGAAGTGAATGACATTTAAATAACCCCATATGGAGTTTGAATTTGAATTTTGGATTCAAACCAACTTCATTTAATCTGGTTTTAGGTGCATTAGCCCAAAACACATTCATATTGCCATGTCATAGCATGCATCATATTGTGCATTGCATTGATCGTGTCTTTTCTGTATTTGCCGGTAATTGTCCCCTCTCGATAGACGTGACACCGATGATGCGATCGTTGACACTGACGAAGACTCAATGTTATCTTCAGAAGTGCCAGGCAAGCAAAACCCCCTTGTTCATTCCGATAAAATCCCACTCTCTCGCTCCTGCTCTCTTTTTACTGCATTAGGACAACACCGAATCATCTGTTACATGCTGCGGTAGTTGAACCCCTTTATCCTCTGCATGACCTGTCATTGCCACAGTAAATAGATGAAACCCACTAGCATGAGTAGGAGTTGTTTGAGCCCTGTTGTGCCTACTCATTCATGCTTGTTTGTCATGCCTGCTATTGCTTAGAGTCGAGTCAGGTCTGATTCATCGGGGATGAATCAGAGGTGTGTGAACATGTCCTACTGTGTGTGAGCTAAGTGTGTGAACACGATTTGGTAAAGGTAGCGGTGAGAGGCCATGTAGGAGTACATGGTGGGTTGTCTCATTGTAGCCGTCCTCAGGAACTGAGTTCTGTGTTTGTGATCCATGATTCAGCTACTACCATACATTGGGCCCTGAAATATGACCCCGCTCGACTTCTTATTCACCCTTGTCCTCTGTCCAGGAGTTGCAAGTAGTTTCTGGTGTTTGTAGTATGCTGGAGGCCGTGGACAGCGCTGACCGTAGGGGTGGGCTGTGATGCGGTAGGCACGTGGCCGGGTATACCGGGCGCCTGTTTGGTGTCACGGAACCCTGTTCACATCGTTTGGGGCTGTGAGCGAAACTCCGGCCGGATCTCCTCATGGATGGAACCCGAATAGGCGATAAACCTGGACTAGAGACTTGAGTGTTTAGGTAGGTCGTGGTCTACACCCACGTCGGCTTTCGCTTGAAGTCTGCCGAGCACATGTCGTGTGCAGACGCTAAGTGGTGGAAACATGTATGAAGAAGTACACCCCTACAGGGTTAACATCATCTATTCGAATAGCCGTGTCCGCGGTAAAGGACTTCTGGGTTGCTTATATCAGTTCATAGACAAGTGAAAGTGGATACTCTAAAATACGCAAGATAAGCGTGAGTGCTATGGATGGCGTTCTCGTAGGGAGACGGGAGCGGATCCATAGTGGTGTATTGATATGGTGAATATGTGGACTCGTGTGCGCCACCTCAAAAGAGTTACTTGCAGTCGTAGTTCAGGATAGCCACCGAGTCAAAGCTGGCTTGCTGCAGTTAAACCCCCACCATCCCTTTGTTGATAATGATGCATATGTAGTTAGTTCTGATGTAAGTCTTGCTGGGTACATTTGTACTCACGTTTGCCTATTTTATGTTTTTGCAGAGAGACTTCGGTCTCGCTAGTAGTACCGCGTGGACTTCGACGTTTAGCTTGTTACCTCAGCTACGATCTTGTGCCCTCGGTAGGATCTGGTAGATAGTCAGGCTTCTCAGCCTTTTTCATTTTATAGTTGTCTATACTCAGACATGTTAAGCTTCCGCATGTGCTTTGACTTGTATGCTCTGAATGTTGGGTCATGAGACCCCTGTTTGTAATATCTCACTCCTTGGAGCCTATTGAATAAATACTTGAGTCGTAGAGTCATGTTGTGATGCCATGTTGTATTTGCACATATCGAGCATATTGTGTGTATGTTATTGAAATGCTTGGTATGTGTGGGATCTGGCTATCTAGTTGTTTATCCTTAGTAGCCTCTCTTACCGGGAAATGTCTCCTAGTGTTTCCACTGAGCCATGGTAGCTTGCTACTGCTCCGGAACACTTAGGCTGGCCGGCATGTGTCCTTCTTCGTTCCTGTGTCTGTCCCTTCGGGGAAATGTCACGCGATGAATACCGGAGTCCTGTTAGCCCGCTACAGCCCGGTTCACCGGAGTCCTGCTAGCCTAGTGCTACAGCCTGGATTCACTCGCTGATGACCGACACGTTCGATGCTGGGTCATGGATGCCTGTCCCTGTAAGTTAGTGCCACTTTGGGTTTACGACTAGCCATGTTAGCCCGGGCTCCTTATCATATGGATGCTAGCGACACTGTCATATACGTGTGCCAAAAGGCGCAAACGGTCCCGGGCAAAGGTAAGGCGACACCCGTGGGAATACCGTGCGTGAGGCCGCAAAGTGATATGAGGTGTTACATGCTAGATCGATGTGGCATTGAGTCGGGGTCCTGACAGCTTTGGTATCAGAGCTTGACTGCCTGTAGGATTACCAAGCCAAACTGGTCGAAGTTGAGTCTAGAAATTCTTTTGTTATATAAGGGAATTGATTGTGGGATGGAACGTAAGGCTCTTTTTACTCCTTATACCTCATGGCCTTCTGATCTGAGTCATCATCTTCTCTTCTACGGGGATTAAGAACTAGGCTATCTCTTCTTTCCATCAGGATCACGTGTTACTAATCCGTAGACTTATAAGATTGTTGGATTAAGCCTCAGTTCAGTTTCTACCTCTGTATGTTAATTATTGATCTCGAGACCTTGATATTGTGCTTCTGAGTGGTTATGCCACCATTTTTGTGAATGTCTCAAATCTTTTCTGAGCATTTACAGCCGTTATGCTGTTCGAGTCATCCCAGGTTTCCAAAGAGTCTGATGCATTTGCAAAATCCTTTTCCTCTGGTTTCAATGTCTTTTAGGCCAGGTTAATCACACAAATTGTTGAGTTGAGGTACTCTACTGCCTCGACCTTTATGTTGGAGTTATTATTATGACCCTAGGTGTCTTAGGGGATCATCTAGTAGTCTAGCCATGTTTTGTGTCCCAGTGTGATGATTCTGGCTTTTATTCTCGAAAGCATCCCGTGATGCCACTTAGTAGTAGGTATTCTACTCCTTGGGTTTTGAACCCGAGATTCACCCTACTTACTTCATGTTGATAGTAATTGCTAGCTCCCCTAGGTTATTAGTAACCTTTGCGATAGTCCTTGAAGTCCGTGGTATCTTCTTCTTCCAAATACCATGAACTACTTATGGCAGAAGTTCCTCGTTGAACTGAACGATCACAACCAGAGTGCTCTTGATGAGTTCTCCATGCTATATTGTGACTCTGCCAGCTCAATCTTTCTGCATGGGTTATCCGGAAGAATTACGTTGAACCTGGTTCGACATACTAATCTACGCATCCACAACTCAAAAAGTTATATGTTCCTTTGAGTTGTCCCTCTTTAGTTGTCTACTGACCTTCGTCTATCAATTGATAGTCAAGAGTATGCGTGCATTCGTTTATCGATGCCTATTACTCTTGTGGTCCGTAAAGCCATTCTATCACGGAATGACTAGGAGAAACAAACTCCAGTACCTCTTCCATATCTAGGATTGGGTTAAAACAATTGTACTCCGCAGATCAAAATGCCAATCTAGCTTTTGCCCTGTTCTACCTTGGAGTATTACCATCTTTTATATCGGGATTGTTATAGGAATTGCACACCATCCTATGAAGTCTTGGTACAGTGATACTTCTTGCCATCATTGTTCATTCCTCGGTTCCTGTGTTATTGTAACCGGAATGCCGACAAATGAATCATGGCATGTGAAATCAATACTGCTAGCAACTCTGTTGCTTGGTAGTTAAATGGACGATAACCTCATTCTTAGCGTGTTGATTATTGAATCGTCACCCTAAGACTGATTGTGCTACCTAGTCCTTGTTCTCGGTGCACTCCTCGATCGATGAGTTAGGATTATTTCAAATCTTCGCTCTATTGATCATATCTTCTTGCCTCAAAAAGCAAGATTGTTCTCGAGCTTACTAACATATCGGTGGTTCGTGACTTTCCAAATATCTTCTTGTAAGTGTTACCGGGTTGTTTCCTGACTGTTATGTTGAACTCGTGATCAAGTTGGTTTCTTGTGAACCACCCTTTCTCCAAGAATCTGTGTTGGATATCCCTGAGCTAGTTGGTTAAGCTAGACAACAACTTGGAGAATTGGAAGATAAAAGCTTGCCTAACTTAGTTCGTTCCAAAGGGATATTCTTGTGTAGAGTGTGTTGAAGAAAGATGATATCTTCATCGATTGGTCCCTGTGATCAGTTGCTGGACCTATTGTCTTATCAATCCTTTGATTTGAGTGTGGGCTATCGTCAAATCAAATCAGTACCAATGATGCTCGTAATGTTGTCTTACTCGTGGTTGATCCCTCGAGCATACACCATTATATCTTTTGGGTCTGACCAATGCTATCACTTGTTCACTTAACTATGGAATTCCTTTGAAAGGAAACCCAGAT